>NC_134865.1:83088438-83388438 GCF_049852395.1 Peromyscus maniculatus bairdii | reverse complement strand
ACTCTTAGCGGATCTGCAGAGCCGCGCAAACGTGCCCTCCCACGGGACGAAGTCCCTGTTCACCCGTCGCGGACATCCCGGGATGGAGGGGAATAGGACACAGAAAGACAGAAAGGAGCTCTGGCGGGAAGCGCCCTGGGCGTAGAGAGGTGTCCCGGGATCCGGGAGCCAAGGCCCTGTCCCTTCTGCGCACAGAGGAGCCGCGAGGGGCTTGGAGTCCACAGGGACAGGACTGCGGGTTCTCCACCTCCTGGGCACTGGCGACCTCACCAGCCCATGCCAGAGGACGGGGAAATCGAGGCAGGCTACGAGCGCCGCCTCCCTTTCCCGCCCCGTCCTGAGATCACGACCCCTCGGGCCTAGAGAAACAACCTGAGGGTCCGCAGACCCCGGCCTACCGCACAGCTGCAGCCACAGCAGGACCCGGCCCGGAGCTCCCATCTCGCCGCTGCTGACGCTCGCTCTCCTGTCGCAGGTGCGGACTTTGCTCCGCCCGCCCATGTGGCCGGGTGGGGCTGAGGGGCAGGGGGCGCCCAGATGTTACACATTTACCTCCGGACCGCCCAGCTGTCTCCTGAGGCTCCTTGGAGGAATCTTCTCAGTGACCTAAAGGGCAGGGCCCCCGGTGCCCAGTAAGAGGGTGTTGGCCTGACTTGCCCTCTGGCATGGCTTGGAAGTAGCCAACAACCCTGGGGGCTCAGCGTCTTTGCCCATCTTCTCCAGGCCGGAACTCCTGGCCTGAGTTCATGCTCTGCACGGATTGTGTGTGCTGGAGACTGGAAAGGGCAGATGTGTGGTGGTTCTGAAGGTGCACATGTAGGTAGGGCAGAGTGTGGTGTTCCTGGATAGGTAGAGGGACCGTGAAGATGCGTAAGGACAGCCGGTCACCAAATGGTGGAGGAGGGGAGGGGGGCTTATGTGAGCTCAAGGTTGACAGAGGCTCCCGGCGCTGGATATTAAATGCCCGGGAGCAACGGGTGATGACGATGGCTGGAGATGACTAAGTCGGTGGCAGAGGGTGGCTGACGGATAGTAGTGGGTGGGTAGGGGACAGTGGGCGGTGGCAGGGTGGCTAGTGATGAGCAGACAGACATGAATAGGTTGTGTGGGAATGGTGGGTGGCTGGCGGATGGTGGGTAGAGGAGAGCGGGCTGTGAAGGATGGGCAATGAGCTGTTGCTGTGGGTGAAGATGTTGGTAGGCACATCTGGATGGAAGGTTGGTTGAGGTCACAGAGACGGGGAGGAGAGGTGTAGACTTTTTAATGGGGAAATGGGTGGAAATGGACGGTAGATGAGATAGGTCGCTTGGGGGATGCTGAAAAGATGGGGAACGGGCAAATGGGGATAGTGAGAGGTTACTGGGAAGCTCTTCCCTGTCCAGAGGTACACGCGTAACTCGAGAGTTGTCCCTTGTGATCCAGCCCTGCCCAGTCACGTGTCCCTGTGGGGCAAAATAGATGCGTGCAGAAAGTACCGGGAAAGGAATGTGAGTGAACAGGGTGTGATGGTTATATTCATTATCAGCCTAACTGGTCTCCATGGAAACACCTCTGGGTGTGTCCGTGAAGGTATTTCCAGAGAAGCAGGGAAGACCTGCATCAAATATGGGCAGCACAACCCCACAGGCTGGGGTTCCAGACTAAACCCAGAGGCAGAAGCAAGCAGCGCGGCAGCACTCATGTCCGCTTCCGGAGAAGCAGCACACCACAGTGCGGCCAGCTGCCTCACGCCACCATGCCTTCCCAGCGGCGTCCTCTGTGAGCCCAAGTACACGTTTCTTTCCTGAGGTTGCCTTTGTTGGATGTTTTGCCACAGCAGGGGTGTTGGAGGGATCAGCTTGGGTTCGAGTTCGTGGTGACCGAGGGACGATGCCCGGGTGATGGCGCACCTGTGGATGGTAGATGGATGTGTGTGGGTGATGGAAGGGAAGAGGTGCTCAGGCTTGGGGATTCCCTGAGCCCTCCTCCCTGGGGTCATCCACACTCATCTGCAGAGTTCAGTCCTTAACCCTCCACGCTTTTGCTTCTCCCGTGCAGAAGGCATTTCATCCACTAGGGGGCACTCATTTTCACACCCAAGTTGGGCCCAAACTGGCCAGGAATGAGCTCGATCCATCTACCCTTCACTCTGGTACAGTTGTCTTCAAAGGGGGCATCAGCTGTCCTGGCTCAGCAGGAGTAACTGTTGAGAGGGTCTTGCTCTTGGCCTCCAGCTAGGCCATGCACAAAGGAGACTTGCAGGGGGGGTGGGGGGGTGGAGGGGGGTGTCACATTCTTGTTGCCTATTGTTCTATTTCTTCCTGGAGAGGAAGCACTGTGACAGATTGGGCTCTGGCTCTCGCTGCCCAGCCAGTATGGCCGGTAGGACATAAGTTCCCGTGGCTCAGAGCCACAAGGTGGCCACATGGGAAGGGCAGTGAGTGCCTGGGCAAAGGGGGTTCCTGTAAGGGGCTGCACGAATCAGCAGCCACAGAAAGGATGGGTCACAGCGGCAGTCACAGGGCAGGAAGAACGGCGGGGGCCAGCAGGCAGTGTGTCCAGAGAGCCCTGGATTGCAAACATGACCCCAGGCACATGTAGACACACACCTGTGAACTGGTCAGGACCTTCTTCACAGGAAGCGGGAGAAATGCAGAGCCCTAGAGGAACTAGGCGTACTCATAGCATGGCTACTCCAGCAGGTAAGGGTGGAGCCAGGGGGTTGTGCTCTTGTGGCTTGACTGCCACCCTGTGTCAGATTATCTGTACAGTCAACCTGCACATGCCAGGGAAGCCATCTCCCTCACTAGGCCGCTGATACAGTCACCACGGGGCTTCCCATTGGTTCATTCAAACTGTGCAGTCAATTAATCTGGCTGGTTTTGTGCTTGGTCATTGTGGCTCATGGCCTACCCCAGGGTTGTGGGAACCCTGGATGACAGCCCTGTGGCGCTGCAGGGGCGGGTAAGCAAAAGACAGATGGACAAGGATGTCTGCAGAAACAAAGCCTACAAGGCACTGAGGCAGGGGCATGGGAGGCTAGGAGGTGGCCAAAGCTAGAAGTGGAGCCGGCCCATTGTTGCCGAGACTGGCTTGATACAGCTCTGAGGGGCGGGGTGGAGAATGTGAATTACATGGGTTGGGGCACAGTTACACCCAGAGGTTCCAATGCTGGGAGCTTCTCCGACCCTCTAAGCCTCTGGTTCATTCTTCCAACTGAAAAGTGGGTCCCAGAGCCAGTTTCCCCTTCCTGTTGGGGTGTGGGACAGGCTCTCTCGGCGGTTGCTGCCTTCTCTATCTGTAGGCAGTGGAGGCGGACAGCGGGGAGGCAGAGGGAGGGCTCCCAGCTGTCCTGTCCTGAGATACCATTTAAGTCACTGGCCTCTAAGGATGAAGAGCCAGCAGCCTTTGTCCTCCCCCCCCTCACATGGCCACCTGTCAGCTTCTGTTTGTTCCTTTGCATTGAGACTGGAAGGCCATAGGTCTCTGGGTCAGGGAAGTCACAGCTGGATGCTAGGCTTGCTGACTCCAGGCCTGAACACTCTTTGTCCCTCCTTGGGCGGGGTCCCTGCAAGGACAAAGGCTGCTTGGCTAGGAGCTGTTTGGTTGGTGGCATCCCAGGGAGGAGCAGCCCCAGAGCTGGTCCCTCGAGCTGGCCACCCACAGTGTGGTCACAGGGTGGCCTTCAGGACCCTACAGAGGTGGGGGCAGCTCACGGCAGGGTCCCAAGTCCCATAGCCAGGGGCACACAGTGGGAGTCTTTTGAGCTCAGTGCCATGGTCCTGGTGTGCTTCACCCGGGGGCTGCAGTGCTAGGCACCCCGGGAACTGAAGCACGGGGTGGAGGTGCAGGGTCCAGCAGTCCGAAGCCACCGGAGGATTCCCCCTACATGGGATCTTGGGGACAGATGCCTGAGAGAAACCTTCATAGGTCTGGTGTATTGCTACTCCAGAGTCAGCCCCCTACCGTCCCTGCCCTCAGCCTGGGCCCACAGGCCCTGCCAGTTCCCAGGAGTTCCGAGTTCCACTGTCCATGGCATCAGTCCCCATTTTGAGTTGTGGGCCACCAGCGTGTGCTCAGGGTTCTGCGGCAGGTGGCTGTGGCAGGGTTTGAACAGGACAGGGAGGGTGGCTTTGAATTCTCCAGGGTTTTAAAAATGAAGTGTTGATGAAACTGTCCATTTCCAAAAAGGGGGAACACCAGACTTTCCAGTCTCCAATGCTCCCATGTGTGTGGTTCTAGTTACCTGGCAGCATCCTACAGAGCAGGCAGGGAGCACTGAGTGATCCCCGGCCACAGGCAGCAATCCCTCACAGGACAGAGCACATGGGCCCCAGACAGCCCGGGGCCTGCCTTCCTCTCTAAGCCTCATGCTCTCTATTGAGACAGAGCTTTCAGAACATGGGCTCCCCACCTGGCCACGGCTCCTATCTAGTCCTGGTACCTGTGGATCTGGTTCTCACTCATGTTTTCTTCTTCACCCTGGACCGCCACACGGTCTTGTGAGCTGCAGGCAAGACCTGGGTGACATGAGCAAACAGGCCTTGCTCAGCACCTTCTGGTATCTCAGGATGGTGGCAGCTTGGAATGAAGGGTGTCCGCAGGCAGCTGTCACTTAGCCACTTGTGAGAACAGCTGGAGGAGGCCAACCCAAAGCTCAGTGGTGACAGACTGCAGTAAGAACGCAGGACTCTTAAATCAGCTTTATTTTCCTCTAATAGACACTTTAGCATTGCAAAATTTTGCATTCTACAGTCTTACAAACTTTATTATTAGCAGCAGAACAGAAACATCGCAAGACCTCAAAACACAAATAAATACCAAATGAAACCACACATAACATACAGTAAACAGAATACAAAACATCATAATGCTATCAGGAAATGAGACATGTTGCTAACTCCTAGTGACAGGATTATTGCTGAGCAATAACTCACACTGTCTCAGTTTCTTAGAAGAGCGGAAGAACACGGGACGCTAATCACTGGTCACAATCACTTGGACTGTCAAGATGGGGCCTCACAGCGAGCGGTTTCTACAGACGGCAAGTGTCGAAACAGGCAGATTAGAAATACAGTCAAATGAGAGATTGGCCTTCTTTGGTCTTTGTTTTTGGGTAATAGGACTGAACACAAGAGGCGTGCCATCAGAGAAAAGAACGCAACTCCACAGCAGTTATCTGCATTAATCCCCACTTCCTCAGTCAGCGCCTACAGATGCTTAGGGAAATCCTTGGAAGGAAGGCCGGCTTTTGTGTTTTCCGATTAGGTCATTTATTTGCTTTTGAAGGTTATCTGACTTGACTAAAGGGGACTAAGGGTGTACGCCAGTCACCACTGACTACAGAGTGGCACAGTGACCTCCTTTCCACAGTGAACTCACAAGAAAGACTCCAGACATGGTGTGGCAGGGGAAATGAATCACTCTGCTTGGCTGCTTGGGCCTGCTTAGCTGTATGGCTGCCTTTGTGTGGGTCACTGCCCACCTCCTAGCAATGGTGCCCAGGGAACCCTCCAAGTGGACAACAGGCTGGGACATGTCCAGGCCTTTGGGATGGGCTGCTGGCCTCTTTCTACTGTCCCTGCAGGCCTGGCTCCCTGATGCCACAGTGCCCATGGCAACCAGCACCAGCTGGAGTGGAACAGTTAATGGTGGCCGGATCACCAACTATCCCCTCACCTGACCCAGACCCTGTGGACACATTCTAGGCTGGAGAAAAGAGCTGCTATGGATTTGCAAACGGAAGACAAAACCATGATCTTAGTCTGAGAAGATTTGGGGGCAGACCCTCATTTGTCACACTCAGACACAATGAATGGCATGCCGGGAACTCACACTGGCTCTCCTGCAGTCTAGCCAGGAAAGGGCTGGATTGAAAGTTTAAAAAAAGACCCAAAGTACCCTAAGCTCCACCAAGTCATCTCCCCTCACTGGTGGTCCCAAGCAGAGGGGTGTATAGGAGGGTGGGGACTGACCCACCCTGTCCCCCGTCAGCTGGCAGATGTCTTGGCCAGGTACAAAGTGCTTCCCTGCAATGCTTGGCAGTGTGCAGGGGTGGAGAGGCGGCAAGGGTCATGCTGTTGGCACTGGCACTCCCCTGCTCCCCTCCTGGGCCGGCAGGAGTCGTCCACCTGAGACCCTGTTGCTTGGCATGCCCAGACACACTCCCCTTGGCGGGATGTAGTCCACTGGTCATCAGGCCTGTCGTGGGTGACTGCTACCATATACTGCTCAGTCACAGCGGTATCGTTAATGTCAGGCCCCAGGGAGCAGGCATGTGGCCCCGACTCCAGGTAGGACTCTGGGGCAGACTAAGGAGGTATGGGAAGGTGGCCAGCTACCCGCAAGGGACTGCATCTGACCTCTAGGGCCTCATGAGGCTGACCACAGACAGTCAGACAAAGCCAATTCCAAGGGGATCTGGTGGTGGTGGGTCTGAAGGCCCTGCTGGAGGCTGCCCAGGGAGCAAAGCCAGTGCTTCATGCCACAGCTCCCTGGAGTCCCAGTCTCTGGAGGCAATGGAGGAAGAAAAGAGAAAAGGAAGGAGGCAGGACGTGGCCATGCGCAGTGACCTCCTCCAGCTGAGTGCTGTGCTGTCTGGCTGCTCTGCTCTTAGGGACACGGTACATCTGTGCACAGGCTACTTCAAGAAGGGGAGACGGAAATGGACCGAGGTGCAGGCTCCCTCAACAGCCCTTTGCTTCTTCAAATGCTAAGCACGGGTTTGAGAGAAACTGGTGGCTGGGTAGGTTGGGGTGTGGGCACCACTCGCCTCCTCCATGAGCCCATCACGCATACTCATCTGCAGTCTCATCCATTGCTGTCTTACCCGCAGCCTGGCAGGCTACACGGCCTCGGTTGGGTCTGTCTATCCCCAAGAGGTAAGGGAGGCCCAGTCAGGGCCTTCAGGCCACCTTCCTTTCCCTGACCAACGAAGGTAGAAGGCGCTCACTCCCAGCCTGCTCCTGGGCTGTTACTGACGCAGGCTTTCCACTACTCACAAAAACCCTGGGTCAGGCCTCAGGACACACTGCGACTTAGTGGCTTGCATCTTACCGGGGTGGCTTTGAGCAGTACAGACACTGGCCCAGGCCAGCAGGAGTTGTGTCCAATTTCCTCATGGAGGCCACGGGGCTAATGGCCTTTATAGAGTGAGCAACTGACACTTTCGCAGAGCCAGGTACACACACTACATGACCAGCCTGTGTTTCTTGTGGCCAGGACCCTGTGAAATGGTGAGGGCTGCCTGGCTGCCAGAACTGGCAGCAGGGCCTCAACTATGCTGAGACCACAGCCCAAAGCTGGCCCAGGCGGTGAGCACCAAGGGGCACCAAGGAATGCTGAGCCGGAGCAGAGCAAGGCACACCCAGGCAGGACACGACACGCTCCGCCCCTCCCGGGAGACATGTCTCGCATGCACGTCCTTCACACACTGAGACAGGGCACAAAGGGATGAGCTGGCCCACTACTCTACAAAAGACACACTACAGGAAGCTGTGACATGCTGGGCCCTCATCCCAGGGGACAACAGTTACTTAGTTGCTTTCCTCACATCCTGCAGGTACCCAGGGGGGGGGCCAGGAGGGCCCGCATCACGTAGGAAGAGTCTTTTAAAAAGTCTCACTAACAGGGACCCTGTGCCTGAGGATCCCTCAGGGTCACCCTTATAGCAAGGTCTAAACCTAAAGACCTTTCTATCAGCCCACAATGCTGCTGGCCTCTACCTATTGGCCCTGTGCCGACTTCTTCAAAGGGGTGTTGACAGGATGTCCCTGCTGCTGACACCTGCCCATGAAAAAGCTACCTGAGGCCGGCTAAGGACTGCCAGGTCTTTGGGGAAGAACCCTGGGGGGCAGGCCTGGAGGAAAAGAGGGCACCTCTAAAAGGATGTGGGCTGTGCAGGCTTCCACTGACTTACCCCAAAGCGATGCCAGCAGAGTGGAGAAGGGAGCAGCAGGTGAGGAACCCAATGTTTCAGCCATGGAAGGGCAGGACAAGTGCTGGAGACCAGGAGGTCACTCATGGAGGCATGGGGACAGGTGTGCAGGAGGAGGGCACTTCCAGCAGGCACTGGGGCAAAGGCACACCCAGGACAGATGGCAGCACCAGAGACAAGGTGGGCCACCAGGCACCAACCCAGCTGTCCCCGCGCGACCATGGGGAGAGCCCAGAGGCAGGCAGTCTGAAGCGCGGGCCCAGCTGGCCAATTGTGGGCGCGCCTTTTGGGCAAGTGGCACAGATGTGGTGGTTCGCACACATTGGTTTTGCCTAAGAAGCACCCGTCGCGTGTAGCACCCATCAGTGTGAGAGCACCATGAAGTGTGGTGCATAGCAAAGGGGCACCGGGGCAGGGCTCCAGGCTTCTATCACAGTTGGACCATCGAGAGACGTAAACAGTGAGCTGGGAGTGCCATCTGGACAGGACAGGCTGGGGCATCAGCTGGCCATCCTTCTAACAGGGAGGCCAGGGCCGCTGCTGGCCAGCCTGGGCAGGCCCCCAGACCAGTGGTTCGGTCTTGGGAATGCTTAGGGTGGGGTGTGGGGGGGGGTTTCTCCTTCATGCTGTGGGGGTTTTCAGGGCCCTTGTGGAGACCTGGAAGGGTGTGGCTTTTGCTTACACCTCCCTCCCTTGGGGTGGGACTGAGCTGCTCTTGGGGGCCTAGAGTTGGAATCCGTGACTAGTTAGCAGCAGAGCCTCCAGAAGCTGCCAATGGAGGCCTGGCTTCCCCAGGCAGGTTCGCAGTTGTCTGAGGGCCCTGGTAGAGACAAAGATTGGTGGTGGAGAGAGAAAGATCTGGTTAAACTACCACTTTCTAGAATCATGGTGAATGCAAACCCAAGGACGAGAAGCAGCATGTCACATCTAAGGCACATGTACCGTATGCCACCATCTCTGAGCACAGACGTTGCTTTCGGAGATCATTGGCCTCCTGCAGCAGTATGACAGAATGAGAAACACTGGCTGGGGCCTCCTGCAGCACAGGTCACCTGCCCATCCCCATACACTGGACACTGGAGACCACGGCTGGCGCTGTCAGCAACAGAGAGCTTGTCTAAACATGGGGCAGAATTTTAAAAACCTACAGGGTTTTGTGTAGAACTCCAAAGTTCAACTAATGCCCTATTTTAGGGTGAAGACAACTGTAAGTCTGCAATGATGCACAGCATCCATGAGCATTGTCCCTCTCAGTCATTGGGAAGATGTCACTAACTACGACAGATAGTGAAGGGTTACATTTCTAACGAGAAATAACGACAGGTTGAATATTCTCTTTCCTATCACAAGTGATAACCAGTGTTTGATATTTTACATTTTCTTCCAAGAAATATCAGTCTATCAACGTTTTAAAACAAAATGTTGCAGTAACAATTATTTGTAGAACTTTAAATTAAAAATGACTTCTGAATTTAGAGACTTGATGTCTACTCAGGGCCTTCTGACAAACAGATTATTAGAACAGAGACCAGATGAGGCCTTAAAAATAGACAATATACTATATTTGAAACAAGATTGCACTCTTGAATTTTAGGATGAATATATCAAAACTGTATTATTATTTCGTAAGTTCTCCTTTTAAATTAACATGCTGACACGCCCAGCTACCTCCACGTGTGTTTTCTGTTTTGGTGTTCAAGTTAAGGAAGAAAAATCATGTTTCTTTTTAGCATATATGTTTCCACCTTAATTAACTAGATCTTTAAAAATGAAAATGAAAACCTCCTCTGACAGCAGTATTTATCTTGTTGAAGGATAAATAATTCTTCAGAGTGAGTGTGGCTAGTCTATTAGAAATCCGTTGGGGTCTGTTTTCACGTGTGGCTCCTCCAGCCACGCCTCCTCCTCCTCCTCCTCCGGCTGCTTACCCTGTTCCACACGGTCCTTTTTGAGGGCGAGGACCTTCGTGAAGACAGACCGCTTCAACCCCCCAGAGGAGTTACCTTCTGCTGAATCCACCTCCCCAATCACTTGTCAGGGGTCAGGCAGATCCGAAGTATCCACTATGACTTTAATAAAAATTGTATCATCTTTAATATACGTCCCATTCTCCAGAACAGTTTGGGCGACAAAGACTGGGCAGCCAGAGGCGATATTCATCTCTCCAGTGGGTTTCTTGAAGCTGCTGCTGTTGGGATCAGGCTTGAATGCATCTCCCAGATGACGTCGAGAGGACCCCTGATCCATCAGCATGAGTGTCACTTTCTGCTTGAATGGCCACGGCAACAAAGCATCATATTCTCCACGCATAATGACAAAAAACAGCGACAAGTGTGTCCCTTTCCCCATTCCGTCCCCATTCAGGTAGACCCTGGCGCACATCTTATAGCCAAAATAGCCCGTGTAGAAAGGCTGGCTGTAGAGAGACAAGGTCTTCCCCATGACGGCTTCCTGCTTCCGGCGCTTGTAGTCACGGATCTTCCAGATCAGCACACCATTGTAGCTGGCGGTCTCAAGGACCTGGAACCGCAGGTCCATGTCCGCCAAGCGGATGTCATGAACACTCAGCATCTGGTCATGCCGGCTCAGCTGGGACTCCAGCAAGCCTGCCACAGGCAAGAAAACATTTGGCAAACGAGACATGCAAACCTCAGAGAAGCACATATGTACCAGTGTCTGGACTGTGACTGCACAGGGCAGACGTGCAGGGTGAACAAGGTGTGGGGCATCTGCATTCTATCTTCCTTTCCCTCCTCTCCGGTGGCCACAGTGTACCTACCGACTGTCAGGCCACAGCTGTCAGAGCCTGGCGGCCTACTTGCCCATGCTCCCCTGCCTTATGGCCTGAGCCTAAGCTGTCCCTACTCTGTTCTGACCACCACCCACCCATGTAGCACAGTCATCTACACCTACTCCCTAAGCCTTCCACACAGGCCATCACTGCACTCGTTCCGACTCAAAGCTATAGGCACACATCTGCTCACCATGTCGGAGATACCTGTGCACTAGGCTGCCCACCTCCCCTGCCTGGTCTGCTCCTGTCTCCGGGCCCTCAGAGTGTGTCTGTGTAGTCCAGCCTCTCTAAAGGAGGGCTCTGTACCCCGCCATGCTGGGACTCCTGTGGAGGGACAACTCTAAGTGAAAGCCCGTCTCTGCTGGAAGCCTCTCCGCATGCAGCACCTGTGCCTCCAGGCTGTGGTGCGGCTGCCTGTGCGGTGCCTAACACACCCCCTCCTCAGGCAGTGGTGCCTGTGCGGTGCCTGACACACCCCTCCTCAGGCAGTGGCTGCCTGTGCGGTGCCTGACACACCCCCTCCTCAGGCAGTGGCTGCCTGTGCGGTGCCTGACACACCCCCTCCTCAGGCAGTGGCTGCCTGTGCGGTGCCTGACACACCCCCTCCTCAGGCAGTGGCTGCCTGTGCGGTGCCTGACACACCCCCTCCTCAGGCAGTGGTGCCGCGGCAAGTGCACGCCGCCGCCTCAGACCCAGTGCCTCACCTGTGTTGCGAGCCGCCTGCCCTGCACTTTTGTCCACGCTTTCCAGCTCGGTCACACGGTTCTGGAGGGACTCCACACTGCTCTTCATGCTGTCTGCTTCCTCCCAGTTCTGCCGGAAGGGACGGATCTCCTTGTCCAGTTCTTTCAGTTTCTCTGCTTGGCTGTCTATTACTCGCTTCCAGACCAGAGGGGTTAAGGGTAAAAACCAGTCAGAACTCGGGGCATGCTGTGCTGTCACCCCCACGTGCCAGGTGGAGCTGTCAACCCCTGTGCACCCACTGGCGGAGACCCACCAGCCTCCAGGGGACAAGAACTTGTCAGAACACAGTGAAGCTGGAAGCAGTCAGATAATGACCTGGATAACGTGCCATCACATCGAGCCTGCAGGGTTTCTGTGTGCATGTGGTCCAGAAGTCGTTCTTCCTTTTCCTGCCCATCAGACATGTGGTACATGACCTGTCTCTCTTTTCTTTCAGAGTGTGTGTGTGTGTGTGTGTGTGTGTGTGTGTGTGTGTGTGTGTACAGCCACACACACACATGGAGTCAATTCTCTTTTTCTACCATGGGTTTTAGGGACTGAACTCAAGTTGTCAAGACTTGGCAACAAGCACCTTTATCCACTGATCTACTTTACCCCTCGCTCTCTCGCTCGCTTTCTCTCTCTCTCTCTCTCTCTCTCTCTCTCTCTCTCTCTCTCTCTCTCTCTCTCTCTCTCTCTCTAAATATCCCTTGAAGTGGTCCAAATGGAACCCAGGGTCTTAAGCATGCTAGGTAAGCACACTACCACTTAAGCTTTGCATTCAGCCCTTTTTAGTTTTTAGTTTTATTTTGAGACAGGCTATCACTAAACTGCCCAGGTTAGCCTTGGACTCTCCATCCAGGATATCTTTTTGTTTTTGTTTCTCTGTGACTGTCCTGGAACTCACTTTGTAGATCAGACTACTCTCAAAGTCACAGAGATCTGCCAAAGGTGTGTGCTACCACATCCGGCTACTATTTTTTAAAAAATGATTTCTTTTTATTTTATGTGCATTGTGTTTTGCCTGCATGTATGATTGTGTGAGGGTGTTGGATCCCCTAGAACTGGAGTTACAGAGAATTGTGAGCAGCTACGTGAGTGTTGGGAATTGAACCAGGTACTCTGGAAGAGCAGAGCCAGCTGTCAACTGCTGAACCAGCTCTCCAGCCCCCAGGCTACCATTTTGATAAAAAAAAAATTGGTTTGCTGGACCTAGGAGCAGAGGTCTGCAATCTCAGTTATTGAAGAGGTTGAAGAATGAGGGTCACAAGTGCAAGGCCTACCTGGGCTATGAACTGTGTTGAAGCCCAGCCTAGGCAACTTACTGAGACTCTGTCCCAAATAAAAAGTCAACAGGGATCAAGTTTAGCCAGTTCAAGAACTTGGGTTCAATCCCAGTACTGGGGGTGGGGTGGGTGTCAAAACCCAAACACGTTTTCTTTTTTTTTTAGTGTGTGTGTGTGTGTGTGTGTGTGTGTGTGTGTGTGTGTGTGTGTGTGTGTGTATGCAGGTGTGGCTTGTGCAAGGGCCAGAGGTTGACTTTCGGATTCTTCCTTGCTTGTTCTTCACCTTATTCTTTTCAGAAAGTTCTTTCAACTTAACCCAGAGCTCACTGCTATGACTAGTCTTGCTAGCCAGACTTTCTGGAGGCCTTTAGAGCACTGGAATTATAGGCAGGTTGCCATGTCCACCCAGCATTCACATAGGTCCTGGGGTACCCAACTAGTTTGTGTGACAAGCATTTTTCCCATGACCCATCTCCCTAGCCCCAAACATATTCTTTCGTACTCACAAAGATTCTCCTGCCTCTGCCTCCCAAGTGCTGGGATCAAAAGCAGGTGCCACACAGCCAGCTGTTCTTTAAAATTCTGTTAAGAAACACTTCAAGCCGGCTGGTGCTTTTTATCCCAGCACTCGGGAGGCAGAGTCAGGCGGATCTCTGTGAGTTCCAGGCCAGCCTGGTCTATAGAGTGAGTTCCAGGACAGCCAGGACTACACACAGAAATCCTGTCTTAAACAAAACAACACCCCCACACCCCCAAACACACACACAAAAAAACCACAACATACTTCAATTCTATTTCCTTTAACAGCTTCGGCACCACATGAATGCAATGCCCACAGAGGCCAGAAGAGGGCACCAGAGTCTTTGGAAATAGAGTTACAGACAGCTGTGATACAGGTTCTGGGAATTAAACCCTAGTCCTCTGCAAGAGTAGCTGGTGCTCTTACCCACAGAATATCTCTCCAGCTTTGCAAAAGTTTATGCATTTGTTCTTTTGTGAGGATCTTTGGATTATTATGGTAAAATAAAGTTAGGAGTGTGTGTGTGTGTGTGTGTGTGTGTGTGTGTGTGTGTGTGTGTGTGTGTGTGTGAAAACTCAGAACCAGCAGTTTGGCTTGATTTTGCTTTAGGAAGTGAAACTTGGCATACAGTACTAATGAACAATGTATCTTAAATAGTAATAAAAATAAGATTGTACACACACTGTCTTTTTGCAGTGGTGGGGGTGGAACCTAGGGCCTTGCACATGCTAGGCAAATGCTCTACCACTGAGCTATACCCCATCCAAAATAGCTCATTTTCATTCTCTCTCTCTCTCTCTCTCTCTCTCTCGCTCTCGCTCTCGCTCTCGCTCTCGCTCTCGCTCTCGCTCTCTCGCTCCCTCTCTACCTACCTACCTACCTATTTTTGTTTTGTTTTGTTTTTTTTGAGACAGGGTTTCTCTTTGTAGCTCTGGCTGTCCTCAAACTCAGAGACCTGTCTGCCTCTGCCTCCCAAGCACTGGGATTAAAGGTGTGCACCAACGTAGCCTGGTGGTGGGCTAAAAACAGCTAATTTTTAAAACAAGGGCTTTAAGTTTTACTTTGCTCCAATGGGTTGAAAAAACACAAGAGGGGTTTTGGGTCAGCTTCCTAGGCAGGTCCATGCTGACCCACGTTGCTCAAGTGTTCACACAAACAAGAGAAGCTGTGGGCCTGTCTGCCGGGACTCAGTGAGTGATGCCTGCACCAGGCAGGGTGCTCACCTGCAAATGAAGGATTTTGGATTCATTGTTTCGAAGCATTTCCTTCTGTCTCTCAATTTCAATTTCAAAGCTACATATCTGATTGTGCAAACTTTGGATGCTCTTGTTTTTTTCAACGCTTTCATTCTGCAGCAAGGAAACCTGAGGAAGAAGTTCTTCAATTAGTTTAACAAAAAGTGGTTTGGTATTAATTAACAATAATGATAGTAATTAAAATTTCACGATATAAGCTTTCTACTGGCTTCTGAAAAGGAACCCAGGAGAAAAATCCCTCCATACAAAAAGAGGGAATTCTGGAGAGCTAGCAGGGAGCCCTAGGGAGGGGTCAACAATTTCAGAACAAGGGGCTGGTCTTTAAAGTGCTCACTGAAGCTGGGCGGTGGTGGTGCACGCCTTTAATCCCAGCACTGAGGAGGCAGAGCCAGGCGGATCTCAGTGAGTTTGAGGCCAGCCTGGTCTACAGGGCTGAGATCCAGGACAGGCACCAAAAGTACACAGAGAAACCTGGTCTCGAAAAACCAACAAACTAGTAAGTGCTCACTGAAAACAAGTCTTTTACCAGTGAAGCTTCCAGATTTGGCCAGGGCACATGGTAACAGAGTTTCCTATTTTATCCAGCTCACACAAGCACTGAAACACGGGCCTCACAGAATCACACCTGTTCTAAAAACACAGCATACTCCAAAGCTTCTGCTTTAGTCTTTCTTTGTGACACAAAAATAATCATAGAAAGCTAGTCCTGGAGGGCATCACTGGCTGAAAGCAGGCCAGGGACAGAAAGACACACTGCCTGTTTTCACAACTGGAACTGAAGAGCTGAAGCCAGAAGCAAAGGGAAGGGGCACCGGGACTGGGGAGACAGACACCGGCCACATGCACAAAGCTTCAGCGTAACTGTTCTACAAACTCCTGCACAATATGCTGGCAATGGTTAGCAATGACATGAGGACACCAAACTGCTGAGAACAGATCTGAAATGTTCACATCATTAAAAAAAAGGGGTGGTGGAGGCGGCAATGTATGGGCCCATCAACTAACTTGTTTTAATCATTTTCTAATATATGAATACCCAAACATCACACTATACATACAATCACTATCTGTCATTTTTTTTTTTTTTTTTGAGACAGGGTTTCTCTGTGTAGTTTTTGGTGCTCGTTCTGGATCCCGCTCTGTAGATCAGTCTGGCCTCACAGCTATCCGCCTGGCCCTGCCTCCTGAGTGCTGGGATTAAAGGTGTGTGTGCACCTCAGTCGACTTTTAAAAAGCCAATCCCTGCCCAGTGAATGTGGTCTCAACTCTGCAAGAGCCTACCCACTAGCGTGACATCCCTAAACACAGGAGAGGGGCTGGAAAGCTGTCACACAGGTACTTCATCCCACCCTCGGGCTAGCCCGTAACTCCTCACAAACAGATGGAGCTCACACCCAACGAGACCCTGACACAAACACTCAGTGAAGTCAGCCAGGTGTGGTGGCACAGGCCTTCAATCCTAGCACTTGGGAGGTGGAGGCAGGCAGATCTCTGTGAGTTCCAGGACAGTCAGGGCTACACAGAGAAACCCTGTCTCGAAAAACCTAGAAAAAGAAAGAAAACAAATGGAGCGCACCAAGGCTGCATGTCTCTTAGGCAAACGACACCTTCAAGTTCCCAGCTTTCTCTCACCACCTAAGGCCATAAGCTTCTGCAGTACCAACTTGCACCAATGAAGGGCAACAGCAGTTTTACAAAACTCTTCTCAAGTTAATGTTCAATCATTCCCATCTGGCAAAGCAGATCGAGTTTCCAGGCCTTTCTCACCCTTACCCCAAGTGGGAACATCATTTTTAACAAGAGTCTCATTGATATTTCTAAAAATACCAATTTTCCTCAAGTATTGGTTGAGCAGAAGCAACTAACAGTAACATGCACCCATTGTACCAACTAATCTTTCTTCTCTGTCGAGTTTCCCGTATTTGAACTGTGAACTCCCACTCACACGCTGCCTTCATCTGCCTCTTGAATAACCACCATCGAGGGTAGCAGGCAGCTGTGTTCCAGAAGTACAGCATACCCACTCCCTCCCGTCAGTTACAGTAGAGACCCCAGGAACCTGCAAACCTGCTTCTACCCCGGCACTTCCTGAGCGGGCCTACTGGACAGCCACACACCTCACAGCCACTAACGCCTATGCTGCTGTTACAGTGCAGTGAACAAGACCAACAAAACAAAACACTAATTCTTTTTTTTTCCTTTTGAGACAGGGTCTCAAGGAGCCTAGACTGGTCTTGAACTTGCTATATAGCTGAAGATGACCTTGAACTTCTGATCTTCCCTCCCTCCACCTCCCAAGGGCTGGGATTTTACAGGTATGTGCCACAATACCTGGATAAAAATTAAGTAATTAAGTAAAAGGAAGAGCCTTTTAAATGTACACGTGAGATACAAGACATCCTGAGTTATATAGTAACTTAAAAATGGCGGAAACAGAACACCTTCTTCAAGAAGAGGGGGAAAAAAGATTCCTAGGGAGCTATCAATGGGCTCAGAGCAAAACTATGTGTCCCAGGGGGAAATGGCCACCGACTGGGCTACCAGAGACTTTCTGTGCACTGGCACACTCCTGCAGCTGGTGGCTCTGGTTCTTCCTAGTCCTCACCTCACCTTTCCAGTTGTACCAGCACATGGTACCATGCTGGCTCTCTTGAGAATCTCCCGTTTTGTCACTTTAGACCAGCAGTTCTCAACCTGTAGGTCGTGACCCCTTTGACAGGCTTCTATCTCCAAAAAGCATTTACATTACAATTCATAACAGTAGCAAAATTACAGTTATGAAGTAGCAAGGACTATAATTGTATGGCTGGGGTCAGCACAACCTGAGGAACTGTATTAAAGGGTCACAGCATCAGGAAGGTTGGGAAGCACTGCTCTAGACTCTGAAGCACATTTGTATTAAGCACTTAACACAAGACTCTCAGATCTTTATAAAACTCCGGTGTCACCTACACCAAGCTCTTAAATCCATCTCAGTGCCCTCCTGACACAAGGTTTAACCGATGTACTGAATGTAAACGAGCCATGGTGAGTGTGAGCCCATAACCAGTTCTCCCTTCAGTCCTTGGAGTGTCCACCTTCACCATGGAATCCAGCCCTGCTGTGGGGGAACACCACAGCACAGACGGCATGAGTACGGTGCACTCTCACCGGAAGGACCTTGCTTGAGGCCCACGCCCTCCTGGGAAATGAGACTGTTGGTAGTGGTGCTCTCTATGCGGTCGGCACAGCCGAGAAAACCAACTGCAAACACAGGGAGAAGGAAACACGTTTTCTGCTCTGGGTCTTACAAAAGGCACAGCTGTAGATCATCAACACTAGTAGCCAGACACGTGGGGATTGGCAAACCTGCTCTGTGAGGAGCCAACCAGTACTTGGGGTTAAGTGGTCCAGCCTAGCAGTTTCCATGCCAAAGCAGCCAGAGGCAATTCACCTGTCCAGAGTATGGATGCTGGGCCCATCTTTGTGCTAGATCAGTGCTAAGACGACCACAAGACGATTCAGTCGAGAAGGAATCGGGCACTGCACGTTGCTTGGCAGCTTAACAGGAGCAAACACCTCTATGTGGAAGCTCAAGATTCAAAACAGAACTGACTCTGACAATCTCTTCATGCTGGTCCTTTCATTGAAAAACCCAATGATAATTACAGAAGAGATTTCCTCTTCAACTAGTCTGAAGCATTACAGAACCTGACGAAAGCCAGGAGCCCCGAGCCTACCTTCTTCTCCAGGGAGTTGCTCCACTCCTTGAGCAGATTCACGTGCTGCACTGCGGAGCTGGCCTCGTGGGCCTTGATCTGCTGGTTTGTACCCTGCAAGAGCCAAGGGGGGACACTAAGCCAGCCACTCCACTCAAGGGACAGAAAGCCTCAGACTCAACTCTAGGAGCAGCAGTACACATGAAGGGGCTTATTTATGGACAGAGAATTCCAGACTCTCACTCGGGGCCTCCTAGGCTACGGTGCAGGGCACATGCCAAGAGCACTATGATGCTGCAGAGCTAACCTCAAGTTCTCTCTAGTGGCTTCTCATCAACGTTTCATACTTGCAAAACCAAATAATTAAATTTGAAACTCATCCTATTCCTTTACAAATCATTTTCATTAAGATGTACCAAGAGAATATTCTGGAACCTATAGCTGCAGCCAGATGCTGCTACAGCAGTCCAGTGAACTATGGTACAGCATTGTACCCAAAAAGACATCGCCTCACCAGGCTGAGTGTGCTGAGGAATTTACATACAGAACATAAACAATCTACAGAGTACATAAGATGCAGATCATTCAAGCCAAGAGCAAGCACATTAAATAGTACTTTGCATATTCAAGGAAACAACCAACTTGAGATTATAATTTGTTTTGATACCAGAAAATGAAGAAATCAGAAAAAGCGTTTTCATGATCTCCAAAACATATACTCTGTACATAGACTCTCTCTCTGTATGCCGATCTGAGCACAGCCCCGCATCAGCATACACACGCACACACACAGATGGATGGCACTACGCACGACACAACAGGGAGGTGCAGGCCCTCCTAGACTAAAGCAAGGGAGAACTTCATTCTCAGTCTCAGCTTTTTCTTAGGAAAAAGTACTGCAGCCAGGCGGGGTTAGCACTCGCCTTTAATCCCAGCACTAGGGAGGCAGAGCCAGGCGGAGCTCTGTGAGTTGGAGGCCAGCCTGGTCTACAGAGCGAGATCCAGGACAGGCACCAAAACTACACAGAGAAACCCTGTCTCTAAAAACCAAAAAAAAAAAAAAAACTAAATAGATGTTTTCTTTGTAACATATTTTGCCTTTTGGTAAATAAACTCAGTCTTAACTTGTAATCCTAGGTATGTTTAAAAACAGAAAACCACAGGCAGGTTTCTGATATGAACACTGTTTCCCAGGAAGTAGTTTTTTTACAGGCTTTGCTCAGTCAAATCCAACTCTGGCAGGGTAAAAGCCAGCACATATGTGTAAACAAAGCATTACAGACACCCATGTGTGATTCTTACAGCTAAGGGCTGACAGACGATGTCAAAGCTACGTCAAGTTTAATATTCACTCAGGTAATGAACAGTTAAAATCGCCACAGAAACTCCACCAGATGCCACTGCTTTCTTACTACCCGGAGCTGTCTGGGAGGGAGCAGTTCTCCTGGCATACTGACTTCCCCATGCTGTTCCATCTGAGTCTCAAAACGCCCTGGCCTGGCAAGTGAACACCCCCCCTGCTGCATGTATGGCTTGTTTCACCCATGCAGCAGGGTGATGTGGTTTCACAACAAAGACTGAAAGAGTGAGAACTCAAATCTTATAATATTATTATGAGAACTTTCTTCAATGGCAGAATGTCAGTGACTGGGAAGGACAAATGTTGGATACTGACCTGAAAAACGCAGCCATAGCGCTTAAAACTACAGGTGCTGGGGGCATTGACACACTCTGACAAGTGTGCACTCAACTGCAACGGGAAAAAGACGTGAGTTGTGACACAAACGTTTGCATGAAAATGTTCAAACATATCAGGGCACAGAGAGCATCCAGGCCATACTGTTAAGGGTGTTTATCAGCTGCAGGTGTGTCGCATCGTCTGCGTGCTGGACTTCAGGCAGTAAAATACAGTTTCATCACAAGTGTACACGTATACACACCAATATACATAAATACATTCACTGTAACAGTTCTTAACTTCCAATTTCTTTAGAACGAATTGTTCAAACTGTGACATGCCGTCTGAAGTGCCAGAATTGAAGAAAGAAAAAAAAAAGAACTGAAATGCACATTTAAAGACTATTAACAAAAACTGTATGAAACACAAAAAATCAGAAAGCATTTGGGATGCAACTGGGTCACACACCTACTATACAGTACACAAAAAGAAACCCATTTTCAAAGCAAGCTCACACACCCAACCATTACTAGTAATACCTGAGATGGCCGAAGGCGAGTTACGCCTTCATCTGAAAAGCCTTTTGTCCCTGGCATGTTCATAGCCTCATAAGCTTTTCAAAGGTCCCTACAGCTATTCTAACAACAGGAATCTCATACTCTCTCCTCTAGCTGATAGATGAAAATTAGGAGCACCTGGAAAAAATCCAAGCTACCCTGAGAGAAGACAGCCTCTTGTTTAACTCCAGGATGCCCCAAGCAAGAGACCAGGGAACTGAAAAGATGATCCTAAAGACAGACTTGTATCTGGGCTTGTGTCGCTGTGGGCTGCAACACAACTCCTGCATGCCTGCTGCCTTATTCTCACCGCTCTAACTCTGCACTGTCTGCGCAGATATGGGTAGGTGCAGGTTGGTGTAGCTTTGGGATTTTCCTCGGTCTACCAGGACCAAGGTGGCTATTCGCTATGCCTGGTATTTAGGAATGAGGGACAAACAGGGATCCAGTCTTGCTCTGCTCACTGACCCTGTCACAATAGCTCAGCAGAAAGGCAACCTGGAAAAGGGCCTTGAGGCCCCCCCCACAACCAACCATAAAAAGGGCCTGTTAGTTAGGCAGTCATAATGATCAGCAGCCTAGTGAGCGTGCAGTTTCCCTGAGCCCAGCCAGACACCCTGGGCTGGACTCAGAGGAAGTCCCCAGAAGGCCCCACAGGCAGGTCAACGTGGACCAGTTTAAAACTTGAAGGTGTGACATTCTTTCAGGGCCATTTACAATCACAACCAGCTAACACTTCTAATGCTACAACCAGGGCATGCTGTTCTGACATGTTATTTCTACCATAAACTCACTGTCCCACCTTTTCCTAACCTGGTTTTATTATAAGCACACTCAGGGCCCTGAAGAATTTACAGGAGCTTCGGAACAGACTAATGCACAGCCCAACAGCTCCTTTCACTGAAACCAAGGGAAACGCAGCTGAAAGTTTTATTTTGAAATAAAAGTAACTTAGAGGATGCCTTTCATCTTAATTCCGAGCTCTGAGTGGACAGAACTGAGGTGAGGGTTATAAACTCGGGATCATTTCAGCAGTTACCCTCTCCAGACACTGACTTTAACAGAAGGATCTTCCAGTGGCCCAGCATGGACAGAGGCCTTTCAGCAACCTTACCCATCATTGTCCTGGAGGCTGTACCTAGGGAGTGACTCTCAGGGTCTTCCCAGCTCTCTGGGCCCCTAGCACAAGGCCCACGTTAACTCTGTTTCTAAGCCACCTTCCTCCAACTGCCAGGAGGATGCCAGGCTGCTGGAGAAGACTCAGGAGGCTCCAAAGACTAGAGACTCAAATACTAAGCAACCACGGGGGCTCCAGGTCAGGTCACATGTAAAAGTGTTAGGATCCCTGGAACTTTCCACATGGATCCATCCATATGGGCAGATCAAATGAAATCAATGATAAAATCTACCACCCCCACCCCCCCACCCCCGCCTTACAGAAGCACCTGGGCAGGGTGCAGCGCACAGTCGCTGGGAGCAGATGCTCCTCCACTCAGAATCTACTTCCCCTCTAGCACTGCCCTGCCCATGAGGTGGGCAAATGGTTTTAAAAGTCTAAAATCACTTTTTTGAGACAATCTTACAGAAATTCATTATTTTGTAGAATTTAAAAATAAAGACTTTGAAGCACCACCTTTACTTACAATTGTAAATTAGTCACATTTTTTTTCAATTATTAATATTTTCAACCCCAAATGTACCTTTTTGTAGCGCTTTGTAGCTTCTGATTTCCAAAAAATCCCAGTTAGTTTTGTCTTTGTTGTTACACACATTACCATAGTTGACCATGAATGAAGACGATACAGATGCCCACAACTTGGGAGAGTGGACCTACAGGACATGGGACCCACTGTCACAGGGCTCCTGCCTGGGCCCTGGCTGTGCCTTACCTCACTTCTCAGAAGAGTCTGGACGCTGCACTTATGCGGGCAGGACACCACCACACAGGGACAATCAGTGTCTTCGTGTTTCTACAAAGAAAAAGGAAGTGAGTCAAGTGTGGACCAGCAGTCCATCCCTCTCAGTGCCCACCAGCTCTCCAATACAGACACAAAGGAAACTGTATCCACCATTACCCCATCACACTCATCAGACTATGACTGTCTAGGACCTTGTGACATCAGGTCAGATCTGACTCAAAGGGAACTTGTGGAGTACACTGCTGGTGATATCCCAATGCCAGCTGCCTCCACAGCAGATTCCAGGTCAAGGGCCCTATGGACAATGTGGGGTTGGTCAAATGCCCATGCTCAGATTTTTCTCTGGCCTTTCAGTTTGGAGTCTGAACAATCCTGAAAGTGGCATGGTCTCCTGGATACTGTCCTAAAATCTTGCCTGCATTATCTTTAGTACACAAGAATGGGTAAATTTTGGTCTAGGCCCTGTTGAAATTGTATCATCTTTAGCTGTGTAGGAGAAGAGCAACTGCTCAATGCCAGGGGCACCTGTCCATAAAAAAGCAAGGGCAGGAACTTGTGGAGGACATCAAACCTAAGGGCCCAAGAAAGTACCACTAGACCCACAATGACGGCACAGGCAGAGACAGAAGTGCCAGTATAGCAACTCCTATTGAGTAAGGATACTCAGTCGCTCTTCTGAGGTCCTGGGACACTTCAGGTCTCAGTAGGTCCTCTGGTTCCTTTGGCCTTCACTGACACTTGTCTTTAGGTGGATTTGGACCATGGCACTTGTTCCAGCACTGGTTCAGTCTAACTAGGCAGGTACAGGGCCAAAACAGTGTCCATACAATGGAAGTACATGGTTTGTTTGTTTGTTTGTTTGTTTGTTTGTTTTTGTTTTTCAAGACAGGGTCTCTCTGTGTAACAGCCTTGGCTGTCCTGGAACTCTCTGTAGATCAGGCTGGCCTCAAACTCAGAGATCCACCTGCTTCTGCCTTCCAAGTGCTGGGATTAAAGTCATGTGCTACCACTGCCTGGCTAGAAGTACACATTTAACAGAGGATATCAACCTGAGGGGGGTACCAGGCTCAATTTTGTTGGAATTTTGAAGGCCTATGCCTTCTTAGTATGAACACTGCATCTGCAGAGCAGGGAAATGCCTACAAGATTAGCTGCTCTGACAGGTAATGCCTGGGGGGCGCTCACCAACCTAAGACAGAGCGCCTGTGTGGCCTGGGCAGGCGTCTCCATGACGGGTAAGGTGACCTGCTGACGTCCCACCCAACCCAAGTCAGAAGCTCATTTATTAGTAAAACGAGGACCTGTAGGGTCCTGGCCCTTGTTTTGGGTAACTGTTGCCTTGCTTGCTGACCATGACCTTGATAGCTTCTCTATGCTAATTCCCTCCCGAGTTCCACCCTCTTGAATGCTTAAGGGAAGTTCCTTGTCTGTGTATCCTGCATAATGGGCATTAATAGCTTTGATGCAAGATTGTAAAACATCAGTAGCAAACTTCTGCCCTCCAGGGTTCTCCCATTGTGCTATAAGCCTGTATTTAAGACCTCTTCCCTCCTTCAATAAACAGCATTTGGCATTAAATTTAAAAAAAAAAAAAAAGAGAGAGAGAGAGATTAGCTGCTCTGCTCCTGACCTGGGTCTCAGAGTCCCTAGAGTACATGGTAAGCAAGTCAATTACCATTCCATACTGACCAGGGAGAACCTGGTCATAGGCCTACCTCAGGAGACAGCTTGCTCAAGGACCCAGCATACATGCTGGATTTGCATTGAGCTGGAGTTTTCAAGACCCACAAAGGCAAGGCATTCTGTACATTTCAGAGGAAACCCCAGTAACCAGTCTTGCTTCTCTGATACTGACCATATCTGTGAACCAAGTTTGACTACACAACCTCCCAAGCGCGGAGACCACAAGTCCCCATCATAGAGGGTCTCTGAAACATGGTGAAGGAACCACAGGTGCTCTCTTTGCTCCCTGTACCTACTACACACTCCCATCTTCATTCTCTGGGCTGGAAGCTTGCCTCGTGCCTCATGGACACAAGCACAGTGGAAGGGGGGGGGGACCAAGATAGCACTGGGGGAGGTAAGGGAAAGCAGGGCTGGGAGAGGAGGGGAGAAAGGGTGGGCAGGCTGACTGGGAGGTCAATGAGGCAGAACAGCCAGTATCTTTGCATGACTTCTGCACACCTATGAAAGAATATCAGGAAGGTTTTAAAAGCATCAAAGGATGCACATTTTAAGTTAGATTTTGATGAACTGTTGTCAAATTGCCCTCCAATAACCTGACCACAATCTGGAATCTCATTATCATGAGAAAGCATATTCCTGCACTTTACCAGTTCTATCACACTTTTTAATCTATGACAGTCTAATGGAAGGGATACAATGTGGGGAGGGGGTAGGGGCGTGTCCTGCAGCGCAGGCATTGTGAATTGTTATATTTCCTCTTATTAATCATAGATTTTTTTCATTGAATTGCCTGTTCAAGACTTCTAGCCATAATAGTGACTGAATAGTGGGTCCTCTCACAATACTGCCTATGTTCATTCAGAACCTGTGAATGGGACCTTATTGGATCTGGTTCTTTGCAGCTGTCATTAATTAGGACAGACCCTCAGTCTCATGACTGCATCCTTAGAGAAGCAAGGACTCAGGAGCAATCACCTAAACACAGAGACAGAGCAGGAGCTGTGCAACTTCTAGTCAAAGGTGGATGACAACCAGGAGAGTCTTGGGAAAGGAACAAAGTACTCAGAGCTGCTGCTGGGAACACAGCCCTGTCAACACCTTGGTTTCTGATTTCTTTTTACATTTATTTGACTTAATGAGTGTGTGAGTGTTTTGCTTGCATGTATGGCTATGCATCACATGTGTGCCAGGTACCATGGAGGTCAGAGGATGGCATTACAGATGACCTTAAGCCACCACGTGATGCCTAGTGATACTGTGTTGTAACAGCCGAGGGAAGGATGCAACACTGAAAACACAAAACTTGGGCCAGGCTTGCACATGGTGCATGCCTTTAACCCCAGCATTTGGGAAAGGCAGGCAGATCTCTGTGAGTTTGAGCTTAGCCTGATCTCATAGCAAGTTCCAGGTCAGCTGGGGCTACATAATGAGACTGTCACAAACAAAACAAAAACTTGATGCATGCTGTAGTGGTTTGTAAGAAGACTGGTTACCTAGAAAACAGTGTAGCTTTGAATCCTTGCCTCTGCCTTTCGATTGCAAATTTGACCACACATGTGGGAAATACAAAGCCTAGCTATACAATGAACATTCATGAAGCACTACCTAGGTGGAGAACATAATCAACACTTCCCACCTACCTCATCCTTACTTCCTTTAAGTAATCACTAAAACAATGCTGAATTCTGTATTTCTGCCTTTTACTTAAAAGCTTCATCACATATTTATGTGTCCCTAACAAAAGAATTTCATTTGGGTTGTATTCAGATTTTATTAAAATACAGTTTGCTACAACAAGAACCGCATGTAGTCTGGTCCTGCACCAGACACTGGCGGTAATGCATTGCCAGCTATAAAGTGTACGCTACAGGTCCTATCCTAGCCTACTGTGTGGCACATTTCACTGTGGAGAGATTAAGGGTGCTAGAGCTAAAAATCAGAAGATTTGGGCATGCCATGCTGGCACTAACTAGGAGAGGAAGACCAGAGCAAGTCACAGAACCTTCCTAGTATTACAAAGAAGTGAGTGCACACTTGCTCTGCTAGTGTCAGGAACTGTGCAGTGTCACAGAGGGGATGCACAGGCAATGCTAGTTAAAACCACTGCTGGAGCTGCAGACACACAGCTTATAGGTAGAGTGCACGCCTAGACCAGCATGTTCAATGCTCTGGCTTCAGTTGTCACTATGATTTAAGAGTCTGAAAACTAGAGGAGAATGTGGTGGTATTGTGTTCCCCAAAATATTATGTACCTTAATAAACTTATCTGGGGTCAGAGAACAGAACAGCCACTAGTTAGGCAGTGATAGCACACTTTAATCCTAGCATTCCAGAGGCAGAAATCCATCTGGATCTCTGTGAGTTCAAGGCCACATTGGAAACAGCCAGGCATGGTGACTCACGCCTTTAATCCCAGGAAGCAAGCCTTTAATCCTAGGGAGTGATGGTAGAAAGCAGAAAGGTATATTAGGCGTGAGGACCAGAAACTAGAAGCATTTGGCTGGTTAAGTTTTCAGGCTTTGGAGCAACACAGTTCAGCTGAGATTCATTCTGGATGAGGACTCAGAGGCTTCCAACCTGAGGAAACAGGACCAGCTGAGGAATTGGCAAGGTGAGATAGCTGTGGCTTGTTCTGTCTCTCTGATCTTCCAGTATTCACCCCAATAACTGGCCTCGGGTTTGATTTTATTAATAAGAACTTTTTTTTTTTTTTTTTTTTTTTAAACTGAGCTTTTACAGTAAGGCATATCTCATCATAAGGTCTCTTTTCTTTTTAATAAGAACTTTTAAGATTCCTGCTACAGGAGAAAGCAATCTGGGCCTTAATACAGGCAGGTAGTTGTGGCACACACCCATAATCCTAGTGCTTAGGAGGTGATGGCAAGAGAATCAGGAGTTCAAGGTCATCCTTGGGAATCTAGTAAATTGAAGATCAGCCTGGGCTTTTACAAAAGAACCTATTTCAAAACAGAAATGGAAACGAAAGGCCACTGGGGTGCCACATGCTGGTGACTATAACTACTTAGGAGGCCAAGGCAGGAGGATGCCAAATTTTAAGCCCAGCCTGGATGAATGGTGATTTCAAGGACAGTCAGACCATGTCTTAAAATAAAAACAAAATTAAAAAGCAGTCTCTGAGGATGGCCGAGTTCAATCCTGAGTAACAAACAAAATGAATGCAGCAGAGGAACACGCCAGTGACACTGTTCAAGGAACTTGCAGCCAGTTTCCACCACAAAGGCCTCCAGAGATTTACAAGCAAGTCATTTCTTTGTGAACTTCAGATCTCAAACTGCCTTCCAGGTCCAATTAAAACTCAAATGAAATAAATAGGCACTGCTTCTTCACTGACCTTTCCTGGCCCTTCCTTATTGGTGTTCTGTACACATGGTGGTCACAGTACTTTCCATACTACAGGAATTTAACTGCATACCTGGTTCTCCTTCTGCAGACTGCTGACTAAGGATAGAAACTTCAAGTCAGCCCCTGTGCCATCAACACGTGGTTGACCATGACCCTCCTGACTCTTACAGCCTCGCCTGCTGTTCAGAGGTGGCTGCTTATGCGGCATCTAACTGACATGTTTTCAGTTCCTTCTCAAATGAATACTACTTGATTTTACTCTGTAAATAACTGATCTCTGCAAGAAGCAAAGTGTAACTTTGGTAGCAGTGTATTAACATGTGTACAGCCTGGACGGCTACTCATTAGGTCAGTGTCTCCCTCACTGCAAGTTTGTTACTGGATAAACTGCTCAATTAGAAGACAGTCTACTATTGCTTCCCAGGTGGGGAGACACAGTCCTGGAAAGCTCTTAGTAACTGGTAGTCTATAAGAAAAAGATGTCCAGATAAAATGAGGCCCAGACTCAGGCCTGGCTGGTGATGGAGTGAGTGCTGAGACAGCAGAGCAGAACACATCTCATTTCACAGGGTAGGAGACTCATGGTGGCCATGACATGTACCCTGGCTATACCCAAACAGTGCCCCTTCTGATGACCCCAGCATCACCACCAAGAGTAGTCCCTACCTGCTTGGCCTCTCGACAATACCTGGCCAGGGCCCCAGCTCTCCTGACATTCCTAAAGCCCCTCTCAACAACCTGCAAGCAGTCCATGTGCTGGAATGGCGTGGCACACAGGTAGGTACACAACCGATGTTTATTCGGTGAATGACTGTTTTTAAAGTTGTTCTTCTACCCTCAATGTCTCTTTCACCTTTCACACAGAAATGATTCCACTGCATATACACAAAGACCATGCCAAAACAATGAGGCAGGAAAACATTTAAATGCTCATCTCTCCCCAAGACAGACAGCTGCCTTTGACACTGCAGGAAAAATGAGCCTGTTGTAAGTGATGGTTGTGTCATACAGCTGTGAGAAGATGAGCACTCCATCAAAATTTGAGGCTATTCTTTGGGACAAGTTACAAATTCTACCTTTTTTGAATCATCATTCTTCATTTTTTTTTGACATCTCAAATGAGTCAATCAAGGCAATGGAAAGTGTTAATTATATAAATCAAAATAGGCAAAACAAATACAGCTTTACTCTGAAATAAAGTTAGATGAAAATTGCTATTTAATCCTCTTTCTCTTTATCCTTGTTAGAATCCTCATCTCTGCAGAGGAAGTGCACCTGAGCTGAGCAGAAGGGACATGAACAGCACAACATCGCACCTGCAGTGTGATCATGGGGACTTGGCTCTTGCAGTGATTGCACGTGGCCTCTCGGTATTTACAGGCCTTTTCCACATGATCCCGCAAGTCTTTTCTCAATACTTTTTCTTTGCAATCGGCACGAAGACAGGGAAGCTCCTCAAACTGGCATTCATTTTTTAGGTGCATCTGTAGAACAAACCAAAGTTTTTAACTGGCAAAAAGTGAATGTGAAATGGCAGGCTGTAACTGCCACAGTGAGGTCCTACAGAATGCTATGACCCTGCTATAGGGACAGCTCTACGCAACAGAGTGGCAAAGCACAGCAAGAGACAGGTTCACTGTGTGCACCTTGGGTTTTCTCAACACACATGTGAGTGAGGGACCATACACCCTTCTCTCTGTTACCAGAACTGAGCACTGAGGTGTCTCTGCTGAGAACTGTTCTAGCCAGATGTGGCAATATAGACCTGACCTGTCATCCTAGCAGAATGGGCTGAGATGGGGGGGGTCTGGAGTTCAAAGCCCACCTGAACTATATAGCAATACCAATGTCAAAACCTACACACAGACACACACAGACTATAGAGTAATACCTGTGTCAACTTCCCCTCCCACAAAAACACCACTACCACAGACACACACACACAACACACCAACCCTTTAAAGTCTTTATTCTAATTCAATTATCCACTCTGAATAAAATACAAAAATTAAAAATAAAAAAGCAACCTTAATTTATGTGTAATTTCATGGTAGAAGTAATAAAGTGCCTTTGAAAATCAAAACCCAACTCCAATTTCTTTATTCTAAGTAGGACAGAGGATGACAACTCACTGATGTCATGAAAAGTGACACTTTAGGTCCTAGGATTGGACACTCTCTTGCATGGCTCTGTTTGGAAAGAATATAGTAAAGAGAGCACTATGGTGCACACAGTGCTGTCGACCTGGCCAGGCAGTTAGATGAGATGATGCAGCTCTCTGCTGAACAGAGATGGCTCTGGTTCTGGGACCACTCGGGTACTCACCAGCAGATGTCCCAGAGTCAGTTGCTCTACACAACCTCTGCTTTCATTCCGACAGTAGATCTGAAGGGCCAGGATCTCTCTCTTGCAGCAATTATCCTTAAACACCTGAATTGAAAGGTAGTTAGAGGATTAATACTTCTTAATCTTCACATGTTGCCATTGGACAAGGCAAAACCACTCTAAAAATGCTAAGAGCAACTCTTAAGTGGGCCTCAGAAAGCATTAAGGACTGTTTTAATTTCTGTAAGTACAATGAAGGAGCTGGCCCCACTAAGACACCATTTAACTCATAGAACTTTAACCATTATCTCTTATTAGGTAAATCAGAAGACACATGAGCAACGGTACTTTGGAGCACTATGGTCCTTGAGTACTGACAGCCTCAGGACAGGGTAGGATCAAGCCCCCAGCCAATAAGCAACAGATGGCCCTGGAGGCACACCTCCTGCCAAAGGACTTGGCAACATGCTGGCAACTCAACAGAATGTATAAAAAGCTTGTCAGAATCAAACCAACAGTTATGGAGATAAGGTTTTTGGACAATATGTGAAACAATTTTGGTTCCTTCTTAGTGTATGCTGCTTATAACTCAGTTTTTTACCAAAGGATGCTTCTTCTTTTTTTTTTTTTTTTTTTTTTTTGGTTTTTCGAGACAGGGTTTCTCTGTGTAGCTTTGCGCCTTTCCTGAAACTCACATGGTAGCCCAGGCTGGCCTCGAACTCACAGAGATCCGCCTGGCTCTGCCTCCCGAGTGCTGGGATTAAAGGCATGCGCCACCACCGCCCGGCCAGGATGCTTCTTCTTTTACTTTCTCTTTTCCCCAGAAAGGATGGACTCCCAGGTCCTTAAGCATGCTTGGGAAACACTCCAATCACAGAGCCACATCTTAGCCCAAAGGAAGCTTTAAATATGTGTCACAAGCATGAGCTAGTACTGAACTATTTCTCCTGAAAACGAATACCTGCTTGCCTTTAACTTTCCTGTAGAGAACAAGCACTCTGCCTCTAACAACAGTCTATAGCCTCAGTCCTCAGGCATTTCTGAGACACTCCCACCAATGAACTGTGTGACAGGAAGACAGAGCACTTAATATGCCCTTCCAAACTTCCAGGCAGAGACAGATCAGTAACTGGTAAAACTAAAGATAGAGATGCCTCAGTCACCTCTGTGCTTGCTGTACAAGCACAAAGATCTGAGTTTGGATGCTGACATCTACATAAAAATCAAGCGTGGTGGTGTGCACCTTTACCCCAGTGCTGGGGAGGTGGAGACAAGATTTGGAGCTTATTGGCAAGCTAGTCTATCCAATCAGCAAGCTTCGGGATCTGTGACAGATCCTGTTTCAAAACTAAGATGGAAGATGGGCATGGTGGTGCACACCTTTAATCACAGCCCTTGGGAAGCAGAGGTATGAGAATTTCTGTGAGTTTGAGGCCAGCCTGGTCTACACAGTGAGCTCCAGGACCATAAGGACTATGAAGAGAACCTGTCTCAAGAAGAAAAGTTAAAGGTAAAGGTAAAAAAGGTAAAGGAAAAAAAGGGAAAGGGAAAGGGAAAGGGAAAGGGAAAGGGAAAGGGAAAGGGAAAGGGAAAGGGAAGGAGAGGAGAGGAGAGGAGAGGAGAGGAGAGGAAAGGAAAGGAAAGGAAAGGAAATAGGAACCATGATTGTGAATGAAACAGATACTTAAAAAAGCCACCTTAGCTTGTGGCTTTTAACTTCTTCCTCTCAGTCATACTTTTCAATACATGTGAAAAAGGTAGCCCACTGCCATGTAAAGAAAAGAAATGGGGTAAGAGCCAGGCTCGGTAGTGCATGTCTTTAATTCCAGCACTTGGGAGGCAGAGGCAGGTGGATCTGAGTTCAAGGCCAGCCTGGTCTACATCTACACAGAGAAACCCTGTCTAAAAAAAAAAGAACAAGAAAAAGGAAGGAAGAAAGGGGGGGGAGGAAAGGAGTGGGGTAAGTGATCTGCTTTTCTTAACTGGCTGGAGTCTTCAGCAGCGTAGATATGCTCCTGTGCTAGACAAAGCGGGGAGCATTGGCTAACTGCCTTCCTAACTATTGAGAACAAGGTCCATCAGAGGCCCTTCTCTCTAGAGCCCAAGGGCCCTGTGGCCAGCTGCCTCACCTGGCCTGCCCTGACCAGCAAGTCCAGCATTTGCAAATGCTTTTGACAGGAAACCCCAGAGCAAGACTCTTACTGTGGGATTTAATAGCCTACATTAAAAACTGTTAGGTTCATTAATCAGAATATTGGAATCATAGATATTTTTATTGACATTTAAGTCCTTAAGAGTGAGCTATTTCAAGCTACAAGTGTGCCTGGAAGGGCTTAGCAGTATGTGGGTGGCCATGTGCCAGAGGAAAGGAGAGGGAGTGGGTTTAGGAAGAAGATGGAGGAGCGCCTCGGTGGTACCCACTCACTAAGTGCACACCGACACCCACAAGGGCAGAGAGCAGGCTGATCTCACTCACTGTCTCAGCCCTTCAAGATACTAGTGAAGGGGAGGAGGACAAATTCCACTGCCCACCCCGCACTGGCACGCTGAGGGCCGCTGTAGGAGAGAAAGCTAAGAAGAGCAATGGCTGGACCACAGGCAGCACTGCCGTGACAGACACCTCCGCACTTCTCAAGTCCCCACTCCACATACACCCTCCCCTGCAGCAAACAGGTGCTGACACTGTGATGGGGAAGCAACTGGCTCAGTGGACAGAGTGCCTTGCAGGAATTAGAGCAGAAGTGTCTGCCCAGGCACTCACATGACACATCAGGCCCTGGAGCCTGCTGCACTACTGTCAAAACGAAGAGCTGAGTACTGTGGCACACACCTGCAATCCTAGGAGGCTGAGGCAGGAGGACTGCCATGAGTTTCAGGCCAGGATGGGCTACATAGGAAGACCCAATCCCAAAAAACAAAACAGAAGGAAGGAAGGAAGGAAGGAAGGAGGGAGGGAGGGAGGGAAGGAGGGAGGGAGGGAGGGAGAGAGAGAGGGGGAGAGGGGAGGGAGGGAGGAGGGAGGGAGGGAGGGAGGGAGGGGAGGGAGGGAGGGAGGGAGGGAGGGAGGGGGAGAGGGGAGGGAGGGAGGAAGGGAGGGAGAGAGGGGAGGGAGGGAAGGGAGGGAGGGAAGGGAGGGGAGGGAGGGAGGCAGGCAGGAAAAAAACAATCTCAGGGGACTTGCCATGTGTGGAAGCAGAAGCAGGTAGAGAGGCCTCTGAGTTCAAGGCCAGCCAAGGCTACACAGTGAAACCCTGTCTAAAAAAAAAAAAAACACCCAAGGTATGGAGATCTAACTCAGTTGGTGGTGTGCTTGCCTAGAATACTTGAAGCCCTGGGATATTTCCTCAAGTGCTGTATAAACAATGTCTGGGAGTGCATACCTGTAATCCCAGAATTTGGGAGATGGAAACAGGACCTTAGCTACTAAGTTTAGTTCAAGGCTAGCTTGAGCTAGACTGCCACCCTCACCTCCCCACAAAAATATTAACTTTTTTAAAAAAGACAGCCTCTCTTTATTATGTAGTTCTAGCTGTCCTGGAATTGCCTATGTAGATGAGGCTGGCCTTAAACTCCCAGAGATCCCCTGCCTCTGCCTCCTAAGTACTGGGACTAAAGGTGTGCCCCACCATGTCCATTTTAATTTTAAAAGGTGAAATAGCTAGGCAGTGGTAGGACACGCTTTAATCCCAGCACTTGGGAGGCAGAGGCAGGCAGATCACTGTGAGTTCAAGGCCCAAAAACCAAAAACAAAAAAGTGAAATAAAACTAAATTTCAGTAAACTGTACAAAAGTTATGTAAAAAGGTGGCTCAGAGATAAATTATTTTCTGTGCAAACCTGGCAACCTGAATTTGATCCCTAGGACCCAATTAAAGACAGGAGAGAATCTCATAAAGTTGTTCTCTGACCTCTACATGAACACTTAACTATGGCATACATGCACCTCCCCCCAATAATAATGAATAAATAATAAATAAAATAAAAATTTAAGCTGAATTCCAGAGCACCAAATGCAAGCTATGTGAAATGTATCAACCACCCAAGAAGCCCAGCATGGTGACACACCCCTGCACTCAGAGGCTGGGGCCACCCTGGACTATAGAGCAAGCCTCCGTTTGAAGAAAGGAAACAGTTAAGAGTACCTTGTCTTTGATGATGCTTTCTTGGCACGCTGTACATTTTGGACTCGAGGAGCTGAAGGAAACAAAGTAAGCATGTTAGAGCAGCAGCCTCCTTCCTTCCCTCAGGCTCCCTGGGAACACAGAATGCTTTCCTTCATAGGCAGCCCGCTCTAGCTTGTAGCAACAGGCAGGGCTGCAGGATGCCATTGGAAAATCTAACTTCAACAGCAATCCACAGGAGAACAAGAGCCAAACTTTAAAAAATGGTAATTTTTCAAAAGGAAGCTATTTTGTTCAATAACCCAGTCCCATTGGAAAGACTTAAAGAACACTCTGGTTTTCAGAGAGGGCCTTCTGAGAAGAGCACCCACAAGTACTGAGGGCCTTTGATGTTCTCGTCTTGGGCTACAGACAAGTTCTCTATGTGTAAAAACGCCAGTGGCACCTGCACAGGGGGACGGCCCCCTCCCCAGGATAACCCAAGTTCAACTAGGGTCCTTTCACCCTCAGCAGGCAAAGCCAAGTGGGCTGTGTGGATCCAGTGAATGGATGCGATGAGAATCTGGGGTACACAGGAGACTGGCTACTGGGCCTGGCCTTGGTCTCAGGCACCCAGCTGTGAGTGGCCAGCTGGGAAGAGGGTGGCCCTCTCATGCTAATGTGCCGAGGGGCACTGAAGGTCCGATGATGCAGTATGTTCTGTAGTGACGAGTGCCAAGCACAATGCCTGGTAAATACACAACAGGATGTCGTTCTTCCTGGCCAATCCAACTCTGTCCTCTAACTCCAGCCTGCCCTTGTGATTTTACCACAGCAACCCATAAGGCTCATGAGCATCTCGGGTCTTGGTACAAGCTCTATGTGTACCCCCTGGGCAAACATGCATACTTACACCTGTTTTGTCCTACAGGTGACCCTGACCTTCCTCTACCATGGGCCAGTGGTACCCTTCTAATTTTTTTTAAAAAGGATTTAATTTATTATGTATACAGTGTTCTGCCTGCATGTATGCCTGAGCACCAGATCTCATTACAGAAGGCTGTGAGCCACCATGTGGTTGCTGGGAATTGAACTCAGGACCTCTGGAAGAGCAGCCAGTGCTCTTAACCTCTGAGCCATCTCTCCAGCCCCCGCACCCTTCTATTTAAAGACTTATGACCATTTGGTGTCACTATCATAAACGTGAACTTCACGAGCAGAATACAGCAGCACAGGTGGGGGACAGAGGCTTTGTAGACAGAGTGCTGACACCACTGAGGAGCCTTCAGGGGAGGGGCCTGGGGGAGTAGGATGTGAGGCAGGCAGGGCAAGGTGCAGAGGCCTCAGAAAACTCAGCCATGAGATCTGCCTAAGTTTCCCTGAAGGCCTCTGAAGCTGGACCTAAAAGCATTCACGGTTTTGAGGGAAACAGGTGAAGATGTAGGCAGCACCCACCTGAGCAGGGCAGCCATGCAGCTCTCACAGAACCGGTGCCCACACTCAGTCTGCTTGGGGTTGCACAGCACCAGGCGGCACTTCTCGCACTTGTACTTGTCCTCCACCGTCTTCACAAACTTCTCCTTGTAGCCGCCTTGCTCTGGCACGAGCACTGAGCCTGCACCCCGGTCAGGCTGCAGCTTGAGGGGTGGGTTGGGCTGCAGTGCGCCAGCAGCGTCCATCTTTTTGCTTGACTCCATCTTAGGAAAAAGAAATTCTGCCAGGAGAAAAGTAATGATAAGTGTGCATCATCTCCTCCTCTCTTGAAAAGGCCCAACAAACATGCCCAAGAAAAGTAAAAGTGCCCGAGGGTCACACTTCCGTATTTAAACAGTGACCAGAATCCTTCCCAGCCTTAGTCTGCCATGGCACAAGACATGACCATGTAACTTCCTTCTTTATGTTATCCAGACGACATTGTTAACACCGATACGCAAATACTTCCTGAGAAATAGACTTAGTAAACTGTATTTTCAAGATTCTTTAAAATACATATCATATTTTTCTGTGCCGAAACTTCATTCCAATGATTTGGCTGGAGCCTGAGCCATTGTTATTGTTAGGATTTGTTTTGCTTTTAATTGTGTGTGTGTGTGTGTGTGTGTGTGTGTGTGTGTGAGAGAGAGAGAGAGAGAGAGAGAGAGAGAGAGAGAGAGAGAGAGAGAGAGAGAGAGATCTACACACGAAGACACACACATCAGCGCAGGCACCCTTGGAAGCAAAAGGCCTCAGATCCATGGAGCTGGAGTTAGAAGTAGTTGTAAGCTATCACACTTGGTTCCTCTGCAAGAACAGTAGGCACTCTTAACCGCTGAGCCACCCACTCCTCCAGACCCAGCAACAGCCATTCTTGACCAATTTTATTTTCTGGTTAACTCCCTGACCATAACTCCCACCGTACTGTGCTAGAACCAGAGTGGGCCTGTGGCTAGTACACTACCTTTTGTTCCAGCAGTACTTACTGGAAACGAGTGTTTCCAGACCACAAGAGCCATGTGTGAATGCGCCTGCAGGATGTAGGGCCCTTGTTTCTGCCCTCTGCCCTCAAGTTTACCAAGCCTGGGTTGGCCTGAGTAAGCCCCCACATCACAGAGCCATGGTATTGTCACATGAAGCCTGTGAAGAGCAGAGAGTGGAAAGATGCAGGCAGGTATAAAGGTGCTCAGGTCAGGCCTGGCAGAGGAACATGGGACTGGATAGATCACCGAGCCCCTGCACAGGTTCATTTCTGACACCTGGCTACCAGTTTCTCTGCCTTCCACCTGCAAGTCCCATGATGGACAATGAGAGCACTCCCTAAATCAGCCACACAGATCCCAGAATAGGCAGCTCTGTTAGTTGAGCCTTGAGGTCAAGTAAGCAAAACTAAGCAAGAACACAAAGCAGTTGACTAGGTTCCTAAGGAAACACTGGCTGTCATGGAAATTAGAGCCAGCATCAAGAACACACACCAATACCGACTATCACCTTCAGCAGTCCCAGCACAGACGGAATGAGTCCAGATGGTGGTAAAAAGGCTGGTTTCTCTTTCCTTCCTTTGTGGATATTCCATAATCAGTGTGAAGTTTTATAACAAGAAACTTTGAATGATGGACAGCTGCATCTATTAGTACATTGTGAAGTTCCTCAGAGAAGTTTTTTCGGAGTTTGTCACACTCCTCTCTGGGTGCTTCTAGCACACAGATACACTTTGTCTCAGCTCTGCTTGCAAAGCTCCATGAGCCCTGTCCTGGGTACCTCAGCAGGGAAGCAGGTCAGAGACCGCAGAAAGAAGCCTGTGCTGGCCTCCAAACACAAAGTTTATTTTCCTGTCTCCCACTCCCAGTCCTTTCCCACACCATGCCATGTATCTGCTAAGTAAACAGGTTCTTTCAAAAGTTAACAGTTCCCTTAAAAAATGCATTGTGTTCTTGCCCAATTTATTTTTGCTACTTAAGAAACTACAGGTTTGAATGGGCATGTATATAATTCAGTTGGTAGAGAGTTGGAGTGGATTTGATCCCAAGTATCAAATAAAACGTGTCATGCACCTGTAATCCTAGCATTAAGGAGGCAAAGAAAAAGGAGGATCAGTAGTTCAGGGTCACCCTCTGCTCCACAGTGAGTTTGAGGCTAGTTTGAGATCCATGAGAACCATCGCAAAAACAAAAAACATAAAAACAAAACTCTCTAAACCCATGGGACAGATCCCGTCAACTCAACAATATCTGGAGCATCTACCCCCAGAACTCCCCTTACTTCTCATGTTAGTGTGAGACTCAGAGCTATGCAGTAGGACTGGGAACCCCCACATACCAGAGGCACAGAGCAGATACAAGTGCTCAGGAGAAGGCTGCGGCAGAGCCGAGTCCTCCTCTTCCCCTAAGCCCTGCTCATGTACTGTTTTCTGCTGCTCTTTCTGAGGTGCAAGGAACAAATGTTTCATGGCTAGGGATGCACAAAAATGGCTGTCAGCAGCCACACCTGGGTAAGCTTTAATAAGAAAGAATGTTGCTGTGGCCTTGTATGAAACCCACAGATGTGTAAAAGTAAATTTTCAAGGTGACTTCAAGCGGTCAGTGACTCTGCTTACAGTCTGACATTGAGAAGCTTGCTCACTAGAACGACAGCTTACCTTTCTGAGCTATGTGAGAAGCTGCCTGGACTGAAGATCTGCAGGGAGCTCACTGGCTGCCCATCACCAACAATTCTGTACCTCTGGGGATGCTCCAGTATCTCTGCATAGCCCAACCTCACTGTGTCCCCTTCCTCTAAAGGAGCTCCCAGCAATCCTGTGTGCTTGTCCAAGGCACTTTCCACTGAAGAGCAGACGACTTGGATACGGTCTGGGATTTGGATCTCTTCAGCTGACTTATGAGCCCCAGGTGCTGAGAGCCCCAGGTGCCTGATAGGTAGTGAGTGCTCAGTATGCACTTGCTGAGTTTCTAGACAGGCAAAGTCTGAGACACCCGTCTCAAATGACAAGCTAATTCCAGGAGCAGAGAACTTTAAAATACTGATCTAATTCTGTGCAATGTAAAAACCAAGAAGGATTTCTTTCAGCTCCTCACAGCTTTAGTGTGGTGCTCTGCTCTATAGTACTTGGGAGATCGGGGGAAGCTGTGTTCAGTAGGATCTCATGACGAGAAATGAGGGTAACTGAATTCCTATTTCTAAGTATCTTAGTTGGGGTTTTGTGGGAGCCCGTTCTGGGGTTCCTCGTGGCTTTACCCAGCAGGTCCGAATAGAGGATGATCAGGACCACGGGCCTGAGTGCAGGTGTCTGAGATGGCCTGCACTTGGCTGTGCTGGGGGAGGAGGTCTTTTGCTCCACCCCTTGGCGTCTCTATAAAAACCCTGGACCAGAGACAGTCCGGGCCCGTTGGAATAGGTTCCAGGCCCTCTCGAGGCTATCCTTTATTTTCTATCTGTTTATCTCCGCAAGATTCTCCGCTATAAATCCTTCTATCTAATATTTCCTGCTGCTCGCACTCAAGAAAACTCTGGGAAGCTGTGGGGGTGGTGGGTAAACGCCCCACAGAATGGCGCCATGAACAGGGACTAAAAAGGGACTAAAAAAAGGGGACTAAAGAAAAAAAAAGGGACTAAAGAAAAAAGGGACAAAAAAAGGGGGGACTAAAGACAAATGAACAGGGACTTAAGACAAAGTAATAGGGACTAAAGATAAAGGAAAATAATAGTTTTATTACAGAGTTTTTGGTGAAAGTGCTGAGTTAGCCCTGCCAGTGGAAAGGCATGCCGGTGTTATGGAATATATATATATTTTTATATATATTTTTTGGGAAGGCAGGCGTTTTATCCTCGAGAGAAAAGGAAAGCGGACTGGAAGGATGTCCGATGCTGCAGCGAAATTCTCTTCTGTCAAAATTTTCTATCTTCTATCCCTTTCTCAATTTCTATCTGTGATAAGTATAAGATATAGGGTAGTAATATAGTTTAGGAAAAACTTAGAAGTATAAGATTGTGTAGGAAAAAATAAGTAAGGCAACTAGACAGAAAAACTCAATTTTCTAACTTTGGGGGCTTTGAAAGCAAACTGGGGAAAAAATCGTTCTTTGGGCTTTTCAGGTAGTAAAAAAGCTCTTCTTGGAGCTTATGGGGAAGGAAAAGTTTCCTATGGAAGCTTTTGACCTGGGGACAGCTGAAAAGCCAAATCCAAGCAGCAGGAGAAAGTAATTTCTCCCTGAAGCAAAAATGGGAGTGTAAGAAGTCAAAGTTTAAAGTTGGGAAGTTTTGGGATAAGTTGGTCTTTCTCCTGGGGAAAAAAAACCTTTCTCTTAAACTAAAAGCTCTTCTTGGAAAATTTTGGGGGAAAAATCGCTCTAAAAAGCCTTAATCTTTCTCAAAAGCTCTTAAACTTAAAAACGAAAGCCTTTCAAAACTCTCTCTCAGAAGGACAAAAATTAGAATCACCTGAAGATATTAGTATGGGGACCACCTGTGATTAGCTCTAAGGGAAAACAACAAACTTAAGACAGCAAAACCTCTAAGTTCTCTTTCAAGCTCTAAAAATCCTCCCTGCAATGCAGGAGGCAAGGACAAGTTTCTAAAAACCCCTTCTAAGCTCTGTCTCTTCAAGCTAGTAAAAGACAGTGGGTCAGAGTACCCTGAGGGAAATGCTTGGGGAGAGTAAGGGTGAAAAGCTACAGAGAGCCCAAAAGGGCAGGAAACTTTACCTGAGAAAAGCAAAAAAGCCAAGCTTTTCAGTTACAGCCGAGCTGAGGCAGTAAAGGTTTTGAGTGAGCATTTCAGAATGGAAAGGTGCTCCTAATCATCCTAATGCAAAGATTCCCTGAAGCAATGCAAACTCGGTTAGCATTGTATCCTCGCTTCTGAGCAAAAACCCAGAGGTGACTGGCCAGCATCTCTGAGTTGGAGTGCATTTCGGGGATACTAGGGTTCCTGCAGTTGTAAACTTCCTGGAGCACAGAGCTGAGGCAGGAAGGTGCAGGACCCAGGGGAAGATTGCTAATGAACAAAGCTAAAGCCGGTGGGAACGGCACAGTTATCCACTTTCCTACAAGTCCCAGGTTTATAGGTCCATAATTGCAAAAAGAAATCTGAGAAAAGCTTTCCTATCAGAGTAAGGACCTTTCTGGGAAAACAGTAAAGCTGAACTGTCTGATGCAGTCATGCTGCCGAGTCAGAACGCTGTCTGGGGAAAGAGCCCAGCCAGGGCAGAACAGAACTAACCAGAAGTAAAGCTTTCTTTTCTGTCAGAGAAAGCACCTCTTTGAGAAAAGCTTTGTTTCAACTGACTCCCGATGAGATGAGGGAGTGTAGCCCTAAGGGGTGATGGCCTCTGGCATAAGCTCTGTCCTTGAGCACCCAGACAAGCAAACACAACCCACTGGGGGACTGGGCCAGGTGAAGGCCTGATGAGGCAAAACACCTGTCCAATGGGAGTTTAGAAATGGCGAAAACCTCCCTTGCTAAGCTTGATTTATGAACACAAACCTCAGACCCTGAAAAATAGAAACGTACAAAAGCCCCTACCTTCAGTAGCAGGGAAAGCCGCCGCTGTAGTGTCGGAAACCGTTTCTGGGGTAGAGGGGATAAACTGAGACCAAACTGGGAACTGACTGTGAGAAAGACTCTGAAGAAACAGAGAAGGGACAAAATCCTCCCCAGAAAATATGACCTGAAAAAGCTGCTAGAATTTGAGGCAGATTCAGGGGGAGAAAAAAAAGCCCCTACCTCCAAAGGCAGCTAGCAGAGGTACAGAGCTGCAGACAGATACCTGAAGCTCTGCATCTGGGGGGTAAGGAATAAACAAAATGAGAATAAGATCAGTGGGAGAAAATCTCTCTGAAAGAGCTATGGAAAAGCTGTTGTAAATGATCTTGTTTTTCACTGACTGGCTAAGGAAAGCACAAGCCCCGAGGAAAGTTGCTATCAGAAATGCCAGCCTCAATGCGCGCTAATGAGGCAGGTGTGGTTCTGATCGGGGGTCCAGTGTCAAATGAAGGAGAGACACCTGTTGAAGCCAGCTGAGGAGAATAGAAACCTCCCAATGTGCCATAGCTGAAAATGTAAAATGCTTGTTCAAATCTCCCGTTGCAAAAGCCAAAAAACTTTGTTCAAACCTCCCGGGCAAGAATTTGTAAGCAAGTCTGGTAAAAGAGAACCAGTTGACTCTCAGACCCAAAAAGAACTATGGGAAATGATATAAGGGACTGATATAAGGGACTGATATGGGACTGATATTATGGACTGATATAAGGGAAATGCATTCTGGGAAAGGTAGTTTTTCCGCTAAAGATGGCGACATTGCTCTGAAATCCTTTTGTCAGCTCAAAAATACGTTCATGGTAAACTTAAAATACAGCTTTTAAAAGAATAAGGAGGAAAATCGTCTAAGAGTTTAAGTGTCAGTTCCGAAGAAAAATTGAAAGGATACGGAACTAGGTGCTTCGTGGTTTGGGGCGCCGTTGGTAAAATGCCTTATTTACCCTAATAGCTGTGCAAAGTTTTTACGGCAGTTGGATGACAAAAAGCTACCTATAAGAGCAAACAAGTCACTTAAAAATCCTTAAAATACCACCTAATAGCTGTGCAGTTTTTGGTGAAGAGCTTTACAGCAGCTAAATATGGTAATTTCACCTTCAGTGTGAAGTGAAGTTTTTCAGTAGAACAAACCAAAAGTACTGCTGTGATAGAAATGTTTGTTTGAGTTGAAGTTCTTAGGGGAGCTATTATGAATTTGGGTGAAGGGACAGCCTCTAGTTAAAAACCGTTTACCACTGACAGTGCATCTCTGCCGGTTCGAAAAGGCCCACTCGCAACTTTGTGGTGTGGCTTTGTCCTGAGAATGTTACAATCCCCTAGCAACAAGTATCACAACTCTATAATGACAACAATCACTAAATCCCAGTGCTTTATAACAAAGCTAACTATAAACTGTAAACTTTAGAAATGATGTACGTACTTCCTGTCTAGTTAAGAGAATCTTTCTGATAGAGATGGTGATGATAATTAAGAGTAAGAAGTAGAAAGACGTATATAAGATATGTGAGTTTGTAAAAATTCTGTCTTGTTAGATCTGTGTTAAGAAATCTTTAGGTGTTTGCTAAATATATTTGCTAAAGTAGTTCTATAGTTTCCTTAAAGTATATATGCTAATGGTAGCCTAAAATAGATCTATAGAAGAAGTATCTAAGGTAGTCTTAAGACATGTAGTAATAAACTTGTAAGATGCTAGTTGTAAATGTATAAATAAGTAGATGTTAATATGTTGTATGTGAGTTTGTAAAAACGTGTAAATGTTGAATATGAGTCTAAATGCTTTGCAAGGCAAAAAATGTTATATGTGAGTTTGTGAAAAAGTGTAAATGTTAAGTGTGAGTCTATTAATGTATATGGTGAAAACACCTGAGACACAGGAGATAGTGTCCTAGTAGACTGCAAAATAGGCAGTCTGAATGGTTTCAAAAGCTCCAGAAGCCGCTAAGAAGCTAAGAATGGCGGACGCCAGAACCAGCACAAGGCATCCGCAGCCGAGATCCGTGGAATATCAACGCAGCACAGAAAAACCTGAGCTTAACAGCAAAAACGGTGCGGTTTAAAATCTTACTATACTAAAAAGGTCTGTCTGTGAGAACAAAAGTTGCAGAGACGCTTGTTTGAACAAAAATTATTAACTGCAAAAAGTTTTGGTTAAAAAAGTCTCTTCATATTTGGAAGTAAAAGCCTGGTACCAGAATTTATTTCTTATTTAAACTTTTTGAACTTAAAATGAGATAAAATTACAAAAACATTTTGGTTATGGATTTCTTCAAATTTGGAAGGCTAGTACCAATATTTATCATTTGAATTTTGGTACTTAAATGAAATGAACAATAGAGATTTCATTGCAATGGGACAATTTTGAGCTTACTTATAGTAATGACCTAGGAACGGTTTTCTGGAATTGGGTTAAAAAGGAAACTGTTTAAATGAAGAAATGTATTTCTACTTAGAATCAAGATGCAATTTTGTGTATGCGTATATGCTTTATTAACTGGAGATTTATGAATTGTTTTGTGGAACTGTTTATGTAAAAATGGAATTACTTATGGAACTGGTTTTGTGTTACAAATGGAACTGTTCAAACAGATAAGTTTGGGTTCCTCTAACTAGGTTTGAGACTTTGTTTAAAAAATTATAAAGAAAAGGAGGAGTTATGAGATTGAATTATGTTCGCAGAAACCTATTGATATTAATGCACCCTGGCTTTGTGGAATTGAGGAAATGTTTAAGTTTGATGTGAATACATCGAAGTTTTTTCTATGTTCTGTTAACAAGAAAATTCAAATGACTGAGTTAAAGTTGTAAGACGAAGAAAATTGTTAACTATATATAGCACCATATATGCTAATTCTAATGGTTCTGTTAAGAGTTTGTTTTGAGTTGTAAGATTGAGAGAATTGTGACTATGTATAGCAATATTTATGTTAACCTGTTAATGGTAATGATGAAGCTAAGGGATTCTTTAAGTTTGTAGTCGCCTTAAGAGTTTTGGTTTAGAAAGGGCTTGAGGCAGCTAAGACTGCTGTGGTCACCTTGGACCTAATTCAAAAGAGAAATGCCATCTATATCATCCTCTACTCCCATACTGGGAGGTGTAACAGCTATGGAGATTGCTGTAAGACATTAATAGTTGTTTTTTTATATATTAAGAAGGGGGGACCTGTGGGAGCCCGTTCTGGGGTTCCTCGTGGCTTTACCCAGCAGGTCCGAATAGAGGATGATCAGGACCACGGGCCTGAGTGCAGGTGTCTGAGATGGCCTGCACTTGGCTGTGCTGGGGGAGGAGGTCTTTTGCTCCACCCCTTGGCGTCTCTATAAAAACCCTGGACCAGAGACAGTCCGGGCCCGTTGGAATAGGTTCCAGGCCCTCTCGAGGCTATCCTTTATTTTCTATCTGTTTATCTCCGCAAGATTCTCCGCTATAAATCCTTCTATCTAATATTTCCTGCTGCTCGCACTCAAGAAAACTCTGGGAAGCTGTGGGGGTGGTGGGTAAACGCCCCACAGGGTTTCTACTGCTGTGAAGAGACACCATGACTACACCAACTCTTACAGAAGAAAGCATTTAATTGGGGCTGGCTTATAGTTCAGAAGTTTAGTACATCATCAGCATGGTAGGAAGCTTAGAGGCACACAGGCAGACATGGTGCTGGAGAGGTAGCTGAGAGTTCTACATCTGGATCCACAGGCAGCAGCAGGGCTTGGGCATTTGAAACCCCAAAGCTCACCCCCAGTGACGTACTTCCTCCATCAAGGCCACACCTCCTACGGCCACTCCCTAAGCATTCAAAGGTTTTTGTTTATAAGGGCCATTTTTATTTAAAGCACCACACTAAGGGACCAAGATAATGATGAATAATCTTTCTTCTTCTGTGGAATGCTATGCGCCACAGAAACAAGTAAAGACTGCAACTGCAGAATGCCAAAGAAAAGCAAACAAATTAAAAAAAAAAATGCTATCCCAAGCTTATCAACTAGAGCCTTGCAGCACTCTGCTGCAAAAGGTACAGAATATCTGGAGGCAGGTCTGCTGGGACTTACCTCACCACCTGCCCCCCAACACATACACCCAGGACCACCATAGGCCTCTGAAAACCTGTCTACCCCCATTACACAGCCATTCTTGAGCTCAGTGGTTGTGAAGGAAGCAGCTTCAGAAAAAAGAAACCACAGGATGGGTACAGCAGGTCTGTGTGCTGCACACTTACCAGCCATGACAGCCTGAGAAAAGCACCCCAGTCCAGTGCCCAGGGCAGGAGCCCAGACACAGTGGGGATCAGTGCTGCGGGAGCCAGGAAAGAAGACTGTGGCAGACGCACTGCCAGGGGGTGTGGGGCTTCTTGGTGGGAAGGTAAGAATATTCTGGAATTAGAGTGCCGTTAGCTATACCACCCTAACAGTAGACTAAAGCCACTGGGCTTGTACTTTAATGGGAGTGAATTTTGCATTTAAACATAAAATCTTGATGTAAACTAATATAAAATAATTTACTCAAAATAATACAATTTAAATTTGATTCGTTTGTGATATATAATAGATAGAGCAGGTCACATTAACCTTAATGCTGAAGCTGTACAGTGCTGCACGCTGTGGACTGTATTTGCCACGAAGGACAAGCCTCTCGTTTTTATTGTAATAATTAAGACATGAACAATCCCAAATTCCCTGATGCAACTACCCAGCAGACAATTTCTTCCCATGCTTAGAGTAAAGAATGCAGTAACCCAGCCAATGCACAAGCAAGCAAACAGCTACTCCTCCCTCCACAAGCTGGGCCAAACATCCGAATTAACCTAAGTTTTCATTTGCTTCCAATAATTTATCCTAAAGAATTCTCTTATCAGCATGTGAAAGCCTGAATTATTATTATTTGTTATTCTAGGATACTTTTTTTTTGGTTTTTCGAGACAGGGTTTCTCTGTGTAGCTTTGCGCTTTTCCTGGATCTCACTTGGTAGCCCAGGCTGGCCTCAAACTCACAGAGATCCGCCTGGCTCTGCCACCCGAGTGCTGGGATTAAAGGCGTGCGCCACTACCGCCCGGCCTTCTAGGATACTTTTTTTTTAAATCTTTTTTAAAATTTATTTATTTTTATTTTATTTGCATTGGTGCTTTTGCTTGCATGTACGTCTATGTGAAGGCGTCAGATCTTGGAGTTACAGACAGTTATCAGCTGCCATGTGGGTGCTGGGAATTGAACTCGTGTTCTCTGGAAGAGCAGTCAGTGCTCTTAACCGCTGAGCCATCTCTCCAGCCCTAGGATACTTTTTATTGAGGTATCTTTCACTCATGCTGTTATCTTCTGAGTTTTATTATACAGCTTACTACTGACAGTTAAATTGTTTTGTTTTGTTTTTTAACCTGTAAATAGCGTGAACAAGTTTCTCCATAGGGACACTGAGAAAGATGATATGCCACAGGAATTTTTCTTTTTCTCTTCTTTTCCTCTCCCTTCCTTCCTTCATTTTTTGAGACAGGAGTTCTCTTGTGTAGCCCTGGCTGTCCTGGAACTTTCTCTGTGGACAAGGCTAGCCTTGAACTCACAGAATTTCACCTGCCTCTGCTTCCTAAGTGCTGGGATTGAATGCATGGCAGTGCACTACTGCCTGGCACATGGTTTCTTTAAATTACATTAATTTATAGGGGAAGCTGAAGGGATAGTGAGTGTATGCTATGGTATACGTATCAGAAGACAATTTGCCAAGAGTCAGTTCTCTCCTTCCATCATGTAAGTCTTAGGAATCAAACTTCAGTCAGTAAGTTTGGCAGCAAGAGCCCTTACCCAATGAGCCATCTCACTGGCTTCCATGTAGTGGTGTAGTGGTGTGTGTGTGTGTGTGTGTGTGTGTGTCTGTCTGTCTGTCTGTCTGTCTGTCTGTCACTGGGATTAAAGGCATGTGTTATCATGCCTATATAGTTACCTTTCCTAGAATTTGACAATTAACCTAAAATTTTTCTTTCAGGATAAAGATAACTTTGCCCATACCCAGCAGGAAGCAATTTTAAGAATACGACGCCTACATTCCCAAAGAGGTGGTGTGGGGCGGGTGGTTTTTTTGTCTTTTAATGGGTTTTGGGTCTGGGATAATTTTCAGTGTTTAGGGGGGTTGGTTACAAGTTGTTAATTGTTAATGGTCAGGAAAAAAGCTGAACATGGAGATTAGATTCAGAGGTTTGTTTAAAAAAGAAAGAAAAAGCCGGGCGGTGGTGGCGCACGCCTTTAATCCCAGCACTCAGGAGGCAGAGCCAGGCGGATCTCTGTGAGTCGAGGCCAGCCTGGGCTACCAAGTAAGCTCCAGGAAAGGCGCAAAGCTACACAGAGAAGCCCTGTCTCGAAAGAACCAAAAAAAAAAAAAAAAAAAAAGAAAAAGAAAGAAAGAAAAAAGAATATAGATATGAGATAGATCACTGAATCTATTCTGAGAAAAAAGATAAAGACTAATAGGATAAGTGGGTAGATCACTGAATCTACACTAAAAAGAAAAAGGAAAATATAAAAATGACAAAAGGTAGATTATTGAATCTATTATGAAAAGAAAAAATACTTTTAAAAAGGAATTACTTGTTTTAAATAAAATAAGTAATGAAAATTTTTTGTATGAATTTGTCAAATGTTACTGGACTGGACATTGTTATATATTAATGGAGTTTTTTGTCTGAATCTGTCAAATGTTAATGGACTAGACATCGTTAATGTAATCTTGACTGTGTATATTGTATATACTTATTGGACATAATTTTTCTTCTATTAGCTTTTTTAAATTTTAGACAAAAAAGGAGAAATATGGTGGTATTGTGTTCCCCAAAATATTGTGCACCCTAATAAACTTATCTGGGGTCAGAGTACAGAACAGCCACTAGATACAAAGGCTAGAAAATGGTGGCACTCACACGTTTAATCCTAGCATTCCAGAGGTAGAAATCCCTCTGGATCTCTGTGAGTTCAAGGCCACATTGGAAACGGCCAGGCATGGTGACACACGCCTTTAATCCCAGAAAGGGAGCCTTTAATCCCAGATAGTGGTGGTAGAAAGCAGAAAGGTATATAAGGCATGAGGACCAGAAACAAGAAGCATTTGGCTGGTTAAGCTTTTGGCTGGTTAAGCTTCAGGCTTCTGAGCAGCAGTTCAGCTGATAATCACTGGGATGAGGACACAGAAGCATCCAGTCTGAGGAAACAAGACCAGCTGAGAAGTTGGCCAGGTGAGGTGGGCTGTGGTTTGTTTTGTCTCTCTGATCTTCCAGAATAACCCCAATAACTGGCCACAGGTTTGATTTTATTAATAAGACTCTTTAAGATTCCTGCTACAATGCCTGGCCCATGTCTTTTTTAATTGCAAAGCTAACAAAATGTCTAAACCAGATATAGTAACTGAGCTTCTACAGGCAATATATTTAAGCCAAAAGACTTAAAAAAGACCAACTGGGCTGTGGTGGCACATGCCTTTAATCCTAGCACACAGGAGGCAGAGGCAAGCAGATCTCTGTGAGTTCGAGGCCAGCCTGGTCTACAGACCGAGTTCCAGGAAAGGCTCCAAAGCCATACAGAGAAACCCTGTCTCGATAACAACAACAAAAAGATTTAAAAAGACCATGCTCTCTAGCTCAATTAGGGGAGTCTGGTTTCCTACAGAACACTCAGTATCAACAGCATGCTATACTCTCAGAGGCTGGATGACACCCTAATAATCCTGCTCAGAATATTTATCCCAATACCTTTCCCAGTTTCCAATTCACAAATAAAGATAATAGTTTGTTTACTCTGCTTCAGAAAGCCTCTTCCAAGTTGTTTTGTTCACAATGGCAATGTTCAAAAGTGTACTGAAGATAACTGGACCACAGACTATAGAAGCTCCTTCATAAGAACTTCGGAAGGAGCATGGGATGCAGTGCAATGCTAGAATGCATGGAAGCATGGGCAAGGTCCTAGGACTGATCCTCAGTGCTTTTTACACGTAAACTAATAAGATAATTTAAAAGTTCATGTGGACATGTAAGAGCAGACAAATTTTGAAAAAGAGTAACACTCAACTCAGCTCAGCAATGAGGACTCTGGCATAAGGGTAAGGGCTGCAGAGCTGAGCTGGTGGTTGGTTACTGGCTAGTAGCTGCTTGGACACTTGTGGTGTCCTTGTGGTTCCCTCCAAGTGGTCAACCCTATTGAAGACACTGCTTTGGGGACAATAAGTGGTAGGTTCTAAAACCTCTCTGGTGGGATCTTTTCTTTGCTTAGAAACAATGGACTAAGGGACATATTCTGATCATATGCAAAATACACAGACAGACCCATGAAGTGAAACTTCAAAGTTTAAGTATTGCTCCTTTCTTGTATCCCACCCCCTTCAAATGCAAACATCATCTGAACTTTCTGTTCCTAAGTCTCTTACTAACATTCATATTTAAAAATTTTTGTTTTACGTATATGGATATTTTGCCTACATGTATATCTATGCATGTCTGCTGCTCAGGAGACCAGAAGTGTTGGATTTCCTGGAACTAGAATTCTAGACAGTTGTGAACTACCACATGAATGCTGGGAAATCAAGCCAGGGTCTCTGTAAGAGCAGCCATCTCTTCAAATCCCTTGCTTGTTTTATTGAGACACAGAGTCAGATAGTCTAGGTTGGCCTCAAACTTAATATGTAGCTGAGGATGACCTTGATGGGTTGAATGTATTGGGCCAGAAGGACAGATAGAAAAAATTAAAACCATATGTGGCTAACATAACAATAAATTTATGGGGAAGTGATTTATTACAACAATGAAAAACACAGATTAACATTCCTCTGATCTCAAAAACAAACCATAAAGTAGAAAATGCTTCTGAGAGAAATATTAGGAGGCATTCTTAAAAGTGGTCACAGACTGTTCAGGTTGTACATAAGCAGGGCACAGCAGCTGGTGATGTTTCAAAGGTACCAACAGCCCTACCTTTATAATAGTTAACTGACAAACCCGTCTGGTGCAACAATGGCCTTTAACATCAGAAAACTTATGGGACTTAGAACAGCTGGTACAGGAGCAGCCAAATGTTGAACATATTGAAGGATCGACCAGTCCTTGGAATTCTCCTGTATTTGTCACTACAAACAATTCTGGAGAATGTTAACAGATTTGGAGCCCTAAATAAGAAAATTCAGCCAGTGGGATCTTTACAGGTTGGAACTCCCTTGCCTTATCTATTAGCTAAAGGCTGGTGTATTATAGTGATTGATTTAAAAGACTGTTTTCTTACTATATCTTTACAAGAACAGGACAGAGAAAATTTGCCTTCATGGTGCCTACTTATAGTAATTCTCAGCCTGTTAAAAGGTATCAGCGGAAAGTTCTTCCGCAAGGAATGTTAAACAGCCCCACCTTGTGTCAATATTTTGTACAAGAGCCATCAGAAATAATTCATAAAGTTTCCACAATCTATAATTTACCATTATATGGATGATATCTTACTAGCTGATTCAAATGCAGATACCATAGGAAAAAATGTTTGAAGAAGTAAAGAAAATATTGCCTTGTGGAGATTACAAATTGCTCCTGAAAAAACAGAGAGGAGATTCTATTAAATACCTAGGATATAAGATAAGTTTACAAAATATTCAACCACAAAAGATACAAATCAGGAAAGATCAATTGCAAACTCTTAATGATTTTCAAAAATTTCTGGGAGATATTAACTGGCTAACAGCCCACAACTGGATTAACAACTCAAGAACTATGTAATTTATTTGAAACCTTACAAAGTGATAAAGACTTAAGTAGTCCAAGAAAATTACCAGCCGAGGCTGAGAGAGAATTGACTTTGGTTAAAAAAAAAAAAAAAAAGTATGTGTACACGTACACACACACACACACACACACACACACACAGATACACATGTGGATCACTTGGATCCAGAGCTTGACTGTATCCTAGTCATTCTACCTTCTACTCATTCTCCTAGAGGAATTCTCATGCAGAGAGAAGATAATACTTTAGAATGGATATTTTTGCCACACAAACAATGTAAAAAATTAAAGGTCTATGTAGAAAAGGTTTCTAAATTGATTCTGAAAGGAAAGTTGAGACTTTGTCAATTAACAGGAATGGACCCAACAGAAATTGCAGTACCTTTTACTATTGCTGAAATGTTCTCATTATGGGCAAAAAATGAACACTGTCAAAGAGCTTACAATAATTTTTTTGGAGCAATTAACAACAAATATCTTCAAAACAAGAGACTTCAATTTATAAAAAGAACCAACTGGGTCCTCCTCACATTGTGTGGGGAACACCAATATCTGGAGCCCCTATGTTCTATACTGATGCAAATAAATCAGGAAAGGCAGTTTATAAATCAGGAAGTTTAAGTAAAGTGGCTCAAAGCCCTTATGGGGATTCTGTCAAACACTGAAATTATATGCGATTCTCATGGTATTATTAGATTTTCCAGAACTTCTCAATATAGTTACCGACTCTCAATAGGCATAACAAATTGTTTTACACATTGAAACCGCTGAACTTACTTATGATGATTCAGAATTAACTTTGTTATTTATTCAATTGCAGGAAATAGTCAGAAATAGAAATCCCTTATATATAACACATATCGGATCCCATACAGGCCCTACCAGACCTTTTAGCACAAGATAATGATGAAATTGATCAGCTATTGGTAGGAAATGTGCCAGAAGCCTCAAAATTTTGTAAGACACACCATGTTAATAGCAAAGGTTTAAAAACAGAGTTTTCTATCACTTGGCAACAAGCCAAGAAAATTTCATTATACTTGTGCCCTATAGAACTAAACTCCACTAACTGCAGGAAGTAATTCTAAGTGTATTCAAAGAAATGAAATATGGCAAATGGATGTGTTTCATTTTGCAAAATTTGGAAAATTAAAGTATGTGCACTATACCATACATACATATTCAGGATTTCAATGGGCAACTGCTCTGAGTTCTGAAAAGGCTGATTCTGTAATCACATACTTATTAAAGATTATAGCCATTATGAAATACCTGTACAAATTAAGATTGACAATGCTCCAACATATGTCTCTAATAAAATGAAACAGTTCTTTACATATTACAACATAAAGCATATTACAGGTATACCACACAATCTTACAGGACAGTTACAGAAAGATCTAATTTCACTTTAAAATATATGCTTAATAAACAGAAAGGGGTAATAAAGACCCCTAGAGATAGACTGCACAATGTTTTATTAACTTTAACTTTTTTAAATGCTAATGAAAAAGGAATAACAGCTGCAGAGAGACATTGGATAATAGAAGAAAATGTTGAACTAAATCAGCCAGTATATTTCAAAGATGTGTTGACCTCAGAATGGAAACCAGGATATGTGTTATGTTGGGGAAGGTTTTGCTTTTGTTTCCACAGGAGAAGAAAAGATATGGATACCATCAATATTGCTAAAGATTTATTTAGCAATTAGAACATGAGAGACCTCTTGATTAGGAGAGGTGATGGTTCATCAAACAGCTTGGTCATTCAACCTGGCAAAAAGGAAAATTTCCCCAAATTAAGGTTGGGGTAAGGTTTTGTTTTTGTCTTTCCAGGAGAATAAAAACATCCAACTAAGAAATCTGAAGACCATTGGACAAATGAAGCATCTGAAGAAGGAAGAATCATCTGGAAAAACTGTCCCAAGAAGAGGAAGGAGTAAATTGGCCTAACAGTATAGCACACTTTGCTGTGGGATGGTCTTTCTGTATGCTGTGAATATGCATTGCTACTATTGGTTAATAAAAAAGCTGTTTTGGGCTATGGTAAGGCAAGATAAGAGGCAGGTAGATAATCCAAGAAAGAGACAAGGAGAAGGGGGTGGAGTCAAAGAGATGCCAGCTCACCACCCAAGGAGCAACATGCCAGCAGACTGGTAAAGCCATGACCACATGGCAAAATATAGATTAATAGAAATGGGTTAATTTAAGATGTAATAGCTAGCTAGCAATAAGCCTGAGCCATAGACCAAACAGTCTGTAATTAATATTAAGCCTCTGAGTGATTATCTTATAAGTGGTTGAGGGACCACAGAACTGGGTGGGACAGAGAAAGGCTTCTGGTTACCAATGGTGCCCAATGTGGGGCACAAACCCATGACCCTGAGATTAAGAGTCTCATGCTCTATCTGAGCTAGCCACGGGACCGGGTGGGACAGAGAAAGGCTTCTGGTTACAACACTTCCAACAGAATAAAAACATAAATCTTTCAAAATGTTTGTTTCTGCTGTTCTCGACTGACATGTTAGGCAAATGGTCTTTATGTAGTCCTAACTCAATTAAAAACTTAAGTTGGCTTTGAAGCTGGAGTGCAGTTCTCTCCTTCTCTAAACCCAAGCATGTTTGTTAAAGAAAATCCAAATACTCTGTCTCATGTCAGGAGAGCCAGCTGGCATGGGACAGAAGAAAAATAAAATCTAGGGACTATTACATTGTCACTAATCTCATATCCCTCAAATTTATTTTGACTCTTTAAAACTTTTCTTAAGGCATAAATATTACCTCAAAATTTATAAGATCAATATACATATGTATTTATCAATATATGTATTTAAACGTTCTGTTGTGATATTAATAGTCATACTGAGTACTAACTAATGCTTTTTTTTTTTTTTTTTTTTTGGTTTTTCGAGACAGGGTTTCTCTGTGTAGCTTTGTGCCTTTACTGGAACTCACTTTGTAGACCAGGCTGGCCTCGAACTCACAGAGATCCACCTGCCTCTGCCTCCCGAGTGCTGGGATTAAAGGCATGCGCCACCATCACCCGGCAAGTTTTGTTTTTTGTTTTTTTTAAGACAGAGTTTCTGTGTGTAGTTTTGATGCCTGTCCTGGATCTTGCTCTGTAGACCAGGCTGGCCTCAAACTCACAGAGACCCGTCTGGTTCTGCCTCCCAAATGCTTTTAAAGGTGCCGCCACCACCCAGCTGAGTACTAACTAATTCTAACCTTAGGCTTCATGTAGCTTCCTGTATGTGATTTCATGCCTGAGTCTAAAGTGAGTATTTAGGAATTAAGCCTGTGTATCCTAGGTGTATTTAATATTTAATAATTAATATGGTCCTTTAACCTCTCCAAGATCTGCTGCACATTAAAATGTTTAAGTTTTCTGAAGTGAATGATGAGTATTCCTAACAGTGACCTTTGAAGTCTCCAAAAGATGATGGGGTCCCACAACAACAATTCTACCTGGATTGTGGTATTGCCGATAAGGTGACAAACACCATCCAAAGATCAGCTTTGGACTACCAAGTGCTCAGGACAACTTCAAGACAGTTAAGATGGTCCAGGCTCTTAGACTACTCCAGCCAGGACTTCTGATAGCCTTGCACTGTCCTGTCACACTAGACTGGACAACAGCTGGATTCCCCGGAACTTGACCACTATCTCTATTTTCTCAGGGTCCCCTAAAGATGCTAGCACCCCATGTCAACAGAAAACAGTCTAGAAAACATGACTCCTACATTCCCAAGAGGTGGATGGATGGTTTTTGTCCTTCAGTGTGGGATGACTCATCCCTAACAGGCTGGAGGGCCAGCCAGTCCAAACCAGAAATTAGACATTTTTCTGAAAGCCAACCTGGTTCTGCCTAAGGGCCCTAGCAACAGCAGCTGAGACATGACCTGGACCAATGAGAGGCAGCCATGTCATACCAGCAGATGAATATTCATTAGACTCCCTCCCCTACCCCGTGTGGGGTGGAGGGTATATAAGGCTGCCTCTTCCTGAATAAACTGAAGTTGTTTCAACCTTCTCCCAGAGTCTGTCATTGATTCTGTGCCTACTTGGCCCCCTCCCCCAAAGGGAACAATAACACAGGACCCTGCCACACTTCAGTGGATTATGAATGTTTGTTATTTTTAGGGGGGTTGGCTGAAAATTCTTATTAGTCTTGGTCAAGAAAAAACTATGCAAAGGAGATTAGATTTAGGAATCTCTTTTTGAAAAGAAAAAGGGGGAGATATAGGAATAATAGGAAAAAAGTGTAGATTATTGAATCTACTTTAATCCAAAAAGCAACTATTAATCTCAAAAAATTTTACAATGGCATGGAGTTTACTTTCTTTGTGGCAAAAGCTGGCCATCTGGGCAAGAAATTGCCCTTTCCTCGACTGCTGACAGTAAGTATACTGTTCAAACTGGACAAGCAGGACACAAAGAAATGCGACTGCTGAACTTTGCCAAGACAAGGTAGGGCATTCCTTCAAAATTTCCTGCTTCTCAGAAATATCTGTCAGATATTCTAGGCCTATAGGCAGAAGTTGGATGTCCCAATATCTCTGAGGAACACAGGGTGACTGGCCAAGCAGCCAACTGTTTCTGTCATTTCTTAGAATTTTGTAAGTTGTTTGCTCTGTATTTCCTGTTTACTCAGGTAACATTATATCCTTCTCAGGTCTTTGATGGGGTTGAAGACTAGATACTTACAGTTACAGTTCTCCTAAATCATAGTAGAAAGTATTTTAGGTACAAAACTTTGAATCCATCAGGAAAAGACAGCTAATTGGGTAGCTTCTCTAAATTTGACAAATACATATGGACTGGACATTGTGAATGTATTTCTTACTTGATAATTGCTCTTGTATATAGTTTCATTTTTTAGGGTTAATACCTTCCCTTTCTATTTAGACAATACCTGATAATTGTATTATATAGTTTTACTATGTTAGAGTTAGAACCTTTCCTTTTTAATTAGACAAAAAGAGGGAAATGTTATGGGAATTTTGTGTTGTGGTCTGATGTCCAATGGAGTCCAGCATTGGTTTGATACATGGGGTTCACATTCAGCTGGCCAGAATGGATCATGTAGTTCCCTGATGGACTTGGGAGAAGGTAAAGAAAGGCCCTTGGAGGAGGAAGAGGTGGGTCCAGGGAATTGTGTGGGCATTTTAAGCCAGGAAGTGGACAGTGGTGGTATGTTGTGGTTGTTTGCAGTTCTCTTGGATTTATATCCTTAATATTCATCCCCAAGTTTTATTTTTTAATAAATGATAAAAATTGACAAAAAAAAAAAAAAACCTGTCTCGAAAACTCCCCTCCAACAACAACAACAAAAAGGATTCCTAAAGTTAGACAGCTACATCCATCCTGATGGGTAAGGAATCCCCCATGTCCCACTTGTAAGCCATGCACTATTATCAGAAAAAAATAGCAAAATCAATCTTTAAAACCTTTCCAAATAGAAGACCATAGAAACTTTTGATTAGATTTCACAATTAGATAGAAATACTTTAATTTCACTTATTTTTGCATGGCTATAAACATCGTATACCTCTGTCCTAAAATCTAGATTTAGCAATTATAAGCTAATGAAATTCTGTATTTATAACTGTATTGAAGAAGAAAATTTATGCTGGGTCAGTCAAATGCATTCAAGATGGTGTTTGAAGCAACTTTTTAGGGTTTGGTCAACTAACGTTTAACAGCCTGAGCTGGAAAAGCAACATGGAGTTTCCAATGCCCAGAAACTGAACACATTCAAGTCTGGGTAACATGGCAGGTCACCCACACGAGGGAAACCTGAGGCTACTGCCAACACTTCTGCTTCCATCCTCCTGGAAATCAAGTGGGAAAAGAATGTTTGCTTCCACACATGAAGAGCTAGCTTTTGCTGAATGGACATGATGGCACCCCTAGGGAAGGGGTTACCCTAGGGAAGGGGTCACAGTGAAGGGAACTGCATGGCTAGAACATGGCATTTACCACTCATATACAATGGGACCCTGAAGAGGAACCACAGCCAGCAGTGAGCAGAAACAGCAGCCCTGGAGCCCACATCCTGGCACTGCTATATTATAGAACTCTGTGCTGTCCTTCAAGCAGACTTAGTGCTCTATTCTTCACTATCTGCTATATTTTCAGGTGTAAATATATGGTATCTGAAGGCCTTATTTTACCCACCATAAGATATCTCTAGGACATAGCTTTACGGTTTCCATTCAGCTGCTGTGGATGCTTCGCTTACATGTGTGATGCAGCAAAATGGATGGTGACTTCACACTTGTAACTTCAGTATTAAGGTCTCTACTGTGATTTCACCATATTTTAATTTTGGAGCTTAGAAACTAGAAACAAAAGTACATCTGCTGACAAAAGTATTCCAAAAAACTGGAAAGCCCGGGGAAAACCGAAAAAGGGAAGCATCAAATAAACAAAGAAAATGGCTCCTGCCAGCAAGAAAGGATGAAACAGCACTCATGCAGAGAACAAGCGTAACATCAAGTCCAGCAGGGAATCGGTGCCATCCAGTGAGGCCAATGGTGAAGGGGAGGGGAGGGGTGGTGAGCAGGCAGGTGTGCTCTGACAATAAAGATACCTCCTGGAACCCTGCTTTGGCACAGCAGCCCCTTCATGATTCCTGATGCCAGATGCTACACAGTGGCAGAAGGCCCAGCCTCTCCTGCACAGCACAGGTGAAGAGCACGCAAACAAGCGAGCAGAGCATCCACACCATGTGTTACTATCTGTGCCTGTTCTGTTACTGATCTAGCCAAGGCAACTTTAGGGAGGGAGGGAGGGAGAAAAGATGGGAGGGAGGATGGGAGGGAGGGAGGGAGGGAGGGAGGGAAGGAGGGAGGGCGGGCTCATCTTAGCTCACAGTCTGAAGGTGCAGCTCTACATGGTGGGGGTGGGGGAGGTGTGGCAGCGAGGGCCTGAGGCAGCTGCAGTCAGGCAGCAGAGATGGATGCTGGTGCTCAGCCCACTTTCTCCTTCTTTTAATTTAGTCTACTGCCTCAGCCCATGAAGTAATGCAGTCTGTATAGATGGTGGTCTTTTAGTAAATCTTTCTGGAAATATGTTCATAAACATATCCAGAGGTGTGTTTCCATGGTGATTCTAAATTCAGTCAACCCAACAAGATTAATTATCTTATTAAAAGTCCTGGTTCAAAGAGAGAATGAGACAGACCAACCCACCCAAACTGACAGGAGCAAAAACCTAAATTATAGATAATAGCTTACAACTATAAGAAAATAGCAGCCACTTGTAGCTCTACATTACCACTTGGTTCATACAATTTAGGATATTTATTAATTAAGATTTACTTATTTTTAATTTTTATGTATGAGTGTTTTATCTCACCTAGGTGTTCCATGCATGGTACTCAGGGAGGCAAGAAGATGGCACTGGACCCCCTGGAACTGGAGCTACAGGTGATTGTCAACTGAATGTCGGTGCTGGGAACTAAAACCAGGACTTCTTCAAGAGCAGTAAGTGTTCTTAGCTGCTGAACCATCTCTGCAGTCCCACAACTTAGGAGTTTTAAAGCACCTCATAGATGCAGACCTGTAGCTCTCCTGGCCCATAGCTGGAGTCCTGCCATCTGGATAGAAAGGAAGCAGCAGGAGCCAGAGCTCAAGCCACTCTGCAGGTCACCAGGAGCAGGCAGCCCCTTTTCAGGGGAGGTTCTGCCTGCCCATCAGAAAGGGGGTAGGGAGAGGGGGAGGGGCTGCAATTCCCTTTCCTAGAGTATTACCTTTATAGGAAAACGGAGTCAAAGAGCAAGACACACGGCTACATTAAGGAGGGGCTTACACTATGTAAAACTTGAGAATAAAATGTGGTATTCAAGTCAGCAGCTTTTGTCTCTCCTTCCATTCCCCATCACACTGTCCCTTTTCTGCTGGATTGAAACTCGGCTCCAGTTCTAATCCAAATCCTCCCGTCTCCTTCACTGAACACTTGACACTGAGGTACCTAGGTAGGGCATGGGGGCCCTAAGAAGACACCTCTTCCTCTCCATCTCTGAAAACACATGAGAAACTTTAGCAACCTATTTTTTGTCACTGTGAAGAAGGATTGGGAATAGAAGCTAGGATTTTTGAGAAGTATTTAATTGTGACTTAGAATCATGAAAAGGTTTTGTAAAGTCACAATACAAATAAAATGAAAAAGAACCTCTTCCCTTAAAAAATAGTTAAGTAAGTGCATTTAACCATGCAACCAGCTGATGGTACTGCAAGGGAATGGCTTATCTTAGTCAGGTTTTCTGTTGCTGTGACAAACACCACAATCAAGGCAACCGACAGAAGAAAGAGTTCATGTGGGCTCACAGTTCCAGAGGGAGAGTCCATGACAGGAAGCATGGCAGTGGACAGGCAGGCATGGCACTGGAGCAGTAGCTGAGAGCTTACATTTAAATCCATAAGCAGGAGGCAGAGAGACAGGAGGTGGTGGTGGGGGGATGGGGGACATGAGTCTTTTAAAAGTTCAGAGCCTATCCTCAGTGACACACCTCCTCCAATGAGGCCACACCTCCTAGTCCTTCCCAAACAGCTCCACCAACTGGGGACCAAGCATTCAAATATATGAGCCCATGGGGGCCATTTTCATTCAAATAACCACATGACTCAAGTGACTTAAAAAGACAGCTGTTTGGCAGTCCAATGACACAAAGAACTGCAGGAAATATAAAGCTGTGTTGGTAGTATAATGTTGTTGATATGTTGCTAGTACTGTTATTTAAAACAAGCATATACTTTTACAGGTTAAAACAAGTGAATGAATATGGTAAGTATGTTAGGAACCAAGATTTTCAGCATGAGGGGGGAAAAGATAAATATAAAATCAAAGAAGTAAAACTCAAATACTCCTAAATCACATGTGAAGACTGAACAACACATCATGGTCTCCAGGACCAGAGATGATTAGCAGCTCCACAGCAGGAGCATTCATGCTGGCAAGCTCCCACATCGTGAGTGCCCATATCGGCAAGAGTCCTAGGGCCTCAAGATCCCACTTCCCACAAAGGAAACCAGAGCTGCTGAGAAAAGCAGGCAGTTGTAAGAGGCAGCAAAGAAGGCTCAAGGTAAGTAGATAACACCTACAGAGACCAGAAAGCAAGGAGGGCAAGCTTTGGTGCAGGTCAAACACTGTGGCTAGAACCAGGAGGCTCTGCTGGCCAGAAATGGCATCTGACCATCTCTAAGAATACCTGAAAATATGATTCAATTCACAAGTAACAACTGGTTACATGCCAAGTGATAGTAGAACCGTATGGCTGAGAACTTATAGAAATAAAGACTCAGGCATGCATTTATCCTATATCCTATTTGAACTGTCCTTTAGGGCAAGCAAATACCCAATGGGGAAGCTACTGACACAATAGTATAGAAACATTTCAGTTATTCAAGGAGGAATACATGACAAAGCTAGAACAGAAGCATTCTGCAGGCTCTAGTGACTGAGCATTGAGCAGCAGCAGACGCTGTGCCTCCCAGCAAGAACACACTAGCACTGAGTGCCTACAAGGAGGGCTGATGAAGCCAGGGAGCCAGCCTCTGCATAGACCCACCTGTCACATGTTCAGTGCTAATGGACAAAGCAGGGAAAGCTCTGGTCACAGGACAACCAGCCTGGAATTTAGAGCACAAAAAAAATCCAGAGGAACTGGGTGGAAAAGATTATAATGAATAAGACTCACTGGCTTCTAGCCCCACTTCACAAACTGAAAGAACTGTTAACTATGGGGAGGGGGTGGCACTGTGATGATATTGTGATTAGAAATGAAACTTAAATGACAGTTTTCTGGCTACTTTTCAACTGATCAAAAGTAGCCATGTATTAACTCTCACTTTGCAATTTTCAAACCCTTTTGGTATTATCTTAATATTGTAACATATTACAGGTTCTTAATTCCAAGTATAAAATGTCACTCAATCACCACCATACCTAGAAACAGTCACGTCCTTTCCTTTTTTATTTCTTTTTTTCCAATCACAAATTAGAGATTAAAACAGTATTATTTTTTCCCCTTTCAAGTCTCTACTGAAAGGTGGTTAAGAAGGCAAAGGCACAGTCTATGTGGCACTGGCCAGAAGGCTGTCAAGGAGGCATGCTTATGGGTGGGATGCAGGGAGGGGTAAGAGCTTCCAGAGTAGGCCTGGCAAGGCAGCAAGGCCGCTACTCTTGTTTTTCAAAGTTATGAAATCATTCTTTAGCCCCAGAGGCCCTGTCCACTGTGGTCACAGTTTAGTGCTAGTTTTAAAAGACTGGAAGAGGGCTGAAGAGATGGTTCAGCAGTTAGGAGATGTAGTGCTTTTAAAAAGGTCCTGAGTTTGGATCCCAGGACCCTTATCAGGCAGCTCACAAGTGCCTGTACTTCCAGCTCCAGGGTATTTTTACACCCTCCTGGATTTCACAGATATCCTGCACTCTGATGCACAAACCACAAAACATACACACACACACACACACACACACACACACACACAATAAATGTTAAAAAGGAAAGGGAAAAAAAGCTGAAAGATACAGTCAAACACAAACCAAAACCCAGGGGCACATCTGCAGATCCTCAACAACTGTCTCAGAAGGAAACTGCTATGTACAGTAACTTCAGCATGTTTTGGAACTAGATTATTTCCATGCAAAGCAAAAAGATAATAGCTTAAGAAAGAAGCCTGCCCATATTAAACATTCCTAACAGCATACCTGTGTCATATGCTGTAAGGAGGTTTCAGGGAGGCTCAGGAGTGAGGGAGAAGCTTCCACAAAGACGTCGAGCAGTGCCAGCCTTATCCTTCAAGTAATGGGGATCTTGTACCTGGGAAATCAAGAGGAAGGCCTGGTCAGCTTTCATCTGGAAAATGCCAAAAGCTCTAAATAACAGAATTTCAGAGCATACATTTTTATAAAATGACAAAGTTCAAGGTAAGTATTTTTAATCATCCTATATGCATATGTACTATGGTTTTTCTACACTTTAAAAATCAAACCATGCATTATAAAGTCTGGTTCTTTTTTCCTTTAAGTCTCTTTTATGCTAAACTATTACATACAGACAGCAAAGTTCAGGGAACAATCACACAGTGTTACCATGGTTATTACACACTAAGACTAGTACCAACCTGGCCAGGTAAGGGAGTGCTGCCAGAACTCCAGAAACACAGAATGTCTTGTTCTGATAGCAATGATTCTGTAACTTCCAAGAAACCACTACCTTGGCCAGGTAGTGGTGGCACACACCTTTAATCCCAGCACTCAGGAAACAGATTCAGGTGAATCTGAGTTTGAGGCCAGCCTGATCTACAGAGCGAGTTCCAGGATAGCCAGGGTTAAATGGAGAAACTCTGTTTTGAAAAACTAAAATAAATAAAAATAAAAAAGAAACCACTACCTTAACTTTTATGGTTGTATTTCTCTGCGTTTCTTACTACAGTTAAAACCCAGGTAAACAACCCTAAAACATACTAGAGTTTTCTTTTTCTTATTTTTGCTTGCTTCTGAATTTTATATAAATACACCAGGCTGGCTTCAATCTCACAGAGATCTGCCTGCCTCTGCCTCGAAGAACTGAGATTAAAGGTGTGCACCACCATGCCTGGCTGTCTGTCTATAATTTCATCTTGCTTTTTGTTGTTCAACACTGCTGTTGCTATAGCTATGGTCTGTTTCCATTATCATGGAATACTGGAGTATAAACACACAACTTGGCTATCCAGTCCTTGGTCCAACATTCCTGATTAAGAACAATTATGAACCTCAAATGATCTTTCTGCTACATCCACCTCAAATATATAGGCACATAGGTGCACACACACACATCTAGAAGAGTGACTGCTACATCAGGCAAGTATGTAATTCAACATTTTCTACAGAACGCCTAGTACTTCTCACAGCAGCTCTAATAATGTGCATTCCTAGAAGAAGGGTCTGATAGGACCTCCTGCTCACTTTTCCAACAGAACTCGGTGGATGTATTCATCCTGCTGACTAAATAGCTGCGTAATGGTATCTTACAAACTCTTAATACAAAGTATAGATTATTTTGAATAAATTTTATAAAAATTTACATCTGATGATCACTGCATAGAAATTTAATTCTGCAACTAAGCATCTGTTCAGGGTCTTGCACCCAATTTCTCACCAAGTTTAACTTCCCATTCTGAGTCCACCAGCTTCTAAGCTCTGGGCCTAGAGAAGCACTAACTTGGGCCTGTCTTACCAGAGATGGTCTACTCTCTGAACATGGCCCAAGTCAAAAGTTTACGATGTTTTTACTTAAAGAGATTGTTTCCCACAGAACTTGAACATAAATATAAAGAAGTCTGCAGCTGACAATGTCATCAGCCAACTCTGAGTAAAGTTTTGACTTGAGAAGAGAGCAAACCTGGAGGACCATGCAAGAAAGAGCTTCACCCAGTAGGGTACCCACAGGCAGCCTACCCAATGTTTCCAACTGCTGATACACAGTTTCTATTATTCTATTGTGGTGATATTTTAATTGTGCTGAAATGTGATTTTATTTGTACGTTAATAAATAAAGTTTGCCTAGAGATCAGAGGTCATATAGCGAGGTCATATAGCCATTAACAGGAATCAGGCAGTGGCAGTATGAGCCCTTAATCCAATCACATGGCAGGCAGAGTCTCTGTGTGGTCAAGGACACAGCCAAGCGTGGTGACACGAGCCTTTAATCCCAGTACCAACCATAGAGACCTAGAGGTCTGTACAGACAGGCAGTGACGAGGAAGTCATGTGGCTGGGCTTAGAGCCAATGAGAAGGCAGAACAAGAAGGCAATAAAAACACAGGTTTAATGGGAAGAAACTCTCTGGGGAAGCGATGGTGGCGAGGTGGTAAGATAAGGCTCTTCACTAGTTCTCTGATCTCTTTGGCTATCACCTCTGTATTTGGCTCTGTGTTTCTTATTTAATAAGACTGTTTAGAGATTCATCTACATTCTACCTAAAATGTTTTCTAGCTTTCACTAATGTTCTTTAATTGGGAGTTATGTGAAAGAATTATTTATTTTGAAATGAGTTTCACTATGTGGCCCTGGCTTGTCTGGAATTTACTATGCAGATCAGGCTGGCCTCAAACTTGCAGCAACCCCCCTCCCTCTGCTGAGTGCTAGCATTACAAACATGTACCATCATGCCCAACAAAAGTTTATTTTTAAACTCTGAGGATTTTGTAATTACCTTTTTATTCCTGATTTATAACTTAATTCCACAGAGATCATAGACTACAATTGTATTACAACAGTGTTCTGAAATGCACTGACACTGATTTGAACTACTATGAAAGACTGGCCAGTTGTTTGTTTGCTTATTTATTTATTTATTTATTTATTTATTTATTTATTTATTTATTTATTTTTTCCCAAGACAGGGTTTCTCTGTGTAGCCCTGACTGTCTTGGAACTCGCTCTGTAGACCAGGGTGGCCTTGAACTCAGAAATCCACTTACCTTTGCCTCCTGAGTGCTGGAATTTAAGGTGTGGGCCATCACCGCCTGGTCTGATTGGCCAAGGTTTATAAACATCTTTGCCTACTTGAAAGATAACTATGATGTTATTTTTTAGATATATTATATATGTAACATCAAACCAGAGAGTTAGATGCTAGTTACATTTACCTTTTGTTTGCTTGTGTCATCAATTATAGTGATGTGCAAAATCTTCATCATGATTATGAATGTGCTCATTTCTCTTAGACTGCTGTCAGTGTCTACTTGTCCATTCTGAAGTTATGCTGTTAGGTTTATCTAAGTTTAAAATTAGTTTTCCTCTGAACTGAAACTTTTATAATTACAAACTGAGGAAAGCTTTATATGCCCCCAAATAATTTCCTTAGCCTGATGGGCACATAGATACATGCCAGTGACTAGCCTGTTGGATGAGTCAACTTCTGCTAAGAAAATGTAAGCGTCTTTAATCCCAGCACTCGGGGGAAGGAGCCAGCACCGTGGGACTCAATGAGAAGGACCAGAGCATTCTGCCTGAGGCCGACCCAGGGCCCAGCTGCCAATCCTGCAAAGCCCAACAACTTGGAGGTGTTGGTGAGATTGCCCTACTGATCAAACTGTTCAGCTGAGATCCATTCGGGAAAGGATTCAGAAACCTGCAGCCTTCAGTCTGAGGAAACAAGGTCAGCTGAGGAGTGGGTGAGCAACTGAGAAGGCAAAAGAGAAGGAGCCGTCCAGCTACCGAACCAGATCACCAGAGTCATAAGCCTACACTACATCAACTGGGAACAGGTAAGGCCCCATCTCCGGACAGGCAGACCAGGTCTCTAGTCCCTAGGCCCAGCCATCACAGCCCAAGGGACCAGATAGCTACCTTTCCCTGCTCCTTTGCGCAAAAAAAAAAAAAAAAAAAAAAAAAAAAAAAAAAAAAAACCTCAGCCCCTGTGAACCCAACAACCACCAAAGTCATAAACCCACCCTGCACCAACTGGGAACAGCCATTGGAGCCCCAGGGACTGGACAGGGGCCTCTTTTCCCTGTCCCCCTCACCAAGAACACCATCCCATGTGACACCAACAATTACAGAAGCCATAAACCCAACCTCCCTGATTGGGAACAGCTGTTCCCTGAGACAGAACCCACTAACACCCATGGGACTAAGCTATTCCTGGAGAAACAGAGCCCAACAGCATCCATTTGACCAGGACTCCCAGAGGACCAAGACTATCAATTTGAACAAGAGAGGCACCCTCAAACACAGACACCGCCTGCACTGAGCGGAGGAAGAGATGTGTAGATGCCGGTGCAAAAATACAGGCAATAACATAAAGACCTATATGACAACATCAGAACGTAGTGATTCTACACCTGCAAGAGCTGAACATACCAAGACAGAAGAAACACAAGAAATCAACCCTAAAAATGACTTTAAGAAGATGATAGGCTCTTAAGAGAAAATAAAAAATTCCCTTAAAGAAATGGAAGAAAAAAACAAAAATTTGGAAGAAATCAAAGAAAGCCAAGAAAAAAAGAAATTAAACAGATGAAGGAAACAGTTCAAGATTTGAAAATTGAAATTGACAAAATAAAGACACAAACTGAGGGAATGCTGGAAATAAAAAATCTGACTAAACAAACAGGAACTACAGATGCAAGCATAACCAACAGAATGCAAGAGATGGAACAGAGAATCTCTGACATTGAAGACACAATAGAGAAAATAAATTCATCAGTCAAAGAAAACACTAAAGCCAAAAAAAAGTCATAACACAAAACATCCAGGAAATTTGGGATACCATGAAAAGACCAAACCTAAGAATAATAGGGATAATTCCTACCAAAGGCACAGAAAATATACTCAATAAAATCACAGAAGAAAACTTTCCCAACCTAAAGAAAAAAATACCTATGAAGATACAAGAAGCTTACAGAACACCAAATAGGCTGGATTAAAAAAAAAAAAGTCCCCTTGCCCCATAATAATTAAAACACTAAACATACATAACAAAGTAAAAATATTAAGAGCCACAAAGGAAAAAGGCCAAGTAACATGTAAAGGCAGACCCATCAGAAAAACAGCAGACTTTTCAATAGAGACTATGAAAGCTAGAAGATCAGGGACAAATCTTATGCAGACACTAAGAGACCACGGATGCCAACCCAGACTATTATACCCAGCAAAACTCTCAATCACCATAGACGGAGTAAACAAAATATTCCACGATAAAACCAGATTTAAACAATACCTATCCACAAATCCAGCTCCACGGAAAGCACTAGAAGGAAAAATCCAACCTAAGGAAATTAAACACACCCATGAAAACTCAGGCAATAGATAATCCCACACCAACAAATACCAAAGAAGGGAAACACAACACTACCACCAAAAAAATAACAGGAATTAACAATCACTGGTCATTAATATCCATCAATATTAATGGTCTCCACTTACCTATAAAAAGACACAGGCTAACAGAATGGATAAGAAGACAGGATCGATCCTTCTGCTGCATACAAGAAACACACCTAAACTTCAAAGACAGACACTACCTCCGAGTAAAGGGCTGGGAAAAGACATTCCAACTAAATGGACTTAAGAAGCAAGCTGGTAGCCGGGCAGTGGTAGCGCATGCCTTTAATCCCAGCACTCGGGAGGCAGAGGCAGGCGGATCTCTGTGTGTTCAATGCCAGCCTGGGCTACCAAGTGAATTCCAGGAAAGGTGCAAAGCTACACAGAGAAACCCTGTCTCGAAAAAACCAAAAAAAAAAAAAAAAAAAAAAAAGGGGGGGGGGCTACATAGCTAAACAGAGAATTCTCAAAAGAAGAATCTCAAATGGCTGAAAGACATTTAAGGAAATGCTCAACATCATTAGTCATCAGAGAGAAGTAAATCAAAATGACTCTGAGATACATGGCTATGATCAAAAACACTAATGACAGTCTATGTTGAAGAGGATGTGGCGTAAGGGGAACACTCCTCTACTGTTGGTGGGAGTGCAAACTTGTACAACCACTGTAGAAATCAGTATGGCAGTTTCTCAGAAAACTGGGAATCAATCTTCCACAAGAATCAGCCATACCACTCTTGGGCATATAACCAAGGAATGCTCCATCATACCACAAAGATACATGATCAACTATGTTCATAGCAGCATTATTTGTAATAGCTAGAACCTGGAAACCACCTAGATGCCCATCAACTGAAACATGGATTAAGAAAATGTGGTACATATACACAATGGAGTACTACTCAGCAGAGAAAAACAATGACATCATGAAATTTGCAGGAAAATGGATGGAACTAGAAAGTATCATCCTGAGTGAGGTAACTCAGACTCAGCATGACAAGCATGGTATGTACTCACTCATAAGTGGATACTAGATGTAAAACAAAGAACAATCAGACTGCAACCCACAACTCCAGGGAGGCTATATAGCAGGGGGGACCCTAGGACGACTGTGGCTTATAATAAGTTTTGGTTTTGCCCAACCACTGGGCAAGCTTTAGGGAAACAATTCACTATTAAGGTAAGAATTTGTACTGTATCAAGCTGATGAAAGAAAATGCTGGCCATACTTTCAGGAGAGGAGGCCAAAATCTTTTTAGATTATGGATTAGCCTATAGAAAAAAAATGTCTGCCATAAATCAAAAAGTGAAGGGGAAGATGAATAAGAATCTCACTTACACAACTTAAATAAAACATAGCTCTCTGAACAGATGAAGATAGGTTTCTTCTGTAGCCCAAAGTCTAGTCAATATTTATAATTATAATTCAGCTGTCATTTAGCTTAAAAGGGCTTATTGGGAAATGTTATCATTTTTACTATTTTCTATAGAGAAAATACTTTCCTGTTTAAAGGAAAAAAATAAAAGAAAATGTAAGCATAAGCAAAATGTATACTGCTTTCAGGCCTGGCCTAACCACATGTAGATTCTCTCTGCTCTCTTCCCCAAGTGAGACAATCCTGCAGAGCATGCCAAGGTTCTAAAAGATGATAATATGGAGAGGTAGAAAAAAAACTCGAAGTGGGCTGATGAAAAGGCTCATAGTAAATAAAGGCACTTGCCATACAAATCTGATGACCTGAGTTGTGATCCCTGGAGCCTACATCAGGGTGGAAGGAAACAAATCCAAAGCTGTCCTCTGACTACCACATGCTTTCTGTGGCGTACTTGTCCACCTCTCCCTCCCTCTCTCCTTCTCTCCCTCCCTCCCCCCCCCCTCTCTCTCTCTCTCTCACACACACACACACACACACACACACACACACAAATGATAAATTTTAAATTAAAAAAAAAACACAAACCTTGAATCCCCAAATTACCATGTGGAAAGCAATCTGCCCACTAGGACAGACCTCTACATGGCAGAAAATGAATACATTAATAAACTGCTGATATGTGTGACACCCTCGCCCACAGTACTATGTCTGTCACAGTGTGCATTTTATCTGATTTTATACAATTGTGCATCTGGTTGGTATCTGTGTTCTTCATTTTGATTTCAACATTTCTTAATCCTTATGCCCTGGAAGGGTCCCTAGTGAGCAGCACTGTCTTAAATTTCTTAGAATTCCAATTTAATATTTTTATATTTTTTAACATTTTTAAAGATTTGTATTTTATGTATGAGTGCTTTATCTGCATATACACCTGCACATCAGAAGAGGGCATCAGATCCCATTATAAATGGTTGAGAGCCACCATGTGGTTGCTGGGAATTAAACTTGGTACCTTTGGAAGAGCAGCCACTGTTCTTAACGGCTAAACCATCTCACCAGCCCTAATATTTTTATCTTTAACTGGAACACTTGATCTATTTACACTAGAAGTGATTATTCATATTTGGGTTTCAATCTGCTCTTTTTTTTTTTTTTTTTTTTTTAAGATTCATTTATTTATTTTGTATACAGCATGTATGATTACAGGTCAGAAGAGGGCACCAGATCTCGTTACAGGTGGTTGTGAGCCACCATGTGGTTGCTGGGAATTGAACTCAGGACCTCTAGAAGAGCAGTCAGTACTCTTAACCTCTGAGCCATCTCTCCAGCCCTCAATCTGCTCTTTTACAAGATTGTTTCCATTGCCTTCTTTTGGATTAGTTACCATTCCTGCCCCTGCTTCTTAGTTATCAAGCTAAATAGTCTCTTTTTTTCTTTATTATTTAGAAATTATAGCATAAAGGGTGACTTATCAAGGCCCAACACTTGCAAAGTCTTACCACTCCTTTGGATGACAAAAACCGTAAGCCATTAACTCCATTCACATTTCAACTGTTCCATGTGTACACATGCATATGTGTTCACAACCTGCAAACCATTATGCTTTATGCGACAGTCATTTATCTCTGTTAGATACTGGACTTCTGCATGGCTGAGCAGTGTCTTGTATAGCCCACACTGACCTCCACCTCAACTATGCAGCTGAGAATAACCCTGAACTCCTGATCCTCCTGTCTGCAGTCTGGCATCTTTTATATGCTCTGAACATCTTCAACCATTACCTTTCCAAGATACTCCTGTACCAGCCACCTACCCCCCTCCTTTCCTTTCCCTTCTGTCTTCACTTTCATCTGGGGCATCATTTTATGTCTTCTGCCTTCTGTGCTTTCTATTTCCCATTTCTGCATCACTGTGGCATTTCTCTTTGCTTATTACTCCAGTTGGCCACAATGGATTTTCCAATGTTAGACCTACCTTTCATTCCCAAGATAAACTACTTTTGGCTATTATGGAGCAACCTCTTTATCTGTTGCTATATAGATTTGATTTGCCATATGTATGGGGGATTTTTCTTTGATTTACAGATCTGTCATGGAAATTTGTCATTATGTCTTGTCTGGTCTTGCAATTAGGATAGTGCCAGCTTTGGAAAATTGATTAGAAAATATTTTCTATTTTTTGAAAAAAGCTTTTTTTTCTCTTATTTTTAGATTTACTTTATGCTTATGCATGCTTTGCTTGCACTCATATACAGGCACTAAGTGCATACTTGGTGCCTGTAGGGGTGTGAAGAGGGCATTAGATCCCCTAGAACTGGAGGTACCGATGGTCATGAGTCTCATGAGTCACCGTGAGAATGCTAGGAACTGAACCCAGGTCCTCTGCAAGAGCAACAACTTCTCTTAACCACTGAACCATCTCTCCAGCCCCAACATTGGTTTTTTTTTTGGTGGTGGTGTGGGGGTAGGTTTCAAGACAGTGTTTTCCTGTTTAGTCCTTGCTGTCCTGGAACTCACTTTGTAGACCAGGCTGGCCTTGAACTCAGAGATCTTCCTGCCTCTGCCTCCCAAGTGCTGGGATTAAAGGGTGTTTCACCATCACATGACTAGCCCCAATATTCTTGTTTTTTATTTTTAAAGATTTATTTATTTATTATGTATACAGTATTCTGTCTGCATATATACCTGCAGGCCAGAAGAGGGTGCCAGATCTCATTACAGATGGTTGTGAGCCACCATGTGGTTGCTGGGATTGAACTCAGGACCTTTGAAAGAACAGTCAGTGCTCTTAACTGCTGAGCCATCTCTCCAGCCCCCCAATATTCTTTCTCTTAAACATTTAGTATAATTTGCCAGTAAAACATTGTATACGTAGTCTTCTTTCAGGCATTTTAAATAAAACTAAGTTCTTTTTCAAAATTTTTTTCTTTTTCAAAAATTTTAAAGTTTTTTAAAATTACATTTATTTATTTTGTGTATGTGTGAAGTCAGAGGACAGCTTGCAGAGTTAGTCCCAGAGACTGAACTCCAGTCCTCAGGCTTGAGGTCCTTGGCCTTCACCTGCTCTGCTCTTACTAGCACTCAACATAGCTCTTTAATAAATAAATAAATAGATTGTATATATTTCCTTGAGTAAGACTCAACAATTGTGTTCATTTGTCAAACTGCTGGCATAAAGACATTTCTATTATCATGCTTCAGCCTGTAATCTGTGGTATTGTCTCACTGTGTATTTTTTTTTTTTTTTTTGGTTTTTCGAGACAGGGTTTCTCTGTGTAGCTTTGCGCCTTTCCTGGAGCTCACTTGGTAGCCCAGGCTGGCCTCGAACTCACAAAGATCCGCCTGCCTCTGCCTCCCGAGTGCTGGGATTAAAGGCGTGCGCCACCACGCCCGGCTCCATCACTGTGTATTTCTGATGTTGGCCTTTGTTTTTTTTCCCCTGAAGAAATATTTCCCTGATCTAATTAATCTAATACATCCTCAATTTTGCACAGTGCAGAACCTTATATAGTTCCATAGCCAGGCACAGTGGCACATGCCTCTAACCCCACCATTCAGGAAGCTGAGGCTGGAAGATCACAGACTCCCTGCCAGTCTAAGATACATAGAGACTCACAAAAAACAAAAACAAACAAAACCTTATGAACTCCATACTTGCATTTTCTTCCTTTCATTTTTTTGCTGTTACTATTTATTTCACCTCTACAAGTATTACAACTTCCAAAATACATTATTTATTTTTCATGTTAAATAGTCAACTTTTCAAAAGCCATTTAAAGTAAGTAAAATGAGCCCTGTATGGACCATTTCAAGTTCCTACCTTTTTTTTTTCTCCAAAAGCTTCCACATTGTCTTTCCCTTCTATCTGAACGCCCCTTGGTATTTCCTGAAGTGTAATTCTGCTGGCAATCAGCTGTTACTTTTCTTTCTTTTTTCTTTTTTTTTTTTTTAAGTTTAGATTTTTTTCCCTGAGACAGGGTTTCTCTGTGTAGTTTTGGTGCCTTTCCTGAAACTCACTCTGAAGCCCAGGCTGGCCTCGAACTCACAGATCCGTCTGCCTCTGCTTCCTGAGTGCTGGGATTAAAGGTGTGGGCCACCACTGCCGGGCTCTTGTTGAGTTTTAATGTAGTGGTTGGAAACAAACTCAGAGCCCTGTCTACACTAAGCATTCTCTCACCCATTGTGCCCCAGCCTCATGGGGCCCTTACCATACGTTTTCAAGTTCCTGGGTTTTGTTCTTGGAATACAGATAAATGACCTAGACTTGGCTAGAGAAAATCTGAAGCAACTTACTTTAGGGCTCCAGCCTCCTACGGGTTATATCCTTCTGAGCTAGCTACCCATCATCCTAGGTAAAAAGTTGCTCTGCATACCACTAACAGTAAAAAGGCAATCCTTAAAGGATCTAACTGACATCACCACAGCAGGAGGACATATTCCCAGCCTTCTGTGACAGTCCTCTTTCTGATGGCTTTTTCTGGCTTTGAGGTATATCCACTGTGTATGTGACAATCCAAGCAAGATTTTGGGTCGCTGTGCAGATCCCTGCAGTTCTAAGCAAGTCTCTTCCTCAGATTTGCTCAGCTTTGTCACACTGATGAGGCTGCTGGACTCTGGATTTTCTCCCCGTTACCTGAAGTGTGGAGACTCTGCCTCTGAATCAGGTAAAAAGCTACCTGAAGGCCAAATCCAACCTGCTGCTGCTTTTATAATGAAGTTTTGTTAGAACAAATCTATACTTGTTTGATTACATTCTTGCTTTCACAAAGGAAACACAAGTGATAGCAGAGTGGCCATGACAGAAACAAGAGTTCCAACAAGCCCAGCACGGGTGCTTGTGCCCTCTGTAAGGAAAGCACGCAGTGCCTGCTCCAGGGAACGAGCTGGGCACTGTGCGCTTGCGCACCTGGTTCCCTGTCTCAGGGGACACAGTCCTAATCTACCCTGTATAAACCTCTGAAAATTGTTGTTTTACATATTCTGCCTGACTTCGAATTTATTAAGATGGTCTGTTCTGGATTAGGGTGAAGTAGAAGACTTGCCTCAGGCACAAATTTTAGGAGAATGCAGAAAAAGCATAATGATAGAGAACATCAAAATTATTGGGGAGGACACTAAGGAACAACACACACAAATATTATATACAGCATCAGTCACAGTGCTGTGTGAGGAAAAACAATCAATATCAATATCATCTTTACCTAAACTTTTTATTTTTCACCACAGATTTCATTTGACTTTTAAAAGTATTACATTAAAATGTCATTAATCTCAATTACCAACATTTTTGGTGCCCTCTTAAATTCTATACTATTTGCCTCCCCTAATCTGGCAGAGATCTAGTCCCTGTTATTCCATCATAGCGCAAACGGAAGTCTCCAGGAATAAGTCTTCCTTCCATTCAGTAGAATTAAGACCAATGCTGACCAAGTTGAGAAAGAGCTACATCCTGATCCACAGGCAGAGAAAGAGACTGGGCCTAGATGTGGGCTTCTGAAACCTCAGAGCCAGTGACATACTCCTCCAGTAAGAACACACCTCCTAATCCTTATAATCCTTTCAAATAGTGCCACTCCCTGGTGACTAAGCATGTAAATACTATGAGCCTGTGGGGACCGTTCTCATTCAAGCCACCACAGGTAATAATTTATAATGGAGTATGAGGAACAGCAAACAGCCATCTGCAGCACTGACACCAAGTCAACTGACTGGCGAGTGAAGACCTTAGTGCATGTCAGTTCAATCATAAGTAAGTGGACTGACAAACTTCCTGACTTGGTTTTACAGAAAAACTATACATCTGAAATCAGCCATCTCATTTCCCAAATATTCCCAACTCCTAATTCTGCTGAATAAACAAGGAACTTTCACCCAATTCCCACATATTTTCTACATCATTGATTTCTTTTCTAATGCATAGTGTAAAAGAAGTCTTCAAATATTCTGTCAACATTCCTTATACAAATGAAATAGTTACATTAATGAATTTTGTTGAAAAAATTATGGGGGAAAAACTCTGAAGATAGGCTAGACAGTTACTAACCAAGTCCAGGAAAGACCCAGTGCAGAGGGTATACCTGGAAGACAGCTGGCACAAAAGGTGCTGTGGCACAGCCAATCCCACCTTGCCATGCAAGCTGGCAAGCCAGCCAGACACCAGCAGGAACCTAGCACCCACTATTTTTCAATGCCAACACTTTTTCCTCTGGTCTAGCACTTAGAGGAAAACAAACTTAAGAGGACTGCCTATAAATAAGAATGCCAAAAGCTCTGGGCAGGTTTTACTAGTTTTTCAAAAAATTACCTCATTCTCTCCATCTCTCTCTTTAAATGCAAACACAAGGGAAGAGTAACAAGGAATGGCCTGCTTGGGACAAAAATGGTCATTTATTCTAGGAGGAGGAAGAAAATGGAAGTAATCAACAGTTTGAAAAACTAGTCAAGTTGATTATGAAAAAAAAAAAACTTCTGAGGAAATCTTACAAAGGAAAGGGTTAACACAGACTTTAGACCACCCTAATTTATCTGATGTCGATGCTGGGGGCACTATGAAGGAGAAGAAGATAAGGACAGAGGCCCTGCATTCACCAACTGTCAGGCTAAGAAGGTGGTCAACCCGACCCCCAGGTGTAAGACAGGAAAACTACTAAAGGGAGATGTGGAAATTGAATTAGGTATGGCCCTCACAGACTCACGTGTTTGAATGTTTGGTCCATAGGGGGTGGCACTATTTGCAGGTGTGGCTTTGGTGGAGTAGGTGGCCTTGTTGGAAGAAGTGGGTCACTGTGGGGGTGGGCTTTGAGGTCTCCTTTGCTCAAGCTTTGCTCAGTGTGACACTCAGCCCACTTCCAGTTGCCTGCAGATCAAGATGTAGACATCTCAGCTCCTTCTCCAGCACCATGTCTGCCTGCAAGATGCCATGTCCTGCCAGGATGATAATGGTCTAAACTTCTGAACCTGTAAGCCACACTAATTAAATGTTTTCCTTTATAAGATTAGCGGTGGTCATGGCGTCTCTTCACAGCAAGAGAAACCCTAAGACAAGAGATACACAATATATAGAGCAATGGCTCCTATGCACAGGGCTTTAGAAAAGATCTCCCCAAGAGGACATTTATGCATAAGCTAAAGGATAGACAGAAATTAATCATTTTCTCTAATCCTCAGATTTAGAAATAATAGACATAGGTAAATAGAGTAAAAAGCAGCTCAGTACTAAACATCTCCCTTCCTAAAGCATGTGTTTTATATCAGTATGGATGTGTGTGTACAAGTACACAGGGCTTCCTAAGTGATTAGGTAAACTGGGGAGGCTGTCCTCTTGAGCTTGAAGAGGATACTTAAAAGGATACTTCTTGGGGCTGGGGAGATGGCTCAAAGGATACGAGTGCTTGCTGTGCCCGCATGAGAATCTGAGTTTGAATCCCCAGTGTCCACATATAAAACTGGGCATGGCCACACATGCCTGTAACCCACCCCTACCATTGGTAAATTCCAGAGCTTGCTGGCCAGCCAGCCTGGACAAAATACAGAGTTTTAGGTTCAGTGAGAGACCCTGTCTCCAGAGAATAAAGCTGAGGGTGATGGAAGAAGACACATGACATCCTCCTCTGGCCTCCACATGGGCATGCCTGGGTAAATGCATCTGCATACACCTCCCCATTTTTCCTCACACCTCTTTCCATAAAAGAAAAAAAGGGGGGGCATCTCTCATCTTTTCCAAACGCAAAAGAAAACTTTGTGTTAAATGACTGCCAGGTATTAAATGGCACTTTAAAATTATTCTTATTGATGGGCGGTGGTGGTGCACACCTTTAATCCCAAAACTCAGGAGGCAAAGGCAGGTGGATCTCTGTGAGTTCGAGGCCTTGCTGGTCTACAGAGCTAGTTCCAGGACAGCCAGGGTTACACAAAGACACCCTGTCTCGAAAAACAAACAAACAAATAAAAACAAAAACAAAAAAAAAACCAAACTTTTTTAAAGGTGAAATATAGTTGGTTTTCTTGATTTTGTTTCAATTTTTTTTACTCTTTTTTTGTATGCTGTTTTATTGTATGCTGCAGCCAGTGTATATAAAGTAGTTAAACCTTGTGAAACAGAAACCCATGAAAATTCAGAGGTAGATGTTAAAGATTGCTAAGATTGCATATTATGGCTCATGTGTTATAGGGAGACTTTCTGTATAGACTTCAAATTTAGTTCTCTTGAACAGTCACTGGTTTGTGAAAAGTGCTTTGAGAAACCTCTGAAAAATGTGACTACAAAAGGGAGCAGACTTTCTGGGGGCTGCAGGGACTTGTAGAAGACGACACCAGTCAACAGAAGATCATTTTGAACATTCTGTAGACAGAACTGTTTTGAGTGTGCAGCTAGCTGCCTGGGAAAATTTCACATGGTTGAACCTGGCCTCTAGCCAGAGCTGCTGAACCACCTTCTCCATGGTGGTGATGCTGGAGGAACCCGACATGGTACTCAGGACAATGTGTAACTCGTTTGTCCTAGTGAGCGGCAGGAGGTAGCAGGTGTCTGTCTGTTTTTTGAGACTGGCTGTCCTGGAACTCTATGTAGACCAGGTTAGCCTCAAACTCACAAAGATCCTCCTGCCCCCTGGGATTTAAGGCATTCTTAAACAAATAATACATTAAAAACCTGTTCTAAGTTAATACTACCAACAGAACTTTACATGAGCAAATTTGAAAGCAGGAAACAATTGGTTTTACAAGTTTAGAGGTGGCAGCTCTAGTGGTCACACTGACCATGATGACAATAGTAGCAGCACTTTCTTCAGAAAGGGGGAAGCAAGTTGAGGAACCACAGGTTCTGAGTCAAGGCCCTAAGGCAAGCACATCACTGGTATTCTGGGCAGCAGGACCCATAACTAGGTCTGAGAGAAAGGGCATCCCCAGATGGGCAGCACATAGCCTAGCGCCAGACAGGCTGGGCAAGAGGTGTCACCAAGACTATCACCTTGGCTTGAGTGTCTTCCACAGTTGGAAGCGTCAGAGGCAACTTTTCATGGTGTGGCAAACTGGATCTCACGTTTAACACTTTCTTTCAAAATATTTGAACTCAGCCTGCTAAGTGTAGGGACATGGTTTTTTTTTTTTTGTTTGTTTTTTTTTTTGTTTTTTTTTTTGGTTTTTTCGAGACAGGGTTTCTCTGTGTAGCTTTGCGCCTTTCCTGGAGCTCACTTGGTAGCCCAGGCTGGCCTCGAACTCACAGAGATCCGCCTGCCTCTGCCTCCCAAGTGCTGGGATTAAAGGCGTGCGCCACCACGCCCGGCTGGGACATGGTTTTAATTCTATGATAGATGTTACACAGAAATGTTACAGCCTGTCTTAGTAAGGCTTTTATTGCTATGAAGCAACACCATGACTCTTATAAAGAAAACATTTAATTGGGATGGCTCACTTACAGTTTAAGAGGTTCAGTCCATTATCATCAGGATGGGGAGCATGCATGATGGCTTGAGCATAAGAGACCTCAAAGCCTACCCCACAGTGGCATATTTCCTCCAACAAAGTCATACCTCCTAATAGTGCCACCCCCTTTTGAGGCCATTTTTATTTTTCAAACCACCACACAGACTAGAGAAGGACAGTCCAAAGTCTGGTTCTCTGGTCTGCTGAGTCCTCTGAATTGAAAGATATAGCAAGGGCTACATAAACAAGCCTCAAAAGCAAGTCTTCTCTGACCTCTTGTCCCCTGTCTTTTCTACTCTACAGTGATTCACAGAAACCATATTTCCTCTTCCCAAGTTAGGCCACATCAACTATGTAACTTCATCCCTACTCAAAATCTCAGGCCTACTTCAACTGATAGCAGGTCCTAAGACACTCCAGAGCACCCTGCTGGGGCAGGAAAAGATGAGGCTGCATATGGAGGCCAAGCAGGATCTGAATATCCAGGTTTCCTCAGGTCTCATTCAGATCAAGATCTCTGGTCATGTCTACACAACTGTCCACCATTCATTAAACCTAGACATTACAAACAAAAGAAAGTGTCACAGACAGAATCAGAGGCAAGAAAATCATACACCTGAGGCCAGTCTAGACAATACAGCCCAAGGCAGCTTTCCTGGAACCTCTGAGTCTTCATTTTTTTCCTTTGAGATGTGGTCTCATTCTGAAGCCCAGGTCAGCTTAGAGCTTACTATGTAGTACAGGCTGCTCCTGAACTGTAATAATCCTGCCTTAGCCTCTCAAATGCTGGGATTCCAAATGTGATCCACCCTAGAAATTTTCTTCATTTTTGTTTTGAGACAGAATCTCACTCTGTAGCCAGACTAGCCTGGAATTTGTTCTATAATCTCACAGTCTAGGCTAACTTTGAACTCATGGAGATCCTCCTGCCTCCCAGTACTGAAATAATAGGCATAAGATACCATGCTCAGCTTGATGAAGCCTTCCTAAATCACATGAAAGTGTAAAAAACTAAAAATTTTGACGTTTCTTGTGGAAGCGTTTAAGAGGTTTATGTTCTTGTGTATACACCATGTGCCACTGTGTATACATGTACATCAGAGGAAAACATGTGGGAGTCAAGTCTCCCTTTCTACATGTAGGTTCCAAGAATCAAACTCAGGTTGTCAGGTTTAGTATCAAGTGCCTTTAACTGTTGAGCCATCTTGTTGGCCCTGAATCAACTTCCTCTGTTCTTCTCTTATAAACCCATATTTTGTTACAGGAATGTCAGCTATGATCCTTATTACTTTTCTCCTCTATGGAAAATAGACATCCTCTAGCTAAACACAGGCCATCAGCTGAGGTATAGTATACACAAGGATGTGTTCCCCAACCAGAGGGTCTAGACACTTTCAAAAGGTTTAAATAATGCATCTGCTTGTGAAATATCATTCTCTAACACATGTAGGGTTTATCTGACCATGAAAAGTTAAATTCCCCTGAACTGAATTTCATCCTCTCCTCTTTGGTTTTGTTTGTTTGTTTTTTCAAGATAGGGTCTCACAATGTAGCTCTGGCTGCCCTGGAACTCACGAAGTGGCCAGGCTGACCTTGAACTCAGAGATCTGTCTGCCTCTATCTCATTAGTCCTAGGATTAAAGGCATGTAGCATTATACAGGCTCTGAGACAAGATGTCACTATGTAGTCCTGGAACTCACTATATAGACCAAGCTCACCTCAAATGGAGATCTATTTGATTCTGCCTCCTGAATACTGGGATCAAAGGGGTACACCACTATACTTGGCTCACATCTCTCTCTCTCTCTTTTTTTTTTTTTTTTGTAAGTCAAGAAAATATCCTTAAATGACTATATTTTCTTCCTCTAAACAAAAGAATAATCTTAAGATTTTTCTACTGAATTTATTCTTAGTGTAAAATATGCCTTTAATACTAGAACCAGTTTCACAGAGGCAGATACACAGCAATGACTCACAAATATTTATTAAATGGTCTTCTGCAGACAAATGGTGCTGACCCCACTGGTTCTGGCTAGGACCAGATCTTTCCTTTTGGGATCATGTCTTTACTTCTCCCACTGATGTGATCTTTAAAACAGGCATGTGTGGGAATAAAGGGGCACAGGGCAGACAAGACAGGCAAATGCACACATGGCACAGGAAAATTGTGCAGGTACATCATACACTTAAACTCAAACCCTGTAGTCTATTTTCATCTGACCAGAAGATCTGCCACAAATGTCCTTCTGTCTGTAGTCTGACCTCTGACCTACCATAATTGACTTTCCCTCCCCAAAATTCTAGTTTACAGCTCACCTCTCACCAGAGCCTCAATATAAAGTCTTATTCACATAAGAAGTGCTTCTGAGCTGGATGGTGGCGCACACCTTTAATCCCAGCACACGGAAGGCAGAGCCAGGCGGATCTCTGTGAGTTCGAGGCCAGCCTGGTCTACAGAGTGAGTTCCAGGACAGACTCCAAAGCTACACAGAGAAACCCTGTCTTGAAAAACCAAAAAAAAAGAAGTGCTTCTTAAGTGCAGCAGCAAGGCCACTGTAGTCACAGGTTACCACTTCACTCTTCAATCTAAATGTGTTCCTGCAAGGTACACAGGACCACAGTTCAGCGTAATGTGCCATGATGCTGGTCTTTCATTCTTATTTGTCTGTTGAATAAATTGTCTATAACTTCAGGATGATTAAAAGTGTTCTAAAATCAAATAGAATTCTGAACAACTGTGAACATATCAACACTGGATACCACTGTATCACAAGACAGTTTATCCTATATGAATTATGTTATCAAAAACACATTTTGGGCCAATGAGATGGCTCACTGAATAAAGGCAATGCAGCAGAGAAAGAAGAAAAGAAGAAAGAGCTGGAGAGAAGGCTCAGTGATTAAGAGCACTTGCTCTTCTTCTAAGGGATTCGGATTTGGTTCCCAGCATCCACAAGGCAGCTTACAACCATTCTTAACTCCAGTTCTAGGGGAGCCGACACTTCTGGTCTCTGTGAGCACCAGTCATGCACACATATATACACATAACACTCACACGAAGAAACTAAAAATTTAAAAAAAAATCTTTTTTGTGGGAGAAGAAAACAGGTGTGGTAGTGCACACCTTCAACCCCAGCGCTGGAGAAGCAGAGATAGACATCTCTATGAGTTTAACACCAGCCTGGTCTACAGAGAGAGTTCTAGCACAGCCAGGGCTGTTACACAGAGAAACCCTGTCTCAGAAAACCAAAATAAATAAATAATTGACTGATTGAACCTACTGTCATTATGTCATTCTGCCTTCGTAGGTGTGGTGTCATAACCGTGACTGAATACAGGTGTTGAGCCAGAATTGTAAGTGTATGAGTCTTGGTGGCAAGAGGTTGACACTGAGTGTCTTATTCTATCATTCTCCACCTCAGTTTTGTTTTTTGTTTTTGTTTTTGTTTTTTGGTTTGTTGAGGCAAGGTCCCTCTGTGTGGCCCTGGCTGTCCTGGAACTCACTCTAGACCAGGCTGGCCTTGAACTCAGAGATCCATCTGCCTCTGCCTCCCGAGGTGCTGGGATTAAAGGCATAGGCCACCACGGCCTGGCTAAGGTCTCTTCCTAAACCTGGAACTTGCTGACTTGGTAGCCTTACTAACCAGCAGGCTCTGGGGACTCTCCTGTTTCTACCCCCCCCCCCTGCTCCCCCAAGCCCTGGCACGTAGGATGCTGGGGATCCAAACCCTGGCCCTCATGCTTGCATGGTAAGCACTGTACAACTGAGCCATCTCCCCAGCTCTGCAATTCTGAATCTAGCTGCAAAGTCCATGACTGCTCACAGCTCTCATCACAGAAAGTGGCACACAGGGCAGAGGCCATGTCCTCCCCATGAATGTATCAGTATCTGTACACTAAGCAGACATTCATAAATGATGCAAGAAAAAAAAGAAACATGGAAATTTAATGTTTTTTTTTTTCAATTGAAAGCTCTAAGTTAGAGACCTGAAATTATGAAAGACACCCTTTCTGACAAAAGGAAAACAAAAAAGTATTAACTGAGAGCAAACCTTGTCTGTCAGGAAATGAACCTCAGGGGATCAGACAGCCAGGAGCCAGGAGGAGGTTTCTGACAGTGGACCTGGTTCTGATCTATTCTGGGACCTCAACCAAGTGGATAACTTCTTTGGGCCTCAGTTTCTTCATCTGAAAATAAAGGGATAGAATTAGACAAAGATTCTAAATGAGACCCATAGGTAAGCCACAGCAATACACCCACTAAATGGGTAACTCCAAGAATAAGCTCCCTTCCAATTAAAAGTTACACCATACAATTCTGAATTATAGGCCAGACAGGTATGGGTAATAAACTCAAGCAAACTGGTGCTTTAAAGCAAGACCCTATCTCCAAAAAGATTGCAATGAGGTTTAAACGCACATTGAAGACTGTTTTGTTTTGCTTTGTTTTGTTTTAATTTTTGCTGTTTGAGAGATCTATGTAGCTATGGCTGGCTTGGAACTCACTTTGTAGACCAGGTTGGCCTTGAACTCACAGATATCCATCTGCCTCTGCCTTCTGAGTGCTGGGATTAAAGGTGTATATCATTATGCTCAGCTTGGGGAATGAACTAGCTCTAAATGTTGCCAGCAATTCTTTGATAATGAAGCCATGGACAGCCCCCCCACTTTTATAACTCTCACAAGCTTGATCACCGGGGGCCCCCTTCCCCAAACCAACCACTACAACATCCAAGCTAAGAGGAAGTCAGGCTTGGAGCCTGGAAACTTCCGGAAAGAAGTTCTTCACATGGACAGAAAGCTCCACCAAGACACTACACCACATCAGGACATGAAGTACAAGTACAGTTCAGGAAGCAGGGATCACCAGGCATTGTCAGTCCCATTCTACATGGCCCACTGGCCGATTGTGATGAGATGGCTCCTCAGCCTGAGGCTGAAAACAAGCTTTCAACCATAGTCTGTGACCAGGAACCAAGAGGCAAGGTAGATGTCACCAGAGAAAGAGCTGAGCAGGGTAGCCAACTCTGTTAAGCACAGAGAAAGGATGTGCATTCCGTAGAAAGCTGAATTTATTTACACTGATCATGTATGCAGGCTCTCAGCTGGAAAATCTCAGTTAAAATGCCAGGAGGTTCAGAGCCCATTCACAAGCTTTTCAGAACACATGCAGTTGCCATGGTAACCCTGACATTATATTTCTTGGCGCTGGACATATAAAATTAACAACCATGAAGCATTCAATGCATTTTGGGGTCACCAATTTATAGCAAAACCATTCTGAGTTTGGATTTAGCCTCCCTTTTAGATAAACAAAGAGGACCAGCTGAAGGTAGTGGCCAGCTCACCCCATGCATAAGCACAGAGCTCCACACTTGAGAATATGCTCATCTGAGGATTTTTATCTGAGGAAAAATAAGAACTCAGGGAACTGGACTTTATCATCCATCATCTTATGGCTGATGATATATCTTATGCCAGATCAATGAAATAGTCATTGTTTAAAAGAAACAAATGTTATAATCCATATCTACATTTCTGAGATTCAAGCTTGCTTATTAGAAAGCCAAAGGAAAGGCTAACCCTTTTCAAAGAACACCCTGAGTAATTCATTAGAGAACATTAGTTCACAATAAATAAGACAATTCTTCAAATGTCAAAACTGTCATTAACAAGATACAAAGTTTTATTTCTTAGATTCAGTGGAGATCTATTCAAATCATGATTTACTTTGATTTTGGATATTCATAAATACTTAAAATACACAAATGCATGCTTTTTAAAGTCCCTTACCTTTGTATAACCCGCCATCTGAACTCATAGATGAAAACCAAATTACCAGGCACAGACTGCAAAGGCATCTTCAGTTTCACATTCCGAGGAAAGCCTACTGCACCAGGAACTAAGAGCTGCTGCAGGACAAGCCTGTGCTAGCAAAGGCACTCACAAAACTGCCTGCATCTAACCACAGAACCGAGGGTCCTGAGGCATGGTAGACCCACCATCTCCTCCTTCAGCTCACAGGCAGCAGGCAGCAGTCTGAAGGGGAGCGAGTGGCTTCCATATTAGCAGGGCTTTGCTAACCGCTGCATTGCAGTCTTTCTGAAAGCTACCAACCTCAGAAGCAAAGGCGCTGGAGACAGACTTCTCGGCAGAGGGAGCTGCGTTTGGAGCCACAAAGATTTTTTTTTTTTTAAAAAGGATTTTAAGAAATGTTACAAACTTCTAGAGGTATTTCTGGGTTTCCAACCTGTTTCCTAAGGGCTGTCTGGTTTGTGGTTTATACTGGGGTATGGCTGGGACAACTGGTTGAGCCAGGTAACAATGCTGAAATGAATGAAATGTACATAGTGACAGTCATTAATGCTCAAGATGCCTGTGAGGACTGTGCACATCTGCCACCAGGAATGTCAGCTTCCAGGCTCCTGCTGAGAAGCTCTGAGAATGAACCACAGCTTTCATTAAAAAATAAAAAACAAAAACAAGTAAGCCATGTCTAGCTCCTGTACAGGCAGCTTTCACCTCGACGCCCAGCCACCTTCTCAGCATGGTAAAAACTCCTATGTGGTCAGAAGACCTAAAATATTAAACCATTGACCATGCAATCAAATTTAGAAAAAGATTTTAACAATAGTAGCAGTTTCTTAAATGACTTTTACATTGCATTAATTAATTTGTTCATTCATTGATTCATTTGGTGAACACTATGTATTATATGGAAAAGGGATATGAATGACAGTTTACCATTATGGTGGTTACAGGCCATTCAATGAGAGTGCAACTGGGGAACAAGTCATTCCAAATGTGAGGACAAATGCTCTGGTCAGGGCCAGCACACTGAAGGGAGAACAGGAGCTATTTTGGGAATCCAGACAGGGATCAGGACAAGGTCCTATAAGGAAAGAACCTATGATGGATGAAAGAATGGGCTGGCCTGGAAAGAGGAAGGATGAGAGGATGTATACTCAAGACAGTTGTGCACATCCCTATGTGGGAAAACAGGTGGTCAGTAAGAGTTTATGAGCACCACTCTAATGTTAGGGCCTGACCCTCTAGACTCACAGCAGCACCCTTGAGTAGCTCTGTGCACCCACAGCTGACAAACTATCAGAGTATCTTGTATCTGAGGCATACACTTGCCCAAAGCTAATGAGGACCAAGTGGCAAGGCCAGAATGTGAACCTAGCAGACAGCTCTGTGCCATGCAGTCCTACTCTATTGCCCTGAGCAGGTTAACAGCTGGCTTCCAGGGATTCTGGTGACTGACCAGAAGGGATTCCTGTCTATAGTGGCTTCTGCTCAGATGTACTTTGTTCTACTGTGAATCTGTGGCCCAATCTGACTTGAACAGACAGTAGATCAGGACTAGGTGAGTGAATAAACAAACTGAAGCTCTGCTGGCCACTCCCACACATCCCTGCAGACATCATGAAAACTCTCCCTCCTCTTCACCTCTCCTATCTACCTAACTATACTTTAACCACAGGCTCTGGGATCACCTCCTGGAAATTTTCAGAAACTCCTTTCCCATGGCCAGCATCAAGGCCCCTTTCTCCTGTCACCCCTAAGGGTTACCACACTATGCTCGTGACATATATTTCCATGGGTATTGCATGATGTTGTAGCTGCCATTCACAAGACACACCATCAGTCTCACTCAGAGAACTCAATTGCTCCCTGTGAGGTAGCTTCTAGTATCATCTCCACCTGACAGATAGGGAAACTGAGGCACAAGGACCCTACGTTATAATCCAGGATTGAAACCCAGACCCTGGCCTCCATAGGTCATTTGCTAACTAGCCACTTCCTGCTTTTATGGGCACCCACAAGGTTCACTGATACTAACTTGGAAAGAGGATGTTAGCCTTATAGAGAACTTTCAAGAACTATTTATTTATTTGTTTGTTTGTTTGTTTGTTTTTCAAGAAAGGGTTTCTCTGTATAGCCCTGGCTGTTGTAGAACTCATTCTGTAGACCAGGCTAGTCTCAAACTCACAGAGATCCCCCTGCCTCTGACTCCTGAGTGCTGGGATTTAAAGGCCTGTGCCACCACCGCCCAGCAAGAACATTTTCTATTCTTCCTGCTCTGTCTCTTTTTCCAAGCAAGACATGAATAAATCAATACAGTCGCATCACATAATGACATCTGGTCAGCAGTGGACTACTATAAGGCTGTGGTCCCAGGACCACAGTCACAGCCTGTGGTAGCTGTCCTGATGTGAGCATGCTATGATGCTCTCACTCTTCAATCACTGGCACATTCTGTACATCCATCCTCCATCCTTTTGGGATGCATGACTGTTGATTCTACTCACTAGTAAATTCCTGACTGACCTGGAAACTCGCACAGCACGGAGAAAATGAGTGGAGAGACAGCAGGAGGAAATGTCTTTTTGTCATCACTGTGCTTTAGAGACTCACTGGAGTAGTTAAACCCTCAGAGGAGCTTTCATCACATGCTGCTGGGCAAATTTAGGTGCCACTGTGGGCGCTCCCCACTGAAGTCCCAGTAGAGCTCTACCTTTCAAGTTAGGGATCAAGGCTTGTGCTCTGTGGTCGTCTCAATCCCACCAGCTACAGGCAGCTGTAGCAGAGCAGCTCAATTTCTCCACTTAGCTGGCCAGTCCAATGCAGCCCAATGAAGCCAAGCCCTGTGCTCCAACCTGAACGGGGTTTCCCAGCAGAGTACTGCAGGGACAGGCCCTTCTATCAAGACTCTTGAGCCTCCTAGGGACACCTACAGAGGTGGAGCCAACAGCTAATCAGTGTACAATACATGGGGATGCAAAGAGGCCAGCAGTGGACACAACCTGCCCCCAGTGCTGGTGCTATAAACAAGAGGTACTCATCTTGTAGTCCTTCATTCCACCTTTAAGACTGACCACTGGGAAGCCTAGAATAGGGAAGTTCAGTGTGGACATGACTGGGTTCCACAGGTCTGTGGTGGTGGCTTCCTGCTACCTCTATTTCACAGAATACTACAATTGAGGAATGGCTTTCTGAGTGTGCCAACACTCAAGCCATGTGCTTGCACCTTTAGTTCAGATCGGGCATGAGCAGAGGGCAGCACCTGCTCCTCTGGTGTACACTGCAGGCAGACTAGGAAGGGCTCTTACTACTCTGGTGTGACTCTTCTCAAGCAACTGCTCCTGTGCTAAATCCCAGGTTCCTTGACCAGAAAAGGAATGAGACGCATACTATCAAACCGTCATGGAGATGATGTGACTCAGCTGATGATGTGTATGCAAGACCCTTGAAAGGACAAGCAGTCTCAAAATGTTGGGCACAATGGTTACAAAATACAACTGTAAGACCTTGGAATGACCACAGCAAGACCCGTCCCTTTACTAAATAGTCATATTGAAATTAAGAATCCAACTTAAGCAAATTAACTATTATTAGTGCACATTTATGTGGATTTGATATGAATTATAAAACCATCCCCAGAGGTTTCACTTAGACGCTTTAAAAATGCTAAAGGGGGCTGGAGAGATGGCTGAGTGGTTAAGATAAAAGGATAGCTGGGTGGTTAAGCCATTTTGCTTTTCTTTCTCTAGGTTCAGTTCCCAGGATCCTCACAGTGGCTTACAACCATCTGATACTCAATGTAGTACCACATACATGCAAGCAAAACATATATACACATAAAGAATAAAAATAAAGCCTTCTATTGTTGTTTTGTTTGTCTACTGGTTTTTCAAGACAGGGTTTCTCTGTGTAGCCTGAATAGAAAACACAGAAAAACATTCACTGATTAATACCTGTAATCCTAGCACTCAGGAGTTGGAGGCAGGAAGATCAGGAGAATGAGACAAGCCTAGGCTACAAGAGGCTTAGAGGGCTGCAGAGACAGCTCAGTGGTTAAAAGCACTGGTTACTCTTGCATAGGATCCAGGTTTGATTCCCAGTACCCACACAAAGGCTCCAACCATCCGTAATATCAGTCCAGGAGATCTGGAGCACATGCCTACATACATGTAGCCAATATACTCATACACACAAAATAAATAACTAAATCTTAAAAATAAACAAAAAATCCAGCCAGTTTAGCCAGATACAGTGGTGCAAGCCTTTAATCTCAGCACTGGAGAGGTGGAGGCAGGCAGATCTCTTTGATTTCGAAGCCAGCCTTGTCTACAGAGTGAGTTCCAGGACAGCCAAGGCTACATACACCATGAAATTCTGTATGGAGGGGGTGGGGTAAACAAACAAACAAACAAAACCCAGCCAGTTGGTAAACTAAGTGTAATTCTGCAATTGGCTGAAATCATTACCACAATAGTGTGTCTTTACTTTCTGGGGGAGAGAATCACATCTACTCACAATGAGTCAGCTAGTGTCAGGGTATTCTCATTAAGTCACCAGGAATTACAGGTATAGAGGTGCCTCTCTAGTAACTGAACCAAAATCAAGAAAAGAAACTACTACAGATATGCACACTTTTAGTCCCACAGACCAAATTCTTTTCGTGGTTATATTTAGAATTATTCACATTAGTAAATTCAGGGTTTTAAAATCAGCCTGTTGGCAACATAGATAATTTAAATTTAGCTGGGTAGTGGTGGCATATACCTTTAATCCCAGAACTCAGGAGGCAGAGGCAGGCAGATCTCTTAGTTTGAAGTCAGTATAATCTACAGAGCAAGTTCAAGGACAGCTAGGGCTACACAGAGAAACCCTGTCTCGAGAAAAATTAATTAATTAATTGAAATAAACTTGGTTTAGAGACACTATGTTGCTTGCTATCCCTGTAGCTAGGCAAAGCAAAACCTTGAGATGGCTTCAGGTTCAGTTTTCTGTTTCTGAGATGTGGTCTCACTACATAGCCCAGGACAGCCTTAGCCACATGAGTACAGGGTTACAAATGGGTACCACAATGCTTGGCTAGTGAACCCTAAAATGGTGACATGATTGTTGCAAAACTGTGTTCCTACCTGAAGTGTCAATAGAGCCTTCCTCCCATGATGCTTCACTGCAAAAGCATTTTTTTGTAGAGACTCTTGTGATACTGGACTCACTCAGTATTTCCCACATGCTATCTTCATTTTGTTTGTTTGGTTGGTTGGTTGGGTTTTTTTTTTTTTTTTTTGAGACCGAGTTTCTCTGTGTAGCTTTACGCCTTTCCTGGAACTAGCTTTGTATACCAGGCTGGCCTCGAACTCACAGAGATCCACCTGGCTCTGCCTCTGGAGTGCTGGCATTAAAGGCGTGTGCCACCAACGTCCGGTTCATTGTTTTTTAAATAACAGTGAAAGCAGATATTCAAGCTATCAAAAACCTGGAACTTTCCTGTTTTTTCTAATTGTAATTCCATCACAATACAGAGATAGACATCTTATCTCTATCTACATGACATGCATTAAAAAATCAGAGGCTGAGCACCTGCAGGTATGTGCAGCTAATCCTGTAACTTTTACTTTGGAAGTTAGTTCCCAGAAAATGATAACTGTTAAACCTAGGATGGAGACTCTTTTCCTGCTTCCTTTTTAAAGATTTGCTGGTTGTAAGGCAGGACCCCAAGTTTGCCTCTATCTTGGCATCATTACTTAAAAGTCAGAATGTGCAATAAAAGAAAATGCTGCAATGTAAACTATTTAAATTTTGTGTATCTGTTTGATGACCACATCTGTAGGATATTCTACAATATGTGCTACACTTACTAATTTTCTTCACAAATCTGAAAATTCCAAATTTTCAGGATACCTATTCCTAAGAATTGCAGATAAAGGACTGTGGTCCCTAAAGCATTCAATGTCAACAGGACAAGCTCTGGCTGAGACATGCTACACTGGAGATGCAAATGGACAACATGAGGACATGCACTTTACTGGCCAGGAAACAGTACCAGTTTATGTTGGGGAGATGGGTATATCCCTGCCTGGTTGAATGAGACCCTGAATGAGAAGGCTGAACTTGTCCCCAGCAAACTCAGCTGGGGCTAGTATGGAGTAACAAGGAGGGGAGCTGATAATCTTTAGGAAGGAGCTGGCAGAGGAAGCACAGAAGGCCTCTGCAGGCTGCCAGACAACTGTGAGAAGGATGGACTGGTGGACAAATAGTGTGCTATTATGGTAGGACATACCTCTAGAGAGTTAAGATAACTGAGACAGCCTACCTTGGAGGCTCTTGGAGTGGAGAAGCATGAAAGTCTGGGAGGTGGCAGACCAGTTAGAATTTTTGTGGAAAAGGACAGAGTTTCACTATGTAGGCCAGGTTGTCCTTGAACTTGGCATCCTCTTCTCTTTCCCTCCTGAGTGCTGAGATTACAGGCATGCATCCTACCAGCTAAAGTTTTTAAACTAATTTTCAACTGACAGGAAAAATGTATTTGTTTATGGGTTCAAACGATGTCTCAGTATATGTTCTCATTGTGAAAAGATTGGCATGCCCATCGTCTCAGCTATCTCTGTTGTATTTGGTAAGAACATTTAAGAGCTATTCTTTTAGCAACTGCCTATGTGCATTATTATTATTTTTTTTTGTTTGTTTTTGTTTTTTGTTTTTTTGAGACAGGGTTTCTCTGTGTAGCTTTGCGCCTTTCCTGGAGCTCACTTGGTAGCCCAGGCTGGCCTCGAACTCACAGAGATCCGCCTGGCTCTGCCTCCCGAGTGCTGGGACTAAAGGCGTGCGCCACCAACGCCCGGCGATGTGCATTATTATTAACATGGTCATGGATGAACCTCAAGAATATTATGTTAAGTGAGACACTCGAGATGCATTCTACGTGTATTTTTAAAAGTTGAAGCGCTGGGCGGTGGTGGTGGTGGTGGTGGTGGTGGTGGTGGTGGTGGTGGTGGTGGTGGTGGTGGTGGTGGTGGTGCACACCTTTAATCCCAGCACTCGGGAGGCAGAGCCAGGCAGATCTCTGTGAGTTCGAGGTCAGCCTGGGCTACCAAGTGAGTTTCAGGAAAGGTGCCAAAACTACACAGAGAAACCCTGTCTCGAAAAACAAACAAACAAACAAACAAAAAAGTTGAAGCAAGGTGTAGGGTGGTGGTTCCCACAGGCTGGGGGAGAGATATCAGTCATAGGGCATAAAATTTCAGTCAGCATTGGGACTTAAGTATGATAGACCTAGCCATGAATATATGGACTAATTACTGATCAACACCCCCCCCACACACACACAGCCTGTCATGTCATCTTTCAAAAGGAAGAAGGACAGAGTTGATGCTGCAGTCCAGTCACTGTACTTCTTCCCACTGAGGAGGGAGGGAGGGGCATGAGGACCTGGAGCTCCACAACAGCCTCTGCTACACGAGAACCTTTCTCAAAGAATAAGACAAAGGCCAGGTCTCTGCTTCCTCGAAGACTTCCTTCAATGACTGTTCACAGCACTTTCTTCTATAAAGGCTGAAGAATTTTCTTTTAAGACAGGGTCTCACTACATAATCCAGGCTGGTCTTAAATTCTAAATGCTCCTGCCTCAACTTCCTAAGTGCTGATGTTATAGGCATGCACAGCCATGTCAGGTTAGACTTCGATTGCCAAGGAAATTACTCACATTAACTGTATAGGAAGAAAAAAATGAGCTATGCCAACAACTTTCAATCACTGCTGACGATTAACTATTATAAACTGTAGCTAAGAACCCTGTATTTGGCTCACCCAAGCACTCTGCCAGAATTAGGAGCAGCAGCATCTCTATTAAGAGTGAACACATTGCCGAATGGTAGAGCAAGCCTTTAATCCCAGTGCCAGGAAGGCAAAGGCAGGTGGATCTCTTGAGTTTGAGGCCAGCCTGGTCTACAAAGTGAGTTCCAGGACAGCCAGAGCCATACACAGAAACACTGTCATGAAAACCAAAACCAAACAAACAAACAAACAAACAGAGTAAGATGACAGGGAAAAAGAGCTCCTGACACTGCCCCTAGGGAGCCTAGGCAGGACCCATTCCCTCCACATCCTTACCTGGGGAGGATATGGGACTCTCTAGAGGCCACTGCAGTATGCCATGCAGACCTTTCCCAGTGCAGAATGAAGTGGCTTGCCAAACTATGCACAATTGGAGGGATATTTGGAGCAGCTGCAAAAGCTCTATTAGGGATAACAGAATGGGTAAGTGAATCTCAAACTCTTTAAGGTTAAACACTCACTAGGGTGAGATTTAATAACACAACAACAGACTACAATAATGAAGTGACTTCTCAAACTTTTCATCAAAGCACCCCCAAGGCACAGGAGAGAAAACCCTGAGGGGAAGCACTTAGAGGCAACTCAATTGATATGTATTCCTATGTTTTGTATTAAAAATTCACACACAGTTTGCAATGAAACAAAATATACCCCTCAAAACCTTCCTCCTATTATTCTTTCCCTCTTGGAAACAGAGGCAATGGGAGATGCTCTTCCCTCCCACTGGCTGCCAAATGGAGGGCTTGCCTTCCTGATGTACTTGCTCTTTGTATTCCACAGGCAAGGCCACACACCACTCTGGCACTGGGTCCTTGGCCCTCCTTCTCACCCCACCCCTTTCCAGGTCACAGGCTGCTGGCAGTGAGCCCTGCTCCCCCCCCCCCCATTCTCCCATCCAATGACCACATCAGCATCTCCAACTAAGTACCAAAAGGCATCTCACACTTAGCAGGTCAAACACTGAACCCAGGGGCCCCTTCCTTCCCATCTGTCTTCAGCCATCCCTGCTCTAATAAACAGTACCATACAATTGCTCAGATCAAAAAGGTACCCCTTTCTCACATGCCTCCACCCTCAGAACCCAGAAGCAAACAGACACCAAACCAAGCCCACTCGCACTTCAGAGGGTTTCTACTCTCTGCTCCCTCTGCCTGAAACGTTCTGCTCTCAGGTCTTCATGCGGCCCCCTGGTCCTCAACTCTTTTAGTCCTGACTCAAATACCATCCTCTCAGAAAGACCTGGCAAATATACCAAGTGGGCAAGCACTCTGCCGGCAGCCTAACTGTGATTCTGCTTTCTTTCCTTTGCTAATGCTGCCCTTTAGTATTAACTAATTTACTGCCTGTTGACCATTCCTCGCTCACTAAAATATCAACTCCAAGAAGACCAGAATTTGAACTACCAAATTTCCCAACCCTCCCAACAGAACTTGACTCCTCATGGAGACTCTATATGCTTAGTGATTCTTTGCAGAGCCTTATTTTAAAACCAGTTTGTTAAAATGAAAACATTCACAACTCTTAACATAAGAAAGAGTCTGTATTATGTAGACCACACAAACATGTTTATGCAGTGTCTTGGTAGCAGTCACAGGAGTACAGAAGACCACAGCAAGCAGAGAAAACTGGAAACAACCTACATGTCCAACAATACAGAACTGAGTCAAGAAACCATGACACAACCATTACATAACCAACCACATTATTAAGAAATACCTCTGGCCTCAACCCTAGACAAAGAACTACAGGCAAGTAAGGAATGCTGAGAGCAGAAGTGATCCTCCCTGGGGAAAAGCAGAGCAACTGATTATCCTATACCAAATTGCCAGGCCTGAACATATATGCATATAAGTAACATCAGACAGACTGAGTAGTTTATACTTAATTATTTAGGAAAATATACATACACACATATTCATATGTAACAAATAAAGAGAGGCCTTGAATTTGAAAGAAAAGAAAAGGGCCAGAGAGGTGGCAAATACTTTTAATTCCAGCACTTGGAAGGCAGGGTCAGGCAGATCTCTGTGAGTTTGGGGCTGGCCTGGTCTGCACATGGAGGTACAGGACTACATAGTAAGACCCTGTTTGGGGGGAGAAAAATAAAAGAGAGGAAAGAAGGAAGAATGAAAGAAGGGGAGGGAGGGAGGGAGGGAGGGAGGGAGAAGCTATGTGGGAGGGCTTGGAGAGAAGAAAGAGAAGGGGGAAATTATATATTATAATTATATAATAATCTCAAAAATACTAAAATGAAAATACCTCTGAAGGGCTTCAATACAGCTCACTGGTACAGCACTTTTCTTAGTGTACCCTGCGATCTAGCTCCAGCATGGGTGTGGGAGACATTCTAGTGTTTTTAAAAAAGGAAAATTTTCTGTTCAACAGAAATGATAAGGACATATGTCTTAGTCAGGGTTTCTATTGCTGTGAAGAGACACCATGATCATGGCAACTCTTATAAAAGAAAAACATTCAATTGAGGTAGCTTACATTTTCAGGTTTAGTCCATTATCATCATGGAGCAACATGGTGGCATGCAGGAGGACATGCAGGAGGGCATGGTGCTGGAGGAGCTAAGAGTCCTACATCTTGACCTACAGGCAACAGGAAGGGTTTGTCTCACTGGGTGTGGCTTGAGCAGAGGAGTCCTCAAAGCCCACTTCCACAGTGACACACTTCCTCCAACAAGACTACACCTACTCTCTTTGGGGGCCATTTTCTTTTAAACCACCACAACATAACATATTTTTATTTGTTATTATTATTTGTGTATGTGCATGTGTAAAAAATGCATGAACGTCTAAGAACCACTTTGTGGAGTCAGTTTTCTCCTATCTTTACATGGGTTCCAGGAACCAAACTTAGGTCACCAGATGTGCTCAGAAAGCACCGTTACTCACTGAACCATCCATCCCATTGGCCTGATAATCACATAATTTTATATGTCCTATTGGGCATATTGAAGTAACCCACAAGATTGGCTAATGAATATTATCTAACTCGATGTAATATTTTATAGTATCTTTTTTATTTTTGAGACCTTTATTTATTTTTACCTTCTGTGTTTTATGAAGTCTGTCCTGACAGCTATCACAGGCTACATGAAGACCAGCTCAAGGTTATTCAAAGGTAGCTACAGAAAGGAGGGATACTCTCCAGGGAGCAACTTGAAATAAGTGACTGCAAAGCCTCTGTCCTCACGAACTGGCCTGTCCCTAAAAATCAGACTGTCTGCTGGAATCGCAGCACCTTCTCTTCCTCTGAAAGAGCACATCCACACTCAGGTGTGCTGACTCTGACATACCACTGTGGAAATTCTACACACAGAAGGTAAATGGCTGAAACTGATATTAACTTCAGCAAGAACATTTCCATCTGTCTCTAGGTTCTCTCAAGCTCCTCCGTTTATTAAATCATGTCTACTGCAGACCCAAAAGTGTAAACAAATGTCAACCCGAAATCACAGCTGTAGACCCGCTGAACACCCAACACCAGAACCAGAAGCCTGGCTGTAAGGAGTGTGCTCCCTTTTGAACATGTAACTGACAAGTGATGGAGAACATGTCTCAGAACCACCTGAACTGTTTGTTTTCAATTTAAAAGCTGTTTGTGGTTTGTAGCTTCAGATTACGTTTAAGCTCTTCCCTTACAACCCCAAAGCACCACCCAAGGACACTGCCAATCTGCTGGACAGCAGGCACGCCTCTTCGCCATGGTATCTTCGCCATGGCATCTCCACTGTGACAAAACCACTACCACGGCTGCCCTGAAGTTAAAACAAAACCAAAAAAATTTATTTTGTAAAAATTCTTGCTTTGGCCTTGTTGTTGCAGGTGTATGGGGCTTTTTGTTTGTTTGTTTGTTTGTTTGTTTGTGGGATGGTGGTGGTTTTGTTTTTTTCCTTCTGGTAAAAATTCCTGAATTTCTAAGCCAAAAAAAACAACAAACATTTTTGTGCATAAAATTAGAAAGCATGTATTTTCAGCAAAAGAGCCACAGACAGTTCCTGTCATACACTCTTCTTTGCCTAATTTTACAACCCATAAAAACATGAACAAGCCAGGTGGTGGTGGCACACGCTTTAATCCCAGCACTCAAGATGCAGATGTAGGCAGATCTCTGTGAGTTCAAGGCCAGCCTGGTCTACAAAGTGAGTTCCACGACAGTCAGGGCTGTTACACAGAGAAACCCTGTCTTGGGGGAAAAAATGAACATTATTAAAACTGGGGTTTGCCAAATCTCTTAAGATACATTATTCTCACACCAGGCTCAAAGGTCCATTCTGTGCCATTTCTGCCTTGCCATTATTAATTCCTAATGCTGTGGTTCTACTACACTTTCTGTTCTGCCCTAATACCCCACACTGCATACTGCCCCCACCCTTGCCCACAAGACTTCATGCTCTTTGAAACAGGAAAAATTTATTTCTATCAAACTAATACAATTGAAATTTTTGGTCCATGAATCTTCAAAATGATAATTTTTAAACAGAGTATGCTGAATGTTAAATTCTTAGTAAGCACTTCCATCCCAAGCAGCTAAAAAAAACTTGTTTTTGCTTAAGCAAACAGTCCTAAGGCACTTCTTGAGCACACAAAGACAGCCCGGTGTCAGAGGTATGAACCTTTGCAGTTTGGTTTCAGACACACAAACTTGTGAGCTAAACAATGACTTTCTGTCAGAAATGTCTTCATGGTTTGTTTTTTATTTTTTTGAGACAGAGTTTCTCTGTGTAACAGCCCTAGCTATCCTGGAACTCGCTTTGAAGACCAGGATGGCCTCGAACTCACAGAGACCCACCTGTCTCTGCCTCCCAAGTGCTAGGACTAAAGGCATAAGCCATCGTGCCCAGCTAAAATAATTGTTTAAAATTTATCTTATGTATATGGTGCTCTATCTGCATATACACCTGAATGCCAGAAGAGGGCATCAAATCCTATTATAGATGGTTGTGAACCATCATGTGGTTGCTGGGAATTAAACGCAGGACCTCTGGATGAGTTGCCAATGCTCTTAACTACTGAGCAATCTCTCCAGCCCCCATTTTCATGGTCTTTAAGAGCAGTGGGTAAAGGCACTTGTTGCCAAGCCTGACCACCTTAATTTGATCCCAGAAACATACACGGTGGAAGGAAAGAATAAATACCAAGGGTTGTCCTCTGAACTCCACTTCCTTATCCTGGAGACAGACAGACAGACACACACTCTCTCTCCCCCCCCCCTCTCTCAACAAATAAATATGATTTTAAAAAATAAGAGTAAAATCTAAAAAAATAATAAAAAGGTAAAATTCTGTGCTGTCAGAGATTTCATTATAAAACTTAAAAACAATCTTCAGGGGCTGGAGATGGTTTAGTAGTTAAGAACACTGGCTGTTCTTCCAGAGGACCCACATGGTAGCTCATGACTTTCTGTAACTCCTCTTCTGGCCTCCATGGGCACAAGGCCTGCAAGTGGTACACAGACATAAATGTAGGTAAACTACCTATATACATAAAATAAAATATTTAAAAAAAAAAACCTTCACTTGGGAGCCTAGATTTGATTCCTTTCACCCACATGGCAGCTCACAGCTGGCTGTAACTCTAGTTCCAGGAAACTGGACACCCTCTTCTGGCCTCCATAGGTACCAGGCATGTACATGGCACATAAACATACATGGAGGCAAACACTTTTTTTTTTTTTTCAGGGCTGAGGACCGAACCCAGGGAATTGTGCTTGCTAGGCAAGCGCGCTACCACTGAGCTAAATCCCCAACCCCGGCAAACACTTTTATATATATACATAAAATAATAAATTTAAAAATTGTGAGCCAGGCAGTGGTGGCGCACACCTTTGATACCAGCATTCAGGAGGCAGAGCCAGGCGGATCTCTGTGAGTTTGAGGACAGCCTAGTCTACAGAGCAAGATCCAGGACAGACACCAATACTACACAGAGAAACCCAGTCTCCAAAAAACAAAACAAAAAAGTGAACCATAAAATGATCCTCACTTGGTGTACACTGAGTTTCTAGATGAAACAGAAGTTTTCAAAAAGTAAAGGCTGGAGCCATAGGTCCGTGGTAGAATGTTTGCCTAGCATGCATGAGGCCTGAGGTTCAGACACCAGCACCACCAAAAAATAAAATAAAATAAACAAATTAAAAAGTCTATTGTATCAAAAGCTTAAAAAAAAAAAAAAAAAGTAGGACCAAAACTGGGTATGGTAGAGCATCTTGTAATTTTAACACTTGCAAGACGGAGGCAGGGGGATTAGGCATTCAAAAGTGACTTTAGCTATAGGAGCAGAGTAGCCTAGGATACAAGAGACCTTGTTGAAAACAGATTTAGACAAGGACTAGAATTTCTCTAGAAACAGCACCAGCAATTACACTCAGAGTGTACTTCCCCAGCAGGAAATTAGTATCTCCAGCTCCTTTTAATAAAATGTATGTCCACCCAAGACCTGCCTCTTAGATCAATTTGGAAATGTGTCACCCACAAATCATCCTAAATGTCTCAGTTTCTTCTCTCTGAAGCCCCTCAGGACTCCTGTGTCACCTGACTATCTTCTTGTCCTTCTTTCTAAATTTTAGAATGCCACAGTAAAGCCTGTCAGAAACAAGGGACAAAGCCAGAGTGACTCCTTCTGCCCCTTTCCACATCCTGCCCATCCAAAACACTGAACCAAACACACACACCATTTCAAGTACACAGGCACCTGGACTGTGTACGTCCCATCTCTAACACATTGAGATGGAGCAATTTAGATATGACTTAAAGATCAGCAGAGCAGGAAGTACACCACCTCAACTTTGTTGCCATAGCAATTTGCATGCTAGAGTAATTATGGCAATACAGTGTCTTGAGTTTTCCACTTCCTTGTTGGTAATGAGAAAGGCAACTTCAAAAGCTTCTAACATCACACAACTCCCCTTCTGAAGACAGGGATAACTACAGGCCAGCTGTAGGGATCAGAACTCCCAGGAGGTGCAATCACTGTCTCCACCCCTCATCACTTAAGCTGCAGTTCTTTTCATACTCTCAAAGGGTGAGGAAAAAATAGACAGAAAAATCCCCTATGCAAAAGTCCCAACTCTGCAGGAAGGAGGGTGGGTCCCTGTGAATCATCCCTCCTCTAGCGAAAGGTGGCCCAGGTAAGTGGTTTTTGTGTCTGAAGAGGCCAATAGCCAGCGACACAGAACTGCAGGTCGGGGAGAGTCAGAGGGGCTCCTGCAGCAAACAGATCAGTAGGCCTGAGTGCAGGAGCAGACTCACCACAGGAAGGGCAAAGCCAAGGGCAGGGCGAGTAGGCATCCAAGAAATGGTATTCTAGGCAGGAGAGGCACACTACAGGTAGATAATGTAGTGGGGACTGGAGCCGAGAAAAGTTAAGAGCAGCAGCATGACAAAGGGGCTCATGTGGACTGACGGACCAGATGGGTGAGGACAGCAGGATTAAAAACAGCACCAGGACTGAACAGGAGGCAGAAGACGGGTCAGTGAGGAGCCCCAGTCTTCTGGCTTAGCTGGCAGTAGACAGGAAGGAGGCAGGAATCCTAGAGAAAGAGCAAGTGAAACCCCAGGTGCTCTCAGTTGGCCTAATTACTCCCTCCGGAGCTTGTAAGTAAAACGATTCCTTCTTGGGGCTAGACAGATGGCTCAGTGGTTAGTAGCACTGGCTACTCTTCCAGAGGTCCGGATTCAATACCCAGTACACACTACTGCAGACAACCGTCTGTAACTTCAGCCCCAAGGAATCTGATACCCTCTTCTGGCTTCTGAGAGCACTGCATGCATGTGCTGCACAGACACACAAGCAAGCAAATATCCACACACAAAAAGTAAAATGAAAAACAATGGCAAAAATCTTCCTCCTCCAGAGGAGTTAGCTGACTCCTCTCAGATAACTGTGTGAAACATTCTACTCCATCTGTCACAACTCTACCAACACCCCTCAAATCTTCTGGCATGAGCTGGTGGGCTTTCTGTCCTTCATGACAACGCACTAGCCGCCAACATGGCTTCCTGAACATATTACCCTTAGGACTCCAGCAATAGTCCAATAAACACACAGTCCAATGGCAAAACTCAAGAGGAGCACAAGCTAAACACACACATTTGGGGAACTTGGAACCACAGCTGGAAATTTATTATTTTTCTAATAGTACCTACTCAAAAAATCCCATTCTACTAACCTAAGTTTTGCTGTAGACTACAGAACCTTAGGAAGAGACTATCCAAGTAAATTTAATAGACATCTGGGCTTCTATCCCAGGCACTCTAACCTCCCAGTTTCCTCTGCCAGTTTTACTTTTATTTTTATTTTTATTTTTTGGTTTTTCGAGACAGGGTTTCTCTGTGTAGTTTTGCGCCTTTCCTGGAGCTCACTTGGTAGCCCAGGATGGCCTCGAACTCACAGAGATCCGCCTGGCTCTGCCTCCCGAGTGCTGGGATTAAAGGCGTGCGCCACCACCGCCCGGCCCAGTTTTATTTTTTTAACATTTATTTTACAGCCAGGTGGTGGCACATGCCTTTAATCCTAGCACTCAGGAGGCAGAGGCAGGAGGATCTCTGTGAGTTTGAGGCCAGCCTGGTCTACAGAGCAAGTTCCAGAATAACCAGAGATATAAAGAGAAACTCTGTCCTGGGGGGGAAAAAGATTTAGTTTTATCATACATATGTATGTGTATCTGCATATAGGTATGTACATATGAGTGTAGGTGCCTGTGGAGACCAGAGGAGTTGGATCCCCTGAAGCTAAGCGTGAGAGGCATTTGTGAGCCACTCAACATGGGTGCTGAGAACTGAACTTGGTTCTGCTATAAGAGCAGTATGTGTTAACTGCTAAACCATCTCCAGCTTCCTCCTTACACCCACCTGTTTTAACACACTCTCACTCTAGCCCTGCTATTTTAAAAATATTTTTAATGCTTAAGTCATTTAATGACTGAAACTTGAATTTTCTATCAGAAGTACTTCACCTTACAAAAACATTAAACCTGGGCTAGGCATGGTGGCGCACACCTTTAATTCCAGCACGCAAGAGGCAGAGGCAGGCCTATCTCTGAGTTCCAGGCCACACTAGTTTACATAGGGAGTTCTAGGCCAGCCAGGGCTACACAGTGAGCCCATCTCAAAACAAACAAACGCACACATTAATCCTGAGTCACGCACTTAACAGAACCAAAAAAGGATGTCCTTGCACAATTTCTAGAACAAGATTTCTCATGTTGGCACTAAGGATATTTCATACCACATAAGTCCAGTGGTGGTGCTGAGCATGGACTGTGGGTCCATGCACTCAGGAGGCAGAGGCAGGTGGAGTTCTGTGAGCCGGAGGACAGTCAGGGCTACACAGAGAAAAACAACAGCGAGATGAGTACTTGGGAGGTGGAGGCAGATGGATCATGAGTTCAAAGCCAGTCGCCATTACTTCAGAGAATTCTCGGCCAGCCCACAACATGCGAGTTAAACAACTAAGGAAACCCGATGATGAAGTCCAACCTGGTGAAGGTGAAAGCACACAGAGACAGCCATCCTAGTGAGACAGTTGGCCGCAACATCAGAAATGCTGATGCTTCTTCTGGAGAGCGAGCGAGCGAGTCTGAGCTAAGAGCTGCGAGAGGAACACATCACCTGGCCTTTTCACTGCTACGGGAGGAAGATCCTCAAATAAAGCAACCGCCTGGCTGACACAGCCTTTCGAGGCTGACGACACACTGGAAAACAAGGCTCTGAAGCCCGTGCTCTCAATCCACAGGCAGCACTGGGGAGTCACAGAAGTGACAGGCCTCCCTGGTACTGCTGTGCCATGCTGGCTCATCAGCTGGGAAAATCACACCTTCAGCCTCAGCAGAACCCCCAAGGGGCACTGGTCTGAAGTTAGTGTGGACTCTACCTGAAGAGCTTAGATGGCCCAGAACCCACAGACCAAGACTGAACCTCGTGCAGGTCCTTTCTTCTCCCTGATATCATTTCCATGAACACCACTTAGTGCAGAGAAGTCAGTGTTTCCTGCACACTTTAAATCACTTGAGACTTCGGTAATATTAATATCTCAGATGCTCACATCAACTTACCATTTTTTAAAGTTTTAACTTCTCCCTCCACTATCTAAGAAGAGCCATCACACAAATGTCAGTGAGTCTCTTGGCCTTCCACATTCCCCTTGATGGGATTAGGGATGGTGGTTTCCAGACTGAAATTTCTCTCTCTCTCTCTTTCTCTCTCTCTCTCTCTCTCTCTCTCTCTCTCTCTCTCTCTCTCTCTCTCTCTCTCTGGGTTGTTTTTTGTTTTTTTGTTTTGTTTTGTTTTTGAGAAAGGGTTTCTCTGTGTAACAGCCCTGGCTGTCCTGGAACTTGTTCTGTAGATCAGGCTGGCCTCGAACTCACAAGAGATCTGCCTGCCTCTGCCTCCTGAATGCTAGGATTAAAGGCGTGCACCACCACTGCCCAACAAGATTGAAATTTTTGATGAGACCAAAACCAGCTGCCAATTATCTAAATTATTTAAACCAAAAGGCACTAAATATGCATGTAGAGCAAATATGCCCCTAAGGGCCAAGGAAAACTGAAGATAAATAATTAAGAGATTAGAGAAGTGTCAATTTCTGTGCTCAAGGAAAGTCCAAATCCTTCCTGGTGCTTGATTTAAAAGCATGAATTGTATGGTGGGCAAAGATATGTTGTACATTTTCCTGTCCTAAAAAGTCCAACTTCAGTGCACAGAAAGAATTTCAGATGTCTGTAACAATAAAAATATACATTTACACCAGAATGTAAAATTCAGGTGAGTTTAAATATTACGAGTCCACAGAACCCAGTATTAAGAACAAGCTACTTCACAATATTGTATTCTCGGTCCTCTGAAAGGGCATAGGTCACATGTTTACTCTCCTCTGTCACTGTCCACAGTGGGCAGTTTGGGAGATACTTATAGTCATTTTCAATGCAATAAAAATATCCCAATTATTTTCCCAGCCCAGGTCAATTAGAGTAAAAAATCCGAAGGATTCTCCAGAGAACTGAAGGGTCCAAGTCTCTATAGAGAAAAATCAGTAAAGGTTGAAGCTGTCTGTAAAGACAGGTACAAATACATGTTATTATTTCTGAATTTTCAGTCAGCTCTTCAGTGAACTTCATGTGGTCACCTCCTCAAAGGCAAGACCTGTATTGATGCGTATTTTTGTGATATTCGCAGCCATCATCAGAGACTCACAAAGAAAAAGAGTAGAGATGTAGTTCAGCTGGAGGAGTAGTTACTGACGGCCACCAGCACTGCAAAGACCAGACACGGTGGCCCACATATGTAATCCCAGTACCCGAAAGGTAGCCACAGAAGGACAATAAACTCAAGGTCATCCTCAGCTACATGAGTGCAAGGCCAGCTTGGGATACAAGAGACTCTGCTGCTGCAGATTAATTAATGGTAAAATATGAAGGTACAAAAGGCAGAGAGAAACGGGCGACCGCTCAAAGCCATTCTATAAGCAAGCAAGGACCCACTGGCTCCATCTCTCAAACCCAATCCCAACAAGAAAATTCCATTCAGAGTTCCAAGTTAGTCATTAGTTTCCACTACTATTCTTGTACCATTAGGTTACTAGTTTCTAATTAAACACTTGTGCTAAATGCTATTTATTTTACTTATTTTTTTGAGACAGGATCTCACTGTATAGCTAAGGCTGGCTTGGAATTTGATACTGCTCAGCCTGGCTTCAAACCCACTATTTTCCTGTCTTGGCCTCCCAAGTCCTGGGATTACAAGTATATGCCATCATACGTGGCTTAGACACTTTTTTCATCTCTACTCTCTGAGGTGGGTACTGTTACCCCTATTTCTAGATAAACACATACTCCAGAGGTGAAGTCATTTGCCCAAGACCCATGGTCACTTGGGCAAGACAGCCCGCACCCAGCATCCCCACTGTTAATCACCACACCACCCTTGTCCCTGGAGATACCCAGGCATGCATCCTCTAGACAGAAAGAGAAGTAAAAAGCTGAGGGTCTGCCATCTCTCCCACATTTAATGCCCAACAAAAATCCCATCACCATCATGCAGTGGCCCCTGCAATCCCAGCACTCAGGAGGCTTAGGTATGAAGAATGAGTTCCAAGCCAGCCTGGGCTACACAGTGAATCCCTGTCTTTAAAAAAATTCCTAGCTTCTATAAAAAGCTAGGCAGGAGACCAGACCAAGAGCATGGGCCACCTTCTAACATGTCTTCTTCTCTTGCCTTGAATGTCAATCACTTAAGTGGCCGGGGAAGCAGGCACTTTTCCATCTATTCATGTTTTCTTTCTAGAACTATTTTCCAAGCTGTGCTGGCAAGTTCCGTGTCATGTGACATTTGTCTTAGTTAGGTTTCTATTGCTGTGATAAAGGCCGTAACCAAAGCAACTTAGGGAGAAAAGGGTTTAGTTTAGCTTATAGATGTAGTCCATGTGACAGGAAGTCAGGGCAGGAATTCAAAATGGGAACCTGAAGGCAGGAAGTGAAGCAGAGACCATGGAGGAGTGCTACAGACTGGCTTGCTCCTCATGGCTGACTCAGCCTGCCTTCTTTTTTTTTTTTTTTTTTTTTTTTTTTGGTTTTTCGAGACAGGGTTTCTCTGTGTAGCTTTGCGCCTTTTCCTGGAACTCACTTGGTAGCCCAGGCTGGCCTCGAACTCACAGAGATCCGCCTGGCTCTGCCTCCCGAGTGCTGGGATTAAAGGCGTGCGCCACCACCGCCCGGCTTCAGCCTGCCTTCTTATAGCACCCAGAACGATCTGCCCAGAGGTGGTACTGCCCATTGTGAGCTGGGTCCTCTTCTATCAGTCATCAATCAGAAGATGCCCCACAGGCTTACCCACGGGCCAATCTGGTGGGGCATTTTCTCAGCTGAGGTTCCCTCTTCACAAATGACTCTGGTTTGTGTCAAGGCCATGTAAACTAGATAGTGTAATATTTTTTACCTCCATAACACCTAGCCAAGCGACCTCACAGACTAGATGATGCATACCCATTGTGGGTTCAATTTACTTCTGATTCACTCAGCCTGGTTTACAAAAAACATTGCAGTATCTGAAAGACAAAGCCTGGCATACAAAATTTATATGTGCTGGGAAAATAGGAATGAAGCAGTGAAGTGAAGCCACACAAATGGAGGAATCGGGAGAGCACCAACAACTGCTTTGGTGAATACCTTCTAACTCCCTGAGTTTTACACACACTGACACATACCAATGCTGCCTAAGCTAACAGACCATAAGATGGGCATCTATAACACCAATCAGACTCTTATCCAATGGTGTTGTCAGGTGTGTTTCAGGGTTCAGAATATTTTTGGATTTTTAGAAAGGAAATATTTTTTGTGTACACTATATAGCACTTCCAGGTAAGTCTGGGATAATTTCCAGGAGAAAACACACTAAACTGTCTGCAGAGAAATACAGAGATATTCCCATGATTCACATGAAGTGGAACAGAGTCTAAGCAGCCTCCCCTAAGTTCAGGTCTGATGGCACAAACAAACCTACGGAAAAATTTGTTTTCAGAGGTTCTGAAGTTTCAAAATTGTAGCTGAAGAGTGGGTGTCTGCATATCCATACTCATTTTGTGAGCAAGGGCCAGAGGCTCAGGAAGGCTGGTAACCTGCTCAGATTCATGAATGCTTTGAAGGACAGGTCTTGACTCACACCCCAACACAGTACAGTGCTTCTCGCACTGAATGCACAGGGGCTGAGATGGAAGCTGTGGATCATGCGGACCTGTGCATCTGTATTTCTCAAGAACTGAACAGAGAACGTTCTTCATATAGCAAAGGCTCTTAGCCTGGTTAAGCATCATGTCATCTCTTGGGAGCTCTTAAAAAGTGATTTTTTAAAAAACAGCATCTCAAAATAGAGCCCAGGCTGGTCTCAAACTCATGATCTTCATACTTCCACCTCCTGAATATTACAGAGGTCAGGATAGAGATACAGCTCAGTGGTAAAGCACTTGCCCAGCATACATAAGGCCCTGGGTTCAATTCTCAACACCACACACACAAATAACAGGTATATACATACCACCATGCCTTTTTCAAAGAACCACCAAACTCCTATTTCTTGTCTTCCCTGACAGAAATGATCTGGAGTAGAGTCCACATTTTTGTGGTTATTTCTGACAGCTGTAATATGCAGTCAGGAATCAGAAATACCAGACCAAACTATTCAGAGAAGCTGCTATGGAACAAGCCTAAGAAAGCGTCTGCACGTCCTGTCAGGGAGTCCCCACGGAATCCATATTTCCATCAGAGAAGCTGGGAGGCTTCCAATGATGACCATGAAGTGACATTAAACTCTTCAGAGATGGAACATCCCCAGCATCAAAGACTCTAGACCATTTGTACTTTTTCCTTTCTCTGAATACAACAAACTCCTAATCATACCTCCCAAACGCCATCAAGTCCTCACCAATAGGCACAGAAATGTGAAACCCAGAAATCCCACTGCCTGGCAGCTGACAGAACAAATCTTAGCAGCAGAAGAGAAGGTTTGGCAGTTATGTTGGTGCTACTTTGTAGACATGAGCTTATTAACTGAGTAGAATCTGTGCACACTGGTCAAAGTGTGAATTTTACAACTATGCTCACCAAATTCTAATCTCAAAATAGACCTTAGGTTCATCCAGCCAGTTCCTCCAACATCTAGTACCCAAATGGTAACCTGCAATATGACCCCAACATTGTCACCCTCTTTTAAATTTTTTTATTATTATTCTATGTCTATAAGTGTTTTGCCTGCATGCATGACTGTGCACCATGTGCACGACTGTATCCATGGAACCCAGAAGAGCATGTCAGATTCTCTAAAGTGGACTTACAAACAGTTGTAAACTGCCATGTGGGTACTGGAAATTGAAGCCAGATCCTCTGGAAAAGTAGTCAGTGCTCTTAACCACTAAGCCGAATCGCCAGCCCCCATCACCCTAACTCTTAGCCACAGTTTCCCAGATGTGTCTCAGATCACTCCTTCTGTCTTCTATATGTACTATGTCCCAGTTTCCACCCTAACATCAGTTTTATTTGGTAACATTTCCCATGTAGTCTGAACAGGTCTCCTAGCCTGATCTAAGCATCAGTTTGCTTGCTTAGCTTATGATCTGGGTATTCTACGTTTCCATTCTACTGACCTTTACATAAAGCACAATATTTCAAACTCAGTAGCTTAATATATATTGAACTATAAATGTTCAGTGGGCACAGCCCACCTTCTCTCTCTGAATTGAAAAATACAACTTTAACCTTAAATACCTTTGTTTGTTTGCTTGCTTTTTTGTTTTGTTTTTTGTTTTTTCGAGACAAGGTTTCTCTGTGTGGCCCTGGCTGTCCTGGCACTCTGTAAATCAGGTTGGCCTTAAACTCAGAAATCCGCCTGCCTCTGCCTCCCGTGTTGGGAGAATAAAGGCATCCACCACCACTGTCCAGCTTAGACAGCATTTTTTTTTCCTGAGGCAGGGTTTCTCTGTGTAGCTTTGCGCCTTTCCTGGAACTCACTTTGTAAACCAGGCTGGCCTCGAACTCATAGAGATCCGCCTGCCTCTGCCTCCCGAGTACTGGGATTAAAGGCATGCGCTACCACTGCCCGGCTAAACAGCATTTTTTTATCTTTGTGGTAAATGTGTTTATGATGAGCTTATTATTTTATTGCCACAGTAACTGTGAAAGTCATCTAGATATGGCTAAATCGTAGGACCCTTCCAAGAAAATGGGTTTCAACAGGGGCTACAAGAATTTTCAAAAGTCACAAGGACTGGTGGCCCACTTGGCTGCTGGCCCCCTGCTGTGACTCTTGTCCCTTCACCATACAGCCTTATCAGGCAAGAGGGCACGCTCCCTAGAATTAGCTCCTTTTCTTGTTGCTGTGACCAAAGCCGGGTGACAAAAAGCCGTGTTTATTCTAGCTTACATTTGAGGAGGCAGTCTGTCATGGCAGGGAAGGCATGGGGGGGGGGGAGGGGAGAGAGAGAGAGAGAGAGAGAGAGAGAGAGAGAGAGAGAGAGAGAGAGAGGGAGGGAGAGAGAGAGCGCCAGAAAACTGAAAGAGATAAATTTTGAATTTTGGTACTCAACTAGCTCTCTCCTCAATGTGTGCGCGTGTGTATGCGTGTTAAGTGTGTGTGTGTGTGTGTGTGTGTGTGTGTGTGTGTGTGTGTGTGTGTGTGTGTGTTTAAACTTAGTCCAAAACCCTATCACATGGGATGGTGCTACCTACACTAGGGTGGGTGTTCCCTCCTCAGTTAACCTTCTCTGGAACCTCCTTCACAGACACATCCATATCTGTTCCCTAGGTGACTTAAATCCTGTCAGGCTGAGCATCACAATTCCATGTCTCTTTAACTTGACACCCAAATTAAGTGTCACATTAAATCAAACATTCCATTTCTGGCTCCTAAAGTTTGTTTTTAATCTCATAATGAAAATACAGTTGGTCATCTCTTCCATCTCTAAAAGTTTCCATTGTCTTTTAACAATCCCACAATTGCTCAAGTCTATTCTGAGACTCAAGACAATCTCTTATCTATGAGTTTATGTTAAAAAAAAAAAAAGTTTTAAAAAGGCAGCTAGTCCCAATATACAAAGGTACAAAATAAACATTTCCCATATCAAAATGGAGTACTGGGGGCATAGTAAGGAGACAGCAGGCCAAACCAAGATCCATATTCCACAAGGCAAACATCAAATCCTGAGGCTCCCTGTCCAGAACATCATCTGGGCCCCCACAGGCTAGACCAGCACTGGGTTTTCCGTTGTGCCATCTGCTGCACACACAGCCTCTAGAGGAGCTGCTTCCTTCTGTGTCCCCACTGTTCTCAGTAGACATCCCATGGTCTCAGGTGCAATTCAGGCTTTACCACCACAACCTCCTACCATCACCTCTTGGGGCCTCACTGTAGGAAATCCAACCCTACCAGACACTGTGTGGCTTCAACAGCCTTCTGGATCCTTGGTGCAAGCTGCCTTCATTACTTCATAATTCTTGCATTTTTCATGCCTGAAAACCACATGGACAATAATGCCAAGTCCTGCTGCCAGCTGAAGATATAGTCTGACCCCCTTCTACCACAGCTAAACTGGCTTCTCTGTGCCTTGAGGGCTGAACCTGGGAGAACATTTCTCTAGAGGTTTGTTTTCAAGCAGGAAATCCTTTCCTTGGCATTAGCAATCTGGTCTCTCTTTCAAATGAATCTCCATTTTCATTGATTACAGCCATCTTCTGGGTGGGGGTCTACTCTCAGGGCATGGCTCCTCTACTGTCTGCATATTCTGAGGACTCTTCAATAGTGCTTATCTTGTCAATAGGTATAGCTGCTTCTTCTACACCAACCTCCACTGAAACTTTAGACTTACTCAAATCCTGTCTTCACCCAACTACAGACATTATTTCTGTTCTTCCTCGACGTAAGTCTGAGAAAGAGTAGTCAACAGTACTCATGCCAGTCTTCATGTTATGCTGTGTTAAAGCTCCCTACACCAGCTGGGCATGGTGGCAAATGATTTGAATCCCAGCACTAGGGAGGCAAAGGTAGGAGGATCTCTGTGGCCAGCCTGAACTACACAGTGAGCTCCAGGGCAGTCAGGACTACATAGAGAGACCTCAGCTCAATAAACAAACAAACAAATAAAATCCCTACAGCAAACAACTTATTGTATTTAAATTCAGCCACACTCAAGTTTTTAGAACATAAACAAAAAAGTAGCCAGAATTTTTTTTTTAATTTTTGGGGGGCAAGAATGTAACAATAATGGCCACTAGCCCAGTTCCCAGTAGGGTCCTTGGCTCCTTTAGAACCTACTGAGCACAGTCTTTACCATCTACCTTTCTAGTAGCATTTGGTCGTCCATAGTTTTACCAGCATGGCCCATTAAGCCCTGGTTACAGCACCCTAGGGTTTCTCTAGCACACAACTCCAAACTCTTCCACATTCTTTCCCCCTAAACTAGTCACAAAAGCCTGTGAACCAAATGGCCAGATCTGCCCAGAAAGCAGCCCCACCCCTTGGCATCCTTGTTCGGTACTGACTATACTTTCTCATCGCTGTGACCAAAGTCTTGACAAAAAGCAACTTAAGAAAAAAGTGTCTGTTTTACTTAATGGTTTAAAGGTACAGTGTGTCACGGCAGTAAAGACACAGGTGTCAGCAGAATGAGATACTGGTCACGGAACATCTGCAGTTCTATGAGAGGCAGAGAGAGACCGAAATGCTGGTGCGCAGGTGGTTCCTTCCTCTTTTCCACTGTATTCAGCCCAGGGCCCCGGGTCCTTGTGTTGGAGGCACCCACATTCGGAGATGCTGTTGTCCCCTCAGTTAAACCTCTTTGGGAACATCACAGATAGACCTGGGGTATGTTTCCTAGGTGATTCTAAATCCAGACAAAGCTAACATGAAGAATAACCATCACAGCCCTCTACCCCAACAGTCCAGCCTCTACTCACTCACACAATGCACATGTCCAACACTCAGAAACAGGTCCATTACATAAGCCGGGTGGTGGTGTATGCCTTTGATCCTAGCACTCAGAGGCAGAGGCTGACACAGGAGGATCTCTATGCATTTGAAGACAGTCTTATCTACATAGCAAGTTCCAGGCCAGCCAGGACTACATAGTAAGACCTTGTCTTTTTTTTTTTTTTTTTTTTTTTTAAGGAAGCTACTGGGCATGATGACATGTGTAATCTAGGACTTGGAAAATAGATTTGGGAGGAATTCAAGGTGATTCTTGGCTACACACTAAGTCTAAGGCCAGCCTAGACTAAATGTGACCAGGTCTCAAAAAGTTAAAGGAAAAAAAAAAGCCATGCCTAGAAAAACAAAAGGCCAAATCTTTACATATGGAGGTGTGGTCTCAAGGAAGACTTCTCAGACAGCTTTTCACAGGTTAAACCATACCTGATGGGTTTCACTTCAAGCATAAGTGACTAAAACCTAAAGCAGTTCCTAAGAGCCCTAGGAAAAAAATGAAAGGTTAGCTACATTAGTACATTGTAAATCAAGGCAAATCACGCTATAAGAACCAGAACTGAGAAATAAGGCAAGTTAAAGGCATGCACAACTGTGTGAAATGTTGGCCTTGCACCTCCGTTACCATCCTCCCCAAAGACTAATTACCCAACTTTGGCCCCCATATTGGTCAGGCCTGGGCCACAGTCACCAATCACACTGTGGTATAGAAAATCCTGAAGGCGATAGTGGATGAGAAAGGTACATGACATCAAATAACATGGCCAGAGGATTACCGAGAGCAAATATTTTGTCCTATATGATACTCCAAAACTGGCAAATTTAAAGAATTAAAAGGAAAAAAAAATGAAAAGCAGACACCCTATTCAAAACATATATTTATAACTTTATTGTGGCAAGAGACCTCAGACCATGTAGACCAGAAGTTCTTGACCTCAGAAGTCACAAGAGGGGAAGTAGAAGAACCCAGGGTTCCTTGAAATTCCCCATCAGTCATTCTGGTGTATCACACACTTGAAGAACATGCTCTTCATTCATGCTTTTTGCACTGAAGGCAAGATGCCTAGACGTGACTTGCTTGGGAAACAACACTAGTGACTTCCCGGCCAGAAATGTTGGGGCTCACTGTGCAGATGCAAACAGGCATGACTCTTCCCTCACAGATTCCAACACACAATGGCATGAGAGACATACTTCTAGTTTCATTATTTAACTCTACTCCTCATTCCCCTATGATGTCATCATCTGAGCTCTTGCTCAGATAAGTGTTGCAGCCATCAGCTGAAATAGGCTGAGAAGGCAAGAGCCACAGAAAATGAAACTTCTATATTAGAGCTGATGCATACATCTCTGTGCACACTAACTGATCCCATCCTTTATATAGAAATAGCCACAGGTTAATTCTAATATGTCTCTAAGGAATTTGCTAAAATGATCTACATGAAAAGGAAATTTATGATATGTAGATTTACTATTATTTTCTCAACGAAGCTTTTTAAAGAACAGACAGAAGCTGGGGGCGGTGGCACACACACCTTTAATCCCAGCACTTGGGAGGCAGAGCCAGGCAGATCTTTGTGAGTTCGAGGTTGGCCTGGTCTACAGAGTGAATTACGGAAAAGCTACACAGAGAAACCCAGTCTCAAAAAAACGGGGGAAAAAAAACAGACAGAAATATTGGCCATATGTGGTGGCACATGTCTTGAATCCCAGCACTTGGGAGGCAAAGGCAGGCAGATCTCTGAGTCTGTAGGCCAGCCTGGTCTACAAAATGAGTTCTAGAACAGCCAAGGCTACACAGAGAAATCTGACTTGAAAATCCAAAGAGAACGGAGAGAAATACTAACTTAAATTTCCCAACACAAGTGTCAACTGATCTTGTTAAATCAACTCACAGGAAGGAAAGGATCACAGACCCAAAGCTGCCTCAAACTACTGATCAAACTCTTAGAATCTGATCACAAGTGAAAGACCAAAGGCCAATGCTGAGTCCACCCTAGTGGTGCACCCTAAGATCCATCCACTTGGAGTGAAAAAGCAGGAGGGTCAGCAACTGCAAGGTCAGCCTGGGCTATACAGCAAGACCAGGGCTAGAAAAGAGAAAAGCAGCTCCTGATCTGTGAATGATCCATCGTATGAATGGGGACACTCCAGAGCTTACTTGTGAATCCATTCAGAGGTGTATCTGATAGCACTGCTGAGAGCACCATGCTACCTAAGCATCGTACATACAGTGGTGGGTGTTTACAAATCTTGACACTCTTCCCATTAAGAAGATCCCATCTGGGGGCTGGAGAGATGGCCCAATGGTTAAGAGCACCGACTGTTCTTCCAGAGGTTCTGAGTTCAATTCCCAGCAACCACATGGTGGCTCACAACCACTTGTAATGAGACCTGGTGCCCTCTTCTGGCCTGCAAGGACACATGTAGGCAGAATACTGTATACATAATAAATAAAATAAATCTTTAAAAAAAAAAAGATCCCATCTACAGTGCACCCTTTAAATCTGGAAGGGCTCTGGGGCAGGAACAACACTATACTGATTTCCAAACTCAGGTTTAAGAAAGGCAGCTCTTAAGAAAGATCACTGTCTATGAGTTCTGAGCAATCACACTCAGGAATGAGTCAACAACAGCAACAGACCTGAGATCACAAAAAAGAAAGGAAAACACTGATCTAGACCTTCCAACCACACAGGCATATGAGTACAACCACTGGATCCTTAAGACCAGCTCGGCCACCAGACAGATCCCAGTGAGTGACTTCAATCAGTGCTACCTGAACCAGAACCAAACAATGGAAGTACACCTTTTTCCTATCGAGGCATCAAGGACAGAGTTCCCTTCCTAATTTTCTATTGGTAGACACAGAATGATGGAGGTAATGTCAGTCATGATTTTCCCAGCTGTTAGCCATTGGGGGAAACTCCTGACCTTACAGCCAGTTCTATAGTGATGTGTTGGGAAGTATGGGAAATAAGCTATATGGTATCATCACCATGTCTGCTTTGAACCTTCCTAGAATTTTCTGTATGATTGGAGATTGGAGAGACCAGGTAACAAAATTCTACAAAAACACAATATACCTTTTAGTGCCTTGATAACAAAGCAAAAGATATTAGAAGAAAACAAAGTTACAAACATAAGCATAAACATCCTCAGCAGAACTGTGGCACATCATGTAATAACTATGAAAAGGATTGCATTCATGACAAACCAGGATTTACCCTAGGAATGCAAGGATGATTCAATACACACCATCACCAGGGCTAGAGGAACAACAACTCAGTCAGTAAAAGTGCTTGCCATGCAAGCAGGGGTACCTGAATTTGATTCCACTACACGTAAGGCAGGTGCACAGGCAGGTGACTCGCTGACCAGCCAGCCTAGTCCAACTGGCAAAACTCAAGTTCCAGACAGAGATCTTGGTTCAAAAAAGAAGGTAAATGATCTGAGAAATAATACCTAATGGTGATTTCAAGCCTCAGGTGCATGATACCTACATAAACAAATATGCACATAGACTTATAAACACACACACACACACACACACACACACACAACATGCACACAGGCTCACACATACACACACAAACATGCATAGGCTTGTACACACACACAATCACTATAACAGTATACTAATAAGACAAAGAAAAAAAAATACATGTTCATTCTCAAACTACAAAAAGACTTGATAAAATTCAACAACCCTGGTGTGAGATGGTAAACACCTTTGATTCCGGCATGCAGGAGGATCTCTGTTAAGTTCAAGGCCAGATTGGTCTACTAAGCAAGCTCCAGGACAACCAGGCCTCCACAGAGAGACTGTGTCTCAAAAACAAAACAAAACCAGCAAAGTAGGAACGGAGAGGAACAAAAACTTCCTTACTTTAGCAAAGAGCCTTTAAGGATTTGTGCCAACCCCTACCCCAAGCTGGGAATCCAATCCAGGGCCCTACACAGGCTAAGCATTGAACCAGTGAGAGACAAAGTTTCCTATGAGATCAGGAGCAATCAATACAAGGATGCTCACCACCACTATGATCCTCATCACTATCCTGGATACTGAAGATGGAGTAATTGGGTAAGAAAGACAAAAGCATGAGGTTGGCCAGGTGGCAGTGGGGCACACCTTTAATCCCAGCACTCGGGAGGCAGAGGCAGGTGGATCTCTATGAGTTCGAGCCAGCCAGGTCTACAGATCAAGATCCAGGACAGGCACCAAAACTACACAGAGAAACCCTGTCTCGAAAAAACAAAAAATAAAAAAAATTTAAAAAAAAACACATCAGGCTGGAAAGTGGATGTAAAGCATCTCTATTTGCATACAAGATGACTGAAGAAATTCCCACAGGGGCCTAGAGAGATGGCTCAGAGGTTAAGAGCACTGATTGCTCTTCCAGAAAACCTGGGTTCAATGCCCAGAACCCACAACCATCTGTAACTCCAGTCCCAGGAAATCTGATGCCCTCTTCTGGCCTCTGTAAGCACTAGGCATACACACAGGGCACAGATATACACACAAACAAAATTCCCATATACATTTAAAAAAAAATACCCCACAAAATATCTGCTACAGGCAACTCATGAACTCAGCACAGTTGTAGCACATCAAAACAGAACAAAAGAAAAACATTGTGCTTCTATACATCACTAACAGCAATCCAAAATGAAAATAAAAAATTCTATTTACAGTAGAATCCACAAAAAACAAAATATTAAGGAATTAAAATCATCCAAGGAGTTGAATATTTATACACTGAAACTACAAGGTACTGATGAAAAATAAATGAAAGCAGGCTGGGCGACTGCTCAATAGCAGAGCATTTGTCTAGCTCTCCTGAGGACCTCAGTTCAATCCCTAGCAGCACAAAGGAAGGGAAGGAGGGAAAGAAGGAAGGAAGAGGGAGCCGGGAGAGCAAGTGGGAAAACACCCATGTTCATGGAGTGGAAGGCATCGTTAAGACAGGGACTCCAAAGCAATCTGATTCAGTGCAGCCCTACTAGAATTCCAGTAACCATTTTTACAGAAACAGAAAAGCAACCCTTACAATTCAGATGAAACATCAAGGGGCTCAAAACTGTCGATACAATATTGGAAATGAAAAAGCTGGAATACTCTCATTTTCAAAGCTCACTACTTCAATATTTACTACAAAGCTACAACAATCAAAATAGTGTGGCGCTGACATTAGGATAGGCATACAGATCAAGAGAACAGACCTGAGTCCAGAAATAAATGTAAATATCTATAACCAATATATTTTAAACCTTTCTATGGGTTAAGAATAGTCTCTTCAAAAGCATGCCAGAAGAACTGGATAATCACTTACAAAACAAAACAAAACAAAAAAATGAAATGGGAACACTCCTACCTCAATCCACATACAAAAACAAACTCAAACTGGATCAAAGACCTAAATATAAAAACTAAACCTATAAAACTCTTAGAAAACATAATGGTAAATCTTGATGGCTTAACAGTAGATTCTCAGACTTGACACCAAAAGCACAAGTAACAAAAAAAAAAAAAAAAAAAAAAAGGGGGAAAAAAAAGCCGGGCAGTGGTGGCGCACACCTTTAATCCCAGCACTCAGGAGGCAGAGGCAGGTGGATCTCTGTGAGTTCTCGGCCAGCCTGGGCTACAGAATGAGATCCAGGAAAGGCACAAAGCTACACGGAGAAATCCTGTCTCAAAAAACCAAAAGGTAAAAAAAAAAAGAAAGAAAGAAAAGAATGAACTCCAAATAAAACTTGTGCAAAGGATAATATCAACAAAATTTATGAAGCAGTCTACTAAATGAAAGAAAACAATTGCAACTCATGTGTCTAAAGGGTTTCATGTCCACAATATATAAAGAGCTCTTATAACTCAACAAGAAAAAAATCACCCCAATTAAAGCAGAGACAAAGGGCTTAGGCATTTATACAAATATATACAAATAGACACCAAGCACATAGAGAGACATTCAGTATCACTGGTCATCAAGAGATAACAAAACAAAATGACAACAACACAGAAATTCACATACTAGTTTAACAGAGTTAGTTTTAGTGAAGATGTGCAGAAACTGTAACACTGCTGGTGGGAATAAATTAAACTCAGATATGTAGTATTACCAATGCACTGTGAGATATATCCAGAAGAAAAGAAGACACACACACACACACACACAATTAAACACCTGCTTATGGCAACATTATTCCTAACAGTAAAGAGGATGAAAACTAAATGTTCATAGACAGATAAGTAGATAAAGTGCAAACACAGATGCTCGAGCACGAACCCTCATGCATACACATACATGTGTACGTACACGTGTACACACACACACACACACACACACACACACACACACACACACACACGACAGATTATTATTCAGCCACTAAAGGAATAAAATACCAGTACCTACTATAACTTGGATACACCTCAAAGACATTACACAGACATAAGTGGTCATATATTTATTGCATGATTACTTTCACATGGTATATTAAAAATAAGCAAATCCAGGAAACAGCAAATTAGACCAGGGCTTGGGGGGGGCAGTAATTACTCAAAAAGTATGGGGTCCAAGTTTTGAACTAGAAAGACCCAGTAACTGAATGACATTTTGAGTACAATAAATACCACTGGACTGCATACCTTAGAATAGTTAACTATGAGCTGGGCGGTGGTGGCCCACACCTTTAATTCCAGCACTTGGGAGGCAGAGCCAGGCGGATCTCTGTGAGTTTGAGGCCAGCCTGGGCTACCAAGTGAGTTCCAGGAAAGGCGCAAAGCTACACAGAGAAACCCTGTCTCAAAAAACCAAAATAAATAAATAAATAGTTAACTATGTGCTATGTGAATTTTGTCTCAATAGAAGAGAATGTTGAACTATTTTATGGATTCATTTAACCAATAGTTGACTACCAACCATATGTCAGAAACTCTCTTCATGAAGGTGATAAACATTTTTTTTTTTTGCCACAATGGAAAAGAAGCAAGCTAAGAGATTATGAGAAACATGGGCTATTTTAAGAGAGTTTAAGAAGACCTTTCAAATATTTGAAAAGAGACCTGAATAAATCAGAAAACATTATTCCTGATAAATAATGGGAAAGAAAAGATCAAAATACAACTTATCAAAATTCAATCATATGCAAAAATTGCTTTCTTAAAAAAAAAAAACCAGAAATATCTAAATATAGATGTTCCTTTTATGCAAATGTAATGTGACTTTGGTTTCCAGACATTTACCTTCTTTTCTAGACTTTCTTAGCTGGGCATGGTAGCTTACACCTATTAGTCCACCACTCAATCTCAGGAGGATGAGGTAGGAGAACTGTAAGTCTCAAGGTCAGTTTTGACTACACAGCAAGACCCTATCTCAAAAAAAACTGAAAAGAAAGAAAGAAAAAGAAAATGGGGGGAAATACTTTCTTCATAATCCAATGTTCTCCCTCAACCCCATATATAAAGTACTCTTCTGGCAGCCCATACACCTTGTTGAAAATATGCAGGAAAAGAAAAAGAGCGCAATTATCACTTCTTTTAAATTATTTTCCGGAGACAGGTCTTTAAATATCCCCAGCTGGCCTCACACTGATTCTGAAGCCCAGGCTACACAATCCCCACTCTCCTGCCTCTGCCTCACAGGTACTGGTTGAATTATGACTGTGGTATACTAATTCTCATATTCCACTACTTATCACTTCTTTTGAACAATGTCTCTGTGAGTGATATACACGAGTGAAGATGCCCTTGGAAGACAGATGCACCTGATCCTCCTGGAGCTGGAGTTACAGCAGTTGTGAGCGACCAGGCCCGGGTGCTGTCCTCTGCAAGGGCAGTACATGCCCTTAACTGTAGAGCCATTGCTCCAGCTCCCCCACTACCTCTCACTTTTATACCTCACAATTAATTTTCTAATGTTGTAACACACATAAGGTTTTCCATCTCAGCCATTTTAAACATATAGTTTAGTGATGTGAAATCAGTCGTAATGGACAGCTGTCACCAGGACCCAGCTCCAGGGCTCTGCATTCCATAGACAGAAAACTGAGCTTAGAGACAATGAGAAACTGGACGGTCAGCTAAAGGAATAACCGGAATTCAAGTAATGTCTGTCTCCTTACATACATGAATGTGTCTCACTTTTTTTTTAAGATCTTTTTTATTCTATGTACATGAGTGTTTTGCCTATATGCAGGGATGTGTACTGCATATACGCCTGGTGCCAATAGAGGTCAGAAGAGGGTGTCAGATCCCCTGGAACTGGAGTGAAGAATGGTTATGAGACATCAAGGGGGGAATGGGAATTGACTCCAAGTCCTCGGGAAGGACAGCCAGTGCTCTTAACCACTGGGCCATCTCTTCAGCCCCAAATGTGTCTCATTTTCATTCACACTTTGTGGTGGTATTATGTTCCCCAAAATATTGTGCACCCTAATAAACTTATCTGGGGTCAGAGACAGAACAGCCACTAGATACAAAGGCTAGAAAATGGTGGCACTCACACCTTTAATCCTAGCATTCCAGAGGTAGAAATCCCTCTGGATCTCTGTGAGTTCAAGGCCACACTGGAAACAGCCAGGCATGGTGACTCATGCCTTTAATCCCAGAAAGCGAGCCTTTAATCCCAGGGAGTGGTGGTAGAAAGCAGAAAAGTATCTAAGGCGTGAGGACCAGAAACTAGAAGCATTTGGCTGGTTAAGCGTTCAGGCTTCTAGCAACACAGTTCAGCTGAGACCCATTCTGGATGAGGACTCAGAGGCCTCCAGTCTGAGGAAACAGGATCAGCTGAGGATCCGGGGAGGTGAGTTAGCTGTGGCTTGCTCTGGTTCTCTGATCTTCCAGAATCCACCCCAATACCTGACTCAGGTTTGATTTTATTAATAAGACTCTCTAAGATTCCTGCTACAACACTTCAGGCTAAACTGTGAAAAAACAAAGGAGCAAACAACCCCCTTTTCCCAGCCAGGCAGTGGTGCCACACACCATTAATCCCAGCATTCAGGAGGCAGAAGTAGGTGGGTCTCTGTGAGTTTGAGAACAGCCTGGTCTGCACATCAAGTTCCAGGACAGCTGGGGCTACACAGAGAAACCCTGTCTCAGGGGGAAAAAAATTTTTCATCTCAATCTCAGAGATCAGTCAGAGCCACACCAGAACTTCCCTGAACCTGGAGAAGGGCACGGAAATTTTTGGACTCGTTAAGATCCTTGCTCACATACTACTGCCTGTTACTTGCTTTTGTCTAAAACAAAAATCAAGCCTCTATCAACCCAGGGACTTGGGTTGAGCCTTGGTGTCTAGCCCTCCCTGGAGTAGGAACATGGCCATGAAAGAAGTCCCATACCTCTGACCCAGCAGTCCCTGGTCCTTCCTGGTTCCAATTCAACACTTCACAGTGGTTCTAGCTATAACAGCCAGATCGTCTGAAGCAGCCAACATCACTTCCCTGCTAATTGGGGAAAAACTTCTTTCTTTTAACTTGTATTCCCATGAGCCATCTGTAGTCATAATTAAATTCGAGATAAACGGGTGCTGAGTTATAACCATAATGCTCCTCTCTACAGAGTGACCAGGCCTCAGGGACTTGTTCACTAACAAGCTAATGTTTGTAAAACTCTGCAAAGGCAGAGGACTAAATACTATCATTAGTACTAGACTACTGGTTTAAATGTAAATTAAGAGAGATAAAGAGGGAAAAAAACACATTAGTAAATCAGGTTAGGGACTGCTAAGATGTATGAAATATCTGAAACCACAAGAGTAAACAGTATCCTAACTGAGTTTTTCTCACTGCTGGGATGAAACCCATGGCTTTGCATGTGGTAGGCTCTACACTGAGCTACAACCCCAGTCTCTAGCTGGTCTTGTTAAAGAATACAAGCACACTGGTGCTGGTCTAAGAAACTAGCCTAAATCACAGAAAAGGAATGAAAACTGACTAGGGACAGGGGAAAGACCATATAGCCAAGCAAATGTCAGCAGAAAAAGGCTGCATGAAAAACTGCTCCAAAATCCACAATGTATTTGAAAAAATACTATACAGGAACAAAACAAAATCTACACTCATGAAACAAAAACCAAAAACTCTACAACTGAACAAAATCTACATGCCTGTAAAGCCCAGCACTTGGAGGCAGAGACAGGAAGACTGGAAAGTCAAGATAATCTGGGCTACATGGTGATTGTGAGGCCAAAGTGAACTACACAGGAGACTCCATCTCAAAAACCAAACAACAAACTACCTGGCCTAAAGGGTCCACAGGTGAAAAGGGTGTGGTGAAAACAGGACCCCTAGAAAAGACCTCTGCTCTTCCTTCCCTCTCCTGTTCCCTTTCCAGGAAGGGTGGCTATGGAATCACTCAGACTTATGGTACTTCAACTCTGGGGCACTCTTCACCACAATTCCTCTTCATTTATACTTCTTACTCTAGTTAAACTCCAAAGAATTCCTGCACAGCCTGTGATCCAAACCCCACGACACTTCTATTCAGCTGTCACAGCGCCTCACATCGAGTTATCACCAAAGTGTTCTAGCTTGGCCCTGGCATGGAGACTCCATGAGGCCAGAGGTCATTCAATATCTTACCTGACTTTTTAGTTTTAATCACCAGCATAGTACATGCTCGGGAAAAAAAGAAAAAGAAGAAAAGAAAATGTAGTTTGATTAAATACAGGTTGAAAAAGCCTTTCTTCAAAACACCTGGCAACAAAAGTATTTCAAATGTGTGGTTAGATCACAGAGGCTCCAAAGAGAGCCATGAATAAACACAATGCATCTTTTGCAGAATCAATTCTACTAAAAGATTAGGAGCAGAGTGTGTTTATATTAAAACAGGCTACAGAGGACCATGTATAATTTACATTAAGATAAAATTTCATGTGCTTGCCCCATCCCTACTGAAGGTAAAGTCCTAGAGAAAAGCCTTCTGAAACCTATGCACTTAATTTACCCTATAATAAGGCGGCAGCAGACTGCACTGAATTTCCAGTGTGAAGTTAGGACTTCTGAGCATTACTGGGCAAAGTGCTCCAGAAAACTAATTTCCATGTTCTTCGAAGAAAGAAGTTTGTATCAAAGAAGTTTTCTGCCAAGCTTGGTGGTGCACACCTTTAATCCCTGTACTCTGGAGGCAGACACATTGACAGATGGATCTCTTGTGAATTTGAGGCCAGCCTGGTCTATGGGGCAAGTTCCAGGACAGCCAGGGCAACATAAAGAGCCCTTGTTTCAAAACAACAACAACATAGTAGTCGTTTCTTACTGTGAAACTCCCGCTAATGTGTCAGAGCAGCAAGGCAACACAGTGGCATCTAGGAAAATGATCAAGGGAGGCACTAGGTCTGCACAACTACAACACAGACTTGGAACCCAGGGAAACACTGTGGTCATCTGTCATGTCCTTCTCTTCCTACCTTGCAGAATCTGGATACAAACATTCACCAAGCACTTACCGTGTGCCTGGCCTTTGGTGGAAGGAGAACAGGCATTATAAGCACCTAACTATAATTACCTCCTGCGCATGTAGGTCTCTAAATGGGCATTAGCCTTTCAGAGTAAAAGTTAACCTTGGAAAACCTCATTAAAACTATTATGACTCATCAGGCATGGTAGCTCACTAGGCACTAGGGAGGCTGAGGCAGAAGGATCCCAAGTTCAAGGGCAACCTGGGACTATAAAGGGAGAATCTGTCTCAAAAATAAACAAAAATCATCATGCCTCCTAGAGAAGTATTTCACCACTGGAATGCTGCTTACTACCGTCCGAAAGGTCACATCATTTCACTTGGTTATTCAATTTAGCCTTTCCCACCACTTAAAAGATGTCAAGCTTCTCATTGATATGGCATTATGGTCTGGATGTAAGATCAGTGCTCAAATTGGAGAGGACATCAGGAAATCAGAACAACAGTCCCTGGTCTCTTTTTTAGTAAATGGCCTCATGAGAAGTTGAAGTTACCAAATAGCCTCTTCATTTTTTTTTCCTTTACATTTTTAATGGGGGAAAGAGGCACATGTGTGGAGGTCAGAGGGCGATCGAAAAAAAATCAGTTCTCTCCTTCCACCAACTCTTTCCTTTCCCCATGAGTTCCAGGGATCAAACTCAGGTCATCAGGCTTGTTGGCAAGCCCCTTTACCTGCTGAGCCATTTCAAATGGTTAAACCCGCTAGTTTCAAATAGTTAAAATCAACATGAAACCAATCTTTTAAAAAATGAAATCATGAAATGAAACACTGGGGACTGTGAGATGGCTCAGTGGGCAAAGGTGTTTGCCATCCAAAGATGCAAGTGTGACCACCTGAACTCAATCGACAGAACCCAGGACGGAACGGACTCACAAAGTTCAAGAGTCACTCACCCCTTGTCACTCACACACACACACACACACACACACACACACACACACACACACACACGTCATAGAATACAATAATAATCAATAATTTTAAAACAGTGAAACACAGAGTCCAATATTTCATTTCTTGAGAATTAAAACATTTTAAATCCATCAGTAAGGACCAGAGTGGTGGGTTTGGGAAAAGTGTGATTTGTCTCTCCCACCACCACCAATTTTTGAAATTTTCTACCTACAATAGTTATTCTCAACATGTGGTTCATGACCCCTTGTGGGTGCATATCAGATATTTATTTACATTACGATTCATAAGAGTAGCAAAATTACAGGTAGGTATGAAGTAGTAACAAAATAATGTTATGCTTGGAGGCCGCCGCCACTGCATAAAGAACTGTATTAAAGGGTCGCAGCATTAGGAAGGATGAGAATCACTGACCTTCACAGAGAAACAGTAGGCACAGCAACATGCTATGGTCCAAACTAGTACCCTTGCTCTCTGCCCTTCCACAAGCCAAGCTCTTCAGTCAGAGACAGCCAGACTACTTCAGCTCCAAATCACACACAGCCTGAAAGAGCTGGAGGTCAGCACAGGAAATGTAACATCTGGAAAACGGGCTAGCAGCACTACCAGCATCATCTGGACCAGCAGGGAGCACAGCAGCAAGCTAACAGGTCACATCTTACACAGAAGGGAAGGGAGGGTCCCCAGACTGCCATTCTCAGGGCCCTACAAGTGGGACCACACTTCCTAACATGTGGTCATCCGGGGTGCCTTTCCCAGTCAGGGGGCCAGCTTTTCTCTTACAGGCACACAGCCCCCACCCCATACTTGCAGACTTCTATACAACCCACTAATTCATTTCCTCCTACACATATGGGTGACTTTCCTTGTTTTTCCTGGTTAAGTCTTTGGGGGGGTGCCGGTGACTTGGTTTTCCTTCACTCTTCTTTTAGAAAGTTCTTGAACTGGTGTCACAGTCAAATCTCAGGTGGGTTCCGGCACTGCCCTTCATTCTTCATAGGAACCCAGATGTCCCAGATATCTACAGATCACACCCCTAAAAGCAGGTGCTGTGTCTCACTCATCCTAGCATAGTAACCAGATTATGGGAACTCAGGGCACATTAATTGAATGTTAATTAAATGAGCAAAAGACTCCCAAGTCCCAGCTAATAATATGCTCGTCTGAATGCAGCATGCATGCCAACATGACTCCTGGAGGGGCCAGAAGCCAACAGTCACCTGCATCAGTGACATCCAGCTCCCTGCCAGCTGACCCCAAATGTGTAAGCACCAACAGGTTTCACCAAAGGTTCTATGTTTAACAGGAATTTCACCTTCTTCCTAGAGTGGCCTCTCATCCCAATTCTTTCCTGGAACATGCAAAACAATAAAGGCTTTCCAAAATGAAAAGGTATTTTATATTTTTATTAATTAGGAATCATAGAAATTACACAAATAAATTTAATGTTTTCCTCTATACTTTTCTTTTTAAAACCGAATTTTCTTCTTTCTGCTAGCTCCTCTGGGACCACACCAATCAATGCCCAGCTACCTCTCTCTACTGCTTCCTGTCTGCAGGCCTCTGGGCCTCCCTCACTCTGGCTCCAGGCCTAAGCACCATGCTGTACTCACTCAGGCCTCGGCTGCTGCTCTCTGGTCACCTTCCAAAGCCTCTGGCCTCACCTCTTTCCTCACTTTAGCTCTCTTCCCAACTTCCCTCCCTGTCTGGAATGTAATGAGCATATACATACACAAACATCAACAAAAAAATTAATTTTCTTCTGTAAATACTTGCAAAGACACATACAGGGGTTCTGATTCCACAAATCACGCTAAGGCCTTGGGTCATGAGATTTCTCTGTTAATAATTCTAAAATTGACCACTGAGAAGAAACTGAGCTATTGCATAATATTTAACAGGTTAGCTCATTTGCTGTTTGGAGAGTCTTACTATACAAGATGAGAAAACAAAGATGGGCAAATTTTATATGCAATTTCCTTTGTGTGTCTGAGCTAGCTCAGGCTTGCAACACCACAGTGACAGTTTCATCTCTCTAGAGGTACAGTTTCAGCATTACAAAAAAGGATTTCAAGGGAATGATAATTCATGCTCATCTTTTTGGCTCATTAGCATATCTATCCTGACAATGCCCCCAAGAAGTCCTTCCTGGTTTACACACTGAAAATTTCTAAGGGATTCTAGCAGAAGTGTTTAGAAAAAAAATCCCAAACACAGGGACAACAAGAAGTATCCAGTTAAATGAAGGACTTTCTTCAGAGCTCCAGCAAGAGTGGCAGAAACAACTGACTACTGCCTGTTTCCAACGGAATGTCTCTGCAGCCTTCTCACCGGGCCATCTTCTTAATTCCAAAAGGAATGGATAGCATCCAAGAAAAATAATTGGTCTGCTTTTCCCTCACAGAAAAATTCACATTCATGTCTTGGTTTAAAAATGCTGGAATTCTCCCCGGCCAGCTCTCTGCCTCCCTGGCTTCTGCACTGTGACAGCTGGAACAGAGGTGTCTGGGTGAGACACCTTACATCTTAAACGTTGTCCGCGATGGGGTCTGATCTGAGCCAGTGAGGCTGGAACCATCCCCAGCACCTACTCACAGGGATTTCTGACTCCTATGAGAGATTCCTCAGTTTTTACACTTTAAAGGTTCAATTTGCTTTGACCAGAGAATTTTCACCTTCAGACTAATTGTTACTATTTAAGATGTCACAATATGGCGAAAAGGGAAACATTTCCTCTCCTTTGAGTAAAGGACGGCTGTACACTATTTTGCCAGACATCCTACAATGATGCAGTATTTTCAACAGGCCATTTTCCAAGACCTGAAAAGCACCAGAAGATTTTAAAGCCCGACTGAGGGTCCACCTGGACATTTCTACACAGAAGCATTTTACAGACAACACAAAACAGCATTTCCAAAGATTTCACCTGTGCATCTCGTCACAGAAAATGCAACCCCCCCCAAAAAAAAATTATGGCTCCTCTTCAGTTGTATGCTGTGAATGTAAATTAAGACGCCAATACAACACTCGATATACCCTTTAAGACTCCACAAAAAAGAGCACACATACACACACACACACACACACACACACACACACACACACACACACACACCCTCCTTCTATTTCATTCTCAAAACTGAGTCAAAGCTCACTACAAAAGCCGTGGAAATAAAATCAGTTCCTTGAGCCGATCATTCGTCTGAATGCTTCTTAGATTTCAGAGCACGTCCACGGCACTTCACCCATTTGCATTCTGTTGCCGTTTCAAATTAAAGGTAAAGAATTTTCCACGCGGAATTCTCTCTAAAGGTTTAATCCTGAAACCCGCGTCCCCAACCGGGGGGTGATGACAGTGTGGAAACGTGGCGAAACGTACGTGAGCCATAGCCTGGCGCCTGCAAACCCTGCAAAGCCCCGCGGCAGGGAGCGTTTTAATGACTCGCCCGTGGGGAGCCCACTCTGACCTTTGGTGTTAATCGAAGGTGGAAGGTGTGCATTCGGCCCCAGCTGGATCCCAGAACCGCCTGCCTTCCAGCCTCTCTGCAGCTCTCCGACTATGAATCAGTCATTCATCTGCAGAGCAATGACTCAGTATAAACTTTTAAATAATGGCTCAAAAACCCACCTCCACCAGCCAGGGCGAGCACGCTTATCTACACGGGCAGCCCGACTCCGTCGTTCCGCACCGCGCCAAAGCCCCGGGGCCTCTGAGATGCTGCCGGCTCAGCACCCCTCGGGGCGGGCACCTAGGGCGCGAGGCCTGGCTGCCCCGTCTGCCTGAAGCGCCGGCGCCTCCGGCCGGGAGCCGGCCCCACACACAAAGTTTCCAAAGTTGGGGCGGCGGGCGGGCCGCACCACAGACGGTGAGGAGGCCGGGCCTGGCCTCGCAGGACCCGCCGGGCCCCGGGGCCGCCGCCGAGATGGAGCCGCCCGCCGCCCCGCCGCCCCGCCGCCCCGGCCCGCCGACCTTACCCCGCGGCCCGCCCGCTCGGCCGGCTCAGGGGCGCCGCGCGCATCCTCCGCCGTCGTCTGCAGCGTCCAGCTCCCCGGGCAGCCCCATGTCGGGGGGCGGGGAAGGGCCGGCGGCCGCCGCCGCCGCCGCCGCCGCCGGCTGGAAAGTCCCTGCTGGGCTGCAACCCGGCTCGCGCACGCGGCGGCCGCCGGCCGCGCCGCCTCACGCACCCTCGCGCTGGCACTTCCTCTCGCGCGCTGGAAATCCCCGCGGGCCGCCGCCGCCGCCGCCGCCGCCGGCGCGCGCCCCCGCCGCCCGCGCGCGCCTCCCGCCCGCGCGCGCCTCCCGCCCGCGCGCGCCTCCCCCCCCCCACGCCCCACCACTCCCCCCCCGCGGCTGGCGCGCGCCCGCGCCCGTTGCTAGGGGCCCTCGGCCCCGCGCTCGCCGCCGGCCTTAGCAACGGCGGCGCGCGCCCCAGGCGCCTCAGGGCCCCGGCGGGGGTGGAGGGGGTCCACCCTCCGCGCGCTCTCGCTTGCTCTCGCGCGCGCGCGCGCGCGTGCGCCCTCGCGCCCCGCCCGCCTCCCGGGCTTTCCGGGTCAAAAAGCCAGCGGAGCCGAGTTCAAGGCGAGGAAGGGTTCCTCGACGGGCGGTCCCCGACACGCTCGCCTTCCCGACCGAGCACTCACGTCGTCCTCACACCTGTAGAAGGCACGGGGGTCGCGGGCACCCGCTGACACGCGTGCCGAGTTCCTGCACACACACCCCGCCCCCCAGAACGCACGGGCATCGCCGACGGAGCTCACGGGCGCGCAGATCCCACGGACGGCCCGCACGCTGGCACAGTCAGACTCGCCGCCTCCACGCGTGCCCCTCGCATGCCTCTCCCAGGCGGGCCTGGCACCATCTGACCCGGCTGTCAGGGGTGGAGCAGAGTTCCTCCTTGGCGCCCTCCACCCACCCACCCACCCACCCAGGGAACTGGGTCTGGCCCAGGGTGGACAGGGTGGACAGTTTGCCCTGGGCACTTCTCTAGGCCAGGGACGCCCACTTCTCCAGCGGCTTCATCCTGCCCGCTCACGGCCACCAAGGGCCCCCAGGGCTCCCCCCGATGGCCCCTCGTGCCACAGCAAGATGGGGGGAGCAAATGAGGGCCCATCCTTGGGAAGTTCGGGCCACTGAGGAAAGTGGCCGTGATCGCCTGGACACTCACACTTCGCTTCTCAAGAAAGCTCGTGGGATCCCTAGGCCGAAGCCGAGACCAGGGTGACCAGCCTGCCCGTGCCCATCCACGTGCTCTGCAGTGCACAGAGGCGGGAAGGCCAGCATCATCTCTCCAGCTTAACCCCGTGGAAGGTTCTAGAAGCCTAGCTAGTCTGGCAGGACATCCCTGGATGCATTCGCCAACAGGTGCCTGCACCAGAGCCCAGACGGCAGCCTTGCTGGCCAGGCTCAGCTAGGCCGGTGGCGCCCCCACCTGGGTCACACGGCCCGCAGAGCTGAGTTCAGGCAGGAGGTGAGATGGAGTGGCCGTCCCACGCATGCGGACCCTGGAGCCCACTGCAGACTCGTGGTCAGATGGGCCTCCCTTATGGGTATCTTTAAATGACCCCGAAGGCTCAGGGCGCCCCTGGCTCCTATACCTGTGCTCGGAGGCCTCGTCCCATGTCCTCAGCCCTGTCCAGGGCGCAGTCCTGGCACACGGAGGACTTGGTGCCTTACACTGCCTGCACCAGGGAACTGCCCAAATCCAGAAAGGCTCCCTCGTCTCTAGGCTGCACTATTTGGATTCTTTTCAAATAAGCCACAAGGCAGAAGGTTCAAAGATCCGTGCGTGGGGTTTCCTACGGCTCCGTGCCTCCTTTTATTCTCTGCCAAAGCGCTAGTAAGCCTGGTTCAGAATGAGTAGGTTGAGTCCACCAGCGTGGAGCCCTCCGCGGGTGAGCCCAGCCCCTGGTCGTTTCTCTCTCGCCACCCCAACCAAGGCCTTCTCCCATTCAGCGGCTCGAGACCCCCCCGCTTTGGCGAACCAGAGCGGACAGCCTAAAGAAGTTTGCCCCAAACAGGGCCACGGCTTTGGGGGCGGGTGCTCTGGACGCTGCAGTGCCAGTTGCTGGGCAGAAGTGATGAGCAGAACGGAGAACCAATCAGAGAGCTCTCCTCTGGGCATTTCAAAAGCAAAGCTGGCTGTTCCCTATGGCAACGCCGAACAACACGCTCACACTGTTTCTGGACAAAGACATTTCTCTCAGGAATTTATGTGGCCTGACATGTTCAATTTGCTGCATTTTAGGGAGCCGTGCATGCAGATCTCGAGGTGACTCACCCGAGTACAACCGCCCAGAAAGCCGCTCCCATCTGTTGTCCTAAGAGGGAAAATATCCATTGCATGGTGTGAGGGGCTTCAGGCCTGTGAACAGGTGTCGCCAGGCCCCTCCCAGCGCCTCAAATGACAGCTCCTGGAGCAGGAGCCACCTGCCCCTGCGGGTCTGATGTGGGCTGAAGTGGGCTGACAATTCGCCCACTAAAACACATTAAATACTGCCAAAGGAGAGACACACGGCTAAATTATAGTTGTGGTAAGGGTTCCCAGCAAGTAGCTTCCAAACCTGTTGAATACATGATGCACACTTACTCACATACACATAAATACTTAATCCTAAACAGGTAACGTGCTCTGATATTTCTGTTCTACTTGGTTTTTTTTTAATGATTTTAATTACTTATGTATTCAGAGAGAGTGTGTGTCGCACGTGCATGTTGCACATGCATGCACGTGCCATGATAGAGTGTAAAGGTCAGAGGACAACCTGCAAAAGTCAGTTCTCTCCTTCCACGGTGTGTGTCCCTGGGACCGAACTCGGTTTGTCTGGCTTGACAGCAAGCACCCTTACCTACTGAGCCAACTTGCTGGCCCAATCTATTTATTAATTTTAATACAGGGTGCTGATATGTAGTCCAAGCTAGCATCAAACTTCAAATTCTTCTACCTCACCTTCCTAAGTGCTAGGACTTGAGGTAAATGCCACTCTGCTACAGAGCAAGCTTGGGTCTCTCTGGAGCTCATTCTCCACCCCACCCCACCCGTTGAATAGGGTCTCCAGTAACCTAGGCTGGCCTCAGGTTCACTGTGTAGCTGAGGATGACCTCAGACACCTAATCCTTCTGCCTCTGCCTCTCAAGTGCTGAAACTACAGGCATGCTCCACCATATCCAGTGTCTATTGCTTATGTTACTATGCTTATTTATTTATTTATTTAATTTGGAGTAGGGCACATGTGTCAAGGCACACACACCCGTGGAGGTTAAATTGGGATGCTCTGCAAGAGTTAGTTCTTCCCTCCCACCATGTAAGTCCTAGTGATCAAACTCGGGTCAGAAGGCTTGGGGCCAAGTGCCTTGATGCACCGAGCCATCTCAGAGGCCCCCTATTTATTTTTTTAATGCTGATCAGGACCCTTTGAGCTTACTGGAGATTCATGACCACAATTACAATACACCACTTTAGACTAAAAGATGCTGGTGATAGGAAAAGCAGTCCCTGCTTTGAGGAGACGCAGCAGCCCGTCCCCGCCCAGCCCTGTCCTTCAGTGGACCCCTGCACAGAAGAGCTGCTCCAGCAAAGAGGCTGGCTGCAAGTAGAACTTCCCTGGTTAGGACAGTTGATAGAGGAGACACAGAGCAGGCCTCAGGGTAAGAAAGCACATCCCGGGGTCTGTGTGATGCTGAGGAGATGGGGGAGATGAGGAGGTTTGACAATGGGCCACATAAAAAGTTCCATTTTCTCCTCATTTCTGTGGGTCAATCAGGAAACAAAGGTGTCCCCATTTTAAGAGGTCCATCCCAGGATTCATGGGTGCACAGTGCACACATACACATGCCATCTGAGCCGTCTCAAACACCTGCCTGAAACTGTACAAGAGCCCTGATGTGGCCCGCCTCCACCTGCTAGTTTTGACTATAATACCTTTTTGAAGACAGATCCCCCACACACACACACACTCTCCCAAGAAAAAAAGGATCTTCAATGGATGTCATGGGAAGCGGGGGCGGGATGTGCAAGCCCACATAGTAAACCCCAGGAAACACCAGCAACACCCATTCGATGCCTTCCTTCAGCTCCCAGAGGCTCATCCCTCGGCCACCGCTGGCCCTCTCCCCAGCCCACAGGCTTATGCTGGCTGCTTCGACTTTGTCCAAGCCCTAAGCAAACAAAAGCCAATGGCTGCTGAAACAGTCCCGGGGAAGGCACAGCTCCTCCCACACAGCAGCAGCCAAGGAAGTGAGGAAGGAGGAGCTACTGCATCCACACCAAGGCCAGGGAAAAAAGGAAAAGAAACGTCTAGAAATGGCAAGAATCGTGCAAATCCTAGGCATCGCAATAATCCATCCCCATGCAAACACAGGAAAGAACATGGGATGCTTCCTTGTCTTTCCAGCTTGAAATAGCGGGTAGCTGCAGATGGAGGCACCCTTTCCCACTCCCCTCACTTCCTGATGCGGTCTGCTGATACCTGCCTGCCCAGCAGCACCCCTGCCCTGTCCTGCAGCTCAAAGCCAAGAATGTGCCCATTCCTTTGAGCTTACTTTCCAGTGGGTAGAAACCGAAATGAACCAACCACAGGTTGATCTATAACAAGAGAAACTGAGGGAAGGAAGGGAGAGGAGGCCTGAGCAAGGGTCAGGGAAGGGGGTAGGTGGGGGCAGATGGATCCGAAAGAAAAGGACAAGGTGCCATGGGGATGGTAGGTGGCATGGACAGCAGAGGCCTTGAGGTCAGTGAGCATTCAGGGAGGCCAGGATGACTCCAGCCAGGAGTGGGGGAAACTCCAGGAAGGGAGGAGGAGGAGCCAGGGATGCAGGGCCTCGCAGGTCATGGACAGGCCTTTGGTTTTCCTCCTAGATGGGATTCGAGTGTCCATTGTCAGGTGGAAGTAACAACTTGTAGTCCACTCAAGTCAACCGTATACTTTTCCCCGTCCAGTAAACACACACCGCGAACTGGAACAACAATGGTGTATTGTCTTCTTGTGTCAGGAGACGTTAGCTCTGGCAAGTGAGAACTGGGGACAGAGCAATTGCAGATGGACACACAGGTGTGGACCAGCATAAAGGCATCTAAGCACTCGATACTGGAAACCCTTGGGCCCTTTCTTTAAGCCAGAGGAGGAGAAATGAAGCTGCCCTTTCCCTGAGAGCTGATCTGCTAGGCTTCTAAAAGTTCTGGTGGATGTTCAGTGGCAGGCCTTACCTGCCTATTTTGAGAGGTGTTTTCTGTTTTGTTTGGTTTTGGAGGTGTTGAGATGGAATCCAAGGCCTCATGCATGTTAGGTATGCCTGTTTTCAGTTCCAGCTCCAAGTACCACAGAGACCTCTGTGCCAGTCTCAAAGGAGTCTGCCTCAGAGCCGAAGGAGAAGGAAACCATGGATAGGGATCTAGAGTCCTGAATACAGGGCCCATGAGCCAAAGAATTCTGCTGTGGCCCAGTCTGTTGGACGGCCTTTACCAAGCTGACTTCAGTAGCTGACCCCAGGATAACTGAAGGGCCACAGTGGTCAGCTTGGATCCTGTAATTCCCCCTCTTGCCCACCCAGGAGGACCCAGGCTGGCTGGCACGTGAGAGCCTTCCCCCTGGGCTCCACTGGTGACTCAACGGCTCCACGCCCCCAGCGTATGGAACAAGTTACGGCACACACATGGAGGTCAGAGGACAACCTTCAAGAGTCAACTCTTGCTTCCCACCTTGTTGAGGTAGGATTTGTTGGTTTGGTTTTTGTTTTTCAAAACAGGGTTTCTCTGTGTAGCCCTAGCTGCCCTGGCACTCACTCTGTAGCCCAGGCTGGCCTCAAACTCACAGAGATCTGCCTGCCTCTGCCTCCTGAGTGCTGGGATTCAAGGCATGTGCCATCACTGCCTGGCTATGAGTTTTTGTTTCTGCCTTTGCTTAGCATACTCTGGGACAGCTGGCCTGCCAGCTTCCAGTCAAGTCTCCCTTGTCCACCTTCCATCTTGCCAAACAGTGCTGGGATTAGAGCATTTGGCTTGGTGGATCCCTGGATCAAACACAGGTTATCAGGCTTGGTGACAAATACCTTTAAACAAGTACCTTTACCCACTGAGCTACTTTACTGGCTCCCCACCCCCACCCCACCCCACCCCACCCCCGCAGGCAGCGTCTTACAAAGCTGAACCTGACCTCAAACTCCTGATCCTCATACCTCCACCTCCCAAGTGCTGGGATTACAGGTTTTTTATTTATTTATTTATTTATTTATTTATTTTTGGTTTTTTTTTTTTTTTTTTTTTGGTTTTTTTCGAGACAGGGTTTCTCTGTGTAGGTTTGCGCCTTTCCTGGGACTCACTTGGTAGCCCAGGCTGGCCTCGAACTCACAGAGATCCGCCTGCCTCTGCCTCCCGAGTGCTGGGATTAAAGGCGTGCGCCACCACTGCCGCCCGGCTGGATTACAGGTTTTTGCAACCATGCCCAGCAAGGCCCTGTCTCTCTTGCTAAAGGCTCCCGGGACATCCCATGAAGAGTTGCCTTTCAAGGGTGGATGTGCTCATTAGTTCTTGTCGACTGACACCGGCCAGACAGACCTGGGAAAAGGGCGTCTCAGCTGAGGAGCTGCCTCCATCAGACTGGCCAGTGGTATTTTCTTGATGGCTGATTGACATGGGAGAGCACAGCCCACTGTGGGCAGACCCATCCCTCGGCAAGTGCGCCTGAGCTGTATAAAAAAGGGTGGCTGAGCAAGCCGGCAAGCAGCACTCTTCCACAGTCTCTGCTTCAGTCTCTGCCTCCAGGTTCCCTCCAGCCTTGAGCGCCTCCCCTGTCACCCTCAATGATGGGCTGTGATGGGAAAGTGGGAGCCAAGTGACCCCTTTCCCCTCCAGAGCAGTTTCGGTCGGTGTTTTAACACATCAACAGAGAAGCAAATTAAGAGTGGAACAGAAGATTTCTAGAGTAGGATGAGAAAGCAGAAGTCAGCTCGCCGACAGCAGGGAGATCTTACGAAGACACTGATCTCCCTGGGCCCGGGTTTCCCCTCTTGCACAGCGGAAATATGCCGGTGAGCCCCACCCTGCCCCTTGGGAGCTGCGAGGGGAAGCCCTCGCTGTAAAGACCCTGCAGCCACCATGCTTATCTCTACCAGGCCCGCGCTGGTGGCAGCTAGAAGTGGTCCTATTGCCTCAGTAGGGACCAGCCTGGTTTCCCTAGCTGGGAAGGACGGTGGCAACTTTAGGTAGGCAGGATCCACTAGAGTAGACAAAATCACAGCTGCCTTGAAACGACCGAGACATCCCTGGGGTGTGGCTGGGCACTGTCTTACCCTTTGCCTTGCCACACTGACTGGCTGGCTCTGTCATCTGTGTACTCAAAAGCACCTCTGAGAAACTGCTGGTCCATGGACCTCCAGCCCAGTTATAGGAAGTTGTCCCAACTGCCCCAACCCCTCACACTGCTTTCCAAACTGCAGGTTTCTCTCTGTTCACAGGCCATCAGTTAGTTGAGGGGGTGACCAGCATCTTAAAAAAAATAAAAATGAAAATAAAGAAAGAAAAGAAAGAGAAAGAATTGAAGCAGAGTACCATACACTCCGGGAAGGACTGATGGCTTTTTGGGTTCTCGGCTTTGGTTCTGTGTGGACATGCATCTGGAGGTGCCATGTAGCTCTCACTGTGGGTCCTGATGAAGCCTGCAGGCCACTGGGCTGCAGATGAAACCCAGCTGTCACAGCGACAAGGTCTCGGAAGGTATGTAGTTTAAAAGCTCACACTCTTTCCTATGAGTGCTGCAAAGTGGAAGGTCATTGACCCTGAGTTGACACACAGGTAGGAAGTAGGGAGGTTTGTCACATACAAAATTAAATGACAGTCATTGATACAGCTCAGGGGTTAAAGGTTCTTGTCACTAAGCCTAAAAACCTGAGTTAAATTCTGAAATCCACATAGTTCCCTTGAATTCAGTCTCCTCTACATATGTGGTATGTACACACACAAATATACATACAAACACAAAAACAAAAACACAAACACACATGTATAAATATAATAAAAACAAATACCATGGGCCAGGGAGAAGGCTCCGTCAGTAAGGTACTTTCAAACAAACGTGAGAACTTGAGTTTGGATGCCCAACACCCACACAGTCAGGGGTGGCTGTGCCTGCTCTGAGTCCCAGAGCTGGGGGAACAGAGACAAGGAGGCTCTCTGGGGGCTCTCTGGGGACTCCCTGGGGCACCCCTGGGGGCTCACTGGCCTGCCAGTCTAGCCAAACAAGCAAGCTGTGGGTTCAGAGAGAGAGAATCTCAAAAACAAGGTGGAGATCAACTGAGGAAGACCCCAGGGCTGCTCTCTGCCCCTGACACATGCACAGAAATGAACTATGCACACACAAATAAACAAGGAAGTAAGAGGACAACTTGCTTATGTGCTCCAGGGCAGAGGACCCAGGGCCCATTTCACTATTATCCTATCCCCAGAAAGCCTGGCCCAAAGAGGCCATTGTCACCATCCATGATGGCAAGCCCTGGGTGCACTTGAAACATTTGGTTAAATGGACGGTATGTGAAAAAGCCCATGGGTGGAAGGGTGGGGTCACCTACCCACACCAAAGCTCTCTTGATCAGGTTTCACAGTGAAGTGCCACCTTCAGGGGCGTCTGCCTGGGCTGCGCTCTGAGCTAAGGATATCAGTCACTTGAGTGGGTGTGGCCAGCATCTGTGGCCCTGGAGTTTCCTCGAGAACAGCGGGTCATTCCATTTTCTATTGCAAAGAGCACACCACAGGTTATAGAAGTTTTCATGTAAAGAGGTTCATTCTCGCTCCCCACTCTAGGGATGTGAGGGTGAAGGGCCACGTCTAGTGCTGACCTTACAGAGTCCCAAAGGGTCAAAAGGTGTTGTGTGGTGGCTAAAGCTAGGAAGCTTGCATGTCCCTTCTAGTCTCTCCATCTTATAAACCCACCATCCAAATGACCTTAGCTAACCCTTGTCCTTCTCCAAAGGCTCTACACTACAAACCATGGCTGGTTCATTTCACCCCCTTACATTTTTAAAAGTTGGGCAGACCCGGGGTCTCCCTAGTTCTCCCTGGTGGCCCCTTCCCGCATTTCCTCTAGCCCATTTCCAGTCATTTGTGACACCCCTACCTCACAAAACCTCTCTCTCCCGGGCACCCCCAGCTACCACACTGCTGGGATTCAGATCAGAGCATGGTTCAACCCTCATCAGAGAAGCTGCTTCTCCACGTAGCTGGTGATCAACAAGAGCCACAAGTGGGCAGTGTGCAGAGTGAGACTAGATCACTCCGCATTAACGGGGCGTCTTTATCAAACCCCTCTCCTCAAGGCTCGGGGATCTATGGAAGAGGAGGTAAGAAGATTGTAAGAGCCAGAGGTGGTGGAGGACTCCAAGGAAACAGTGCCTCCCAGATGCAACAGGACTGAGAGGCGTATGAGACCTGCACAGGTCAGGTCCAAGGCAGATGGGCCACAAAGTGCCACCCCTAACCAAGAAGCTATGTGCTCTTAACCACTGAGCCACCTCTCTAGCCTCATGAAAAAATTCTCCATCCAGGCAGTGGTGGCGCATGCCTTTAATTCCAGAACTCAGGAGGCAGGGCCAGGCAGATCTCTGTGAGTTCAAGGCCAGCCTAGTTTATAGAGTTCCAGAACAGCCACGGCTACACAGAGAAAGCCTGTCCCCAAAAAACAAAAACAATAACAAAAAAAAAAAATTCTTTGACAGGGCAGCCAGCCCTATGGATAAAGACCCTGTCTCAATAAATACATAAAGCTGTATTTATTTCATGTGAATGGGTGCTTTGCCTGTGTTTCCGTCTGCCTACCAGATGCACGCCTGGTGCGCAGGAAAACCAGAGAGGGCATTGGCTCCTGTAATTGGCTTTACAGAAGACTGTAGGTGCTGGGAATCGAACTCAGGACCTCGGGAAGGGCAGCCAGTGCTCTTCAGTGCTGAGCCTTCTCTCCAGGCCCCTGTTCCCATCTTCCTACTGACTCACAGGAGGACACTCAGACCATGCCAAGACCACCACAGCAGGACGCCCATGGCAGGCTGAATGTCTCCGGGGGGTCTGCAGAAGTTGACTTGTATCCTCACTGCCACCAGCCTTGGCCTCTTTATTTAATAGGTGATTTAGGGAGCGGCTGAAGATGGAGGTGGGGGTCTTTGGCCGCTCCTTTGCCTCAGCCAAGTGTAGTAGATACAAAGGAACCAAAAGCCAGGTCTGGTGGCCTGTACCTGTAACCTCTCAGCAGGTACCAGACCAGCAAGGAAAGGAGGCAGGGGGACGGCTTAGTGGGCCAAGTGCAAGCCGGATGAGCTCCATCGGAGGTGGTGGTGTCCGTCCACCGTCCCGAGGTTCTCATAGAGAAGGGAAGCTGCTGGACTAGCCTGGGGTAGCTGGGCAAGGGCAGGAAGAAGACAGACCCTGCTTCAACAAGGTAGAAGTCGAGAATAGACTCCCGAAAGTTACCCTCTGACCTTTACACACACACCACAGCACTCGTGCACCTGTCCCCGCGTGTGCGCGCGCGCGCGCGCACACACACACACACACACACACACACACACACACGATAATAAATAAATAAGAAGGGAATGGGGACAGGAATGGGCAAACGGAGGGGAGGGGGCAAAAAGAAAGGCAATTTAAGGCCAGGCTTGTTTGCTCCTGTGCTGTCACCGATCAAACGACGCTCTCAGGAGCCAGGTTGCCTGTGTCCGAGCCCCTGAAACAGTGAGCTGTAATCGATGAACTCAGTTACAGTGAGACTCTCCAGATGCTGGAGCTGTCTATGGTCCAGGGCCAGCAGATGTTGTGCATGTGGAACCCAGGCTGTCTGACCACGGCTGCACTGCTCTGTAGGACCCAGGCTATCTGACCACGGTGGCACTGCTCTGTAGGACCCAGGCTATCTGACCACGGTGGCGCTGCTCTGTAGAACCCCAGTTCCATGCCCCTTCCAGAGGTGTGTGGAAGCCTAGTGGGGTCTAAGCAGATCCTAAGTCCTGGATCCTGCTCCTCTCTGTCTTGGTTGCCAGGGCAATTCCAGGCTCTCATTACCCTGTGGCTGATGAGCAATCTGAAGACACTTAGGAGCCCAAAGGCAGGACTCCCGAAGGGCCGCCTCAGGAGGTCATTGGCAGAGCTGAGGCCCTCCCAATACTCCCTAGGGCCCTTGGGTAGCTGCCTTAGAGGGCCAATCCCAGGAAATAGCTTTTTCTCTCTTGCTGTTTCTTTTTGAGTATGTGGCAAACTAAAAAATTTCCTCACGGATGGTTCAAGAACCGAAATTGGGGGTTCTAACTCAGCTTGGGGTTTTTTACTGTTGGGACGCATTTTGTTCTATGTGTCTAAATATAGAAACTGTATAGACATTGTGGGCCTCCTCCTCAATACCCTCTCTCAAGTCTCCAGGGTTGTTAAGCCAAGGGACATGAATGTTCCTGTGGGTCCATGGGAATACTATGGATCCCCAAAGACAAAAAAAAAAAAAAGGATAATATTTAAGAAAACGAGAATGCTTTGTTTAGAATGTGGCTTTCATTTTCTCTCCATGGCTTTGCTTTAAGAGCTGTTGAAAATGGGGCTGGAGAGATGGCTCAGCATTTAAGAGCACTGGTTGGTCTTCCAGAGGACCAGGGTTTGATTCCTAGCACCCACATGGCAGGTTGTAATCATCTTGTAACTCCAGTTCCAGAGAATCCAATGCCCTCTTTTGGCCTACATGACAGGATACACATGTTGTACACAATTAGTTATACATGTAGCCAAAATACCCATATACATAAAAAAATGAAAAAAAATATTAAAAAAAAACATCACCTATGATTCTCCTAGACATTTGTTCATGGTATCCACATGTTGGCACATGTGACTCAGGCAGAAGTTTGGAAAGTGCTAGTGTGCTGGGGTTCTCTCCGATGACATGGGAACTCTACATGGGTTCATGGGTCCTCAGAGACATCCTAGAGGAGAATCCAGGCATCCTAGTGGGCAGAGTACACCTGGTAGAAGTCTACACTACATCCTGCAATACCCAGCCATGTCGGGATCACTGAGCAGCCAGGTGGACCCATGGTTGCCCAAATGAGCCAGCCCAAACTGCCAACACATATCACCAGGAGCCAGGCAACGGCCGCTACATAAGGCACTTTCTTTTTTTCTTTTTTTTTTTTTTTTGGTTTTCTGAGACAGGGTTTCTCTTGTGTAGCTTGGCGCCTTTCCTGGAACTCACTTGGTAGCCCAGGCTGGCCTCGAACTCACAGAGATCCGCCCGCCTCTGCCTCCGAGTGCTGGGATTAAAGGCGTGTGCCACCACCGCCCAGCCCATAAGGCACTTTCTGAATGTTGCTCAAAGTTCCTTAACTGGTGCCCTGCTCAGAAACCTGGCAGCCCCCCCCCACACACATACACACACACACACACACACACACACACACACACACACACACACACACTTTTTGGAAAGATTTATTTACATCTTGGCACCACGTTTACATCCATGTACCACATACATGCAATGCCCACAGAGGCCAGGAGAGTGTATTGGCTCTCCTGGAACAACCACCATATGGGTGCTAGGAATCCAATCCAGGTACTCTGGAAGAGCAGGCCAGCCGGTGCTCCTCACCGCTGACTCTCCAGTCCGGGTTTCTTCATCCCTGATAACTGCATAGTAAGGCCTGCCTGGTCCATGGTGTCCCGACTGCCACCCCCTTGCTCCTCATACTGACCTATGGAGATGTCACCACCACTGAACTCAAGGCTGTGGCCAGCCAGAGACTGGGCTTTTAGGGATTCTGGAGGTTTGGTGATTAATCTGGGTTGTCAACTTGAGGGTTCTGAAATCAACTAAGAGACACCCTGGGCAGGTCTGCCGAGACACTTCCAGAGGGAATCAACTGAGGGAGCGAGGCCCTTCTTCAGAGTGAGTGGCACCCTACAACAGGTTGCCCAGGGTCTGAGGGTGAAGCTGCGCTGCTTGCCTTCACTTTGGCGAGCATGTCTGTCCCCATTTCTGCTGCAGGAATTTTGTGGACTGAGCAGCTCCTGGGTTCTCAGCCTCTCCAGGGAGCAGACGACCACTGTGGACTGCCCAACCCTGTGGTATAAGTCAACCTAGTGCATCCCTCCAATATACGCACATCTACCGGGTGTGTCCTTCTACTCTGCCTAAGACTGAAGGGACAGGCACAGGCCCAGAGAGGTTTCCAGAGGAGCCCCAACCCTTGCTTTTGACCTTGAGACTAAGTGAGTTTGGGTAAAGGACAGTGTCACCAGGGTCACCCAGGGTCACCCAATTACCAGCTGACCCAACTTTAAACTAAAGCTGGAGAGCCTTGTTGAATGCCATGCTACTCATCACAGAACATTTTCTGGGTCCCTTGGATAAATATTGGGTGGGACACACACACACACACACACAGAGAGAGAGAGAGAGAGAGAGAGAGAGAGAGAGAGAGAGAGAGAGAGAGAGAGAGAACGACTATATTTCAATGTAAAATTTGAAGGATTTAGTGATTTTTCCATAAATTTTGAAATGTCGAGGATATAGATCTCTCTCTGAGAATACAGCCTGTGGCAAATTTCAGATTTAAGAGAAGGAAAAAAAAATTGATTGATTTAAGAGACCAAGAAGGGGAGCTGAAATCTACAATTCAAAACTTACGAAACCGCTATGTTTTCAGTTAATTTACAAGCCATCTCAGTGGAAAATGCTTTCCTTGGGTGATCCAAGGGAACTGATTTAGAATTGCAGCTGCAGTGAGCCCTGTAAGAGTGCTTGCTGGATGAAATGATCAAACCCAGATCAAAGGCGCTGGCAAGCAATTGGCTCTCATTACCCAACACACTGCACGGAGCTCCTCGGCTCAGCAGCAAGCCCGTCCTTCCCAGCCCGTCTCCGGTCTCACAGTCCAGCAAGCGTGCAACGGTACTGTTTTCAATTTGATGGTGCAGGGAGGTTTGTAGTAAATATTTATTAGCTGCTTAACAAAGATAATTAAATTTCTGGCCAATCCATACGTGGCTCTTATTAGAATTAGCTAAGATTTACTTTGAAGTCTAAAAGGATGCAATAGAATAAAATGGTATAGACATGAAAATCCGAATGAAATATTAGTGCTTGGTACAGCAGGGTGGGTGAGGACTTCCTGTTCTGAGCGGCAAAGGAGTCAGAGCAAACACCCACATCCTGGCCCTCCTGTGTCCTTGGTGGAGGGCCACCTCAGCTGTCCCCGGGACCAATGGCAAAGAACTGTTTTCTCCATTGGGCTTGCGGGGGACCTGCTCAAGGCTGGGTACATCCGCTTTAGGACCCTTGAATGACAAGTTTCCCCAGCGGAGACCAATGTAGAACAGGCCTTTGGCCAATCTCTGTGGTGAGGGGACAGTCCAGCCTATGCCACAGCCCCTCTGGACACTCTGATGCCTCCCATCAACCTCTGAAATACAGATGCTCTCCCAGTCAGAATGACTTGGCCAGCAATTCCCATTCCTGGGTATTTGTTCTAGGAGGAAGGAAAACATCTGTTCACATAAAAGTGTGAACACTGGCACCCACATTGACCCTTTTGGCAATACCAAGAGGTGTTGGTAGTGTTAGTGTTGGTCGGTAAATAGTATTTTGCTTCTTAGAGAGAGAGCCCAATTTCATCGGCTGATGGCCAGAAAGGCACAGGCAGGCTGCCCGGACAGAAGGATGTGAGATGGGACTTGGGAAGGAGACACTAACATGACCCAAACAAGGTGGCACGTGTGAAGAGAGACCAGGGCAGCAGTGTAAGCTCTGGGCGGGATTTCCAGCCTCCTTTACCAGCTGTGGGATCCTGTGGGGCATACCTCAGTTTCCCTGGGATCCTTTGCTCAGCTCTGGAACGGTAACAACTGGAGCAGATGAGGATTAGGAGAGCTCCGGGGAGCCATGCTGGGCCACATCTCCCCGGGAGTCCGGTGAGGCCAGATGAACACCCCGAGGAGAAGTGGCCACATGCACAGTGGGACTGAGGGCAGGAAGAGGCCAGCTCCTGAAAGCCTTCGTGAGAACACAACCTCTCCAGACACAGGAGGGTGACAGGTGGTCCCGGCGACACTCAGGAGACTGTCAGCATGAGCTACTTCAGTAGCATTCTCGTCTTATTGGGATATTGGCACCTCAGGCCGACTCAGATCCTGGCAGGGCCCAATGGTATCTGAGGGTCTTGCTGTGACAGATTAGAAATGGAGCTTTTATCAAGGCCTTTGACAGAACAAGATACTGACATTGGTTTGTTTGGGTTTTGTTTGTTTTTCAAGACAGGGTCTCTCTGTGTAGCCCCAGCTGTTCTGGAACTAGCTCTGTAGACCAGGCTGGCCTTGAACTCAGGGATTTGCTTGCCTCTGCCTCCCAAATGCTGGGATTAAAGACATGCGCCATCATCACCAGGCTTGGGAACAGATTTGAAGTCCCTCACTCAGGATCTGCCCTTCCTTCCTTACAAACACAGTTTTGTCCTGGGTTCAGAAACTGTATGCCTTGGGGTTAGGCTCTGATTGAGTAAACCAATGATTCTGGTAGCCAGATAAGCCAGGCTTAGCCTGGGTCATGTGACTCAATCTTAGCCAATAAGAAATGAGGATGGCTACTAAAGAATAACAGGATCTAAAAAGACAGATAAACAGACACAAAGATGGCCTCTCTTCTGCTGCTGAGAGGTGGCAGATGACACTGAGAACCATGTTTTCCAAATGAGCCAGAGTAAAAAGGTGAAAGAACTGCCCCTCAAGAGGACACTGGATTGTTAGGTATGGGGGTACTTGGGAGACTGAGGCAGGAAGATGGTAAATTCAAGGCCAGACTGGGCTACGTAGTGAAACCCTGATTTATCAATCCAAGACCAGGATGATAGCATATTTGTTTAGGATGCACAAAGCCTGGCAATAAATAAGAAGCTTCATGGGGACGCCCCTCAGCATCCTCTTGCGACGGAAGCTGTGGTCTCAGACGCATCTCAGCACAGCTGAGTCACCTCATGGCGAGGCAAGGTGAGGGGTCATCCATCTGGAAGGACTGAGGAGTTCGCTGATAGAGATGCCTCAGCCCTCATCCACTCTAACAAACACTGGAGAGACTCAATTTGGAGTGGGAAACGGCTTGTTTTGGTTCACAGATTTGGAATTTCAGTCCATCATTGATCGGTCTTGTTGCTTGGGGCCTGTGGAGGCCCATCACAGCAGGAAGGGCTTATTCTGGCTACATTTCGAGGTAGAAGCCCATCATGAAGGGGATGCGGCACAGCAGCTCTGGCTGCGGCAGTGGCGGCGGCGGCGGCAGTGGCAGGAGTGTGTGGCATCTGATCACATTGTGTCCAGTCAGGAGACATCTCCATTCTTCTTTTCGTTCATTCTAGGACGCCTAGACCATGCAGTGTCACCACCCATCCGGGGTAGGTTGTCCCTCCTGCATTAAAGCCTTTCTGGACCTTTCTCCCTCACAGACATGCCCAGAATTTGGTGTGCTAGGTGTTCTGGGTCCTGTCAAGGTGACAGTCAAGATTAATCGTCCCTACCAGAGAACGAAAGAGAGAAAGAGACCAGGACCCCATTTAAGGACACCCTCCATGCCTGGTGCCTTCCTACTAGGTCCTGCTTCTTGGTTCCACCACCTCCCAACAAGACCACCCTGGGGACCAAGCCTCCACCATCCAGGCCTCTGGAGACTGGAGTTACAACCTGCAGCTAAGAGTATTAGGCACAAATTAGGGATAGTTTCCACAAGGGTTTCTAACTCAGCCTCCTGGTTAGTTAGCTTTGGAGACGTGTGTGCACTCCCAGCACGGGCCTGCTGAGTCAGACTACACTAAGATGTGTGCTGTGGCCCAGGACTGGCTGTCAGAAAAGACAAAGAAAGTGGCTGCTGGCCATTGATCTTTCCCTGTGGGAGCCCTGGCTTCGCACCAAACAGGAGATCCTAAAGCCATTAGTTCCACGGCCTCCAACCTTCCGGAAGGGTCTAAACCTCCAAGGGTCTAAAGCCTGAGCCAGCACCACACCCTTCTCTCTGGGGAGGAGATCCCAAATAATGTCAAGGGGTGGGGGCATGAAAGTGGGGATCTCAAGGATGGGGGACTTGAGGAAAGGATAGGAACCACGCAAAAAGAGAAGCTACTGCCAAGGTCCCCAAGGCTCTTGATCCTGTGGGTCTGAACACTACCAAAGGGAATAAATCAGAGATGGAGTTGAGCCTGGTGGCATGAGCAGTTAGTGCCCACGGATCAGTTAACTGAAGGTAGGAAAAGGAACCTAATCTCTCCAATCCCTGGTACTACAGCAAGATCAAATAACTCCACCGGACCTCCCCACTGGAGACCAGAGTTCGCTGATCTTAGGGGAGTGAGGTTTAACCCCAGTGAATGAGTCAGGTTGTGGGGGGACAGTTTTCAGGTCTCACCAGACAGGCTCTTGAGTTCCAACGTCTGCGTTCACCTCTGCCTCAGTTTCCCCCATCATTGGAATTGCTCCTCATCGTTATTTCGCCCACGCAATGGCTCTCACACCTGCTTCCTCGGCTCTAACTTTTCACAGTCCTCCACAGCAGCCACTCTGCCTTTCCAGCAGAGACATTTAAAGATGTAATAGTTGAGGACTGCAAAGAGAACCCAGGTTATTAAGATCTCATTTCTCTTTGAAAATATCTCATGCCGTATTCTCCTCCATAATTAAAGCTAAGTTTCACCTGTCTAAATAAATGGGGAAGGCTGCTTGGCTCTGGTGTCCTCGCCTGACTCCTCAGGGCCACTGCTCTTCACTGGACTCTCTGCCACCAGATTGATTTACACATCCTGGGCTTTCTAAACTCATTTTCTTCTTCTCTCAGGCCAGTGCTGTTCCTGGCATCACTAGCCAAGTCACTGACCTTCCCAATATATCACCCATCTGCTGATGCACAGACAGGTCACCCAGATGCTCATGCCCACTGGCCAGTCCCAAAATACATGTTTATATATATTCTAGACATGCAGCGACAGCTATACTTAGGATGTGAACTTGGGTCTCACCGGACCACAGTGAGCAGCTCATCACCTCTAGGATCCCTGGAGTATCAGTCTGTGGACATTGCCGGACATCTCTCAGTGCCAGGGTATCAAGGTCCTCTGAGTGGCCCCTTGGTGGAGGGGTCATGAGTGGTGAGGCTGTTGTGGGGGCCAACAGGGACAGGGGAGGAAATGCTGGCCATGCCTCGTCATTTCACTTATCTCCACACAGTCTCGGCAAGGATACGCAGGATATCCCACACGCCCTGGTGGTTTGGGTCTGAGCTTTCCTTAAAAGTCAGTCACATCCCGTACTCTGAGTGTTGGCTGTCCCATAGCTATTGGTGTCCTGCTGAGTGACAAGTGGACACTTGGTGGTGCAGTGTAGGGATCTTTGCAAACCTCCCTGACAAATATGCGCCGACATGATGGTAACCATGGGGACAAATGAAAAACTGCAGGAGATATTTCCACGGAAGGGTGAGATGAAAGCTGAAAAGCGCCTTCCTGTGGCCTCTTTGTGTGGTTAGACAGGGGCCAGACATCTGAGAAGCTGCTGTTCTCTACGTAGACCCCTTAGACAAGCGGTTCTCAACCCTGTGGGTCGCAACCCTTGGGGGTTGACCGACCCTTTCACGGGGTTGTGTAGATGTAACCAACCGTCTTATTAAATAAGAAACACAGAAACAATGTAAAAGAGAAAGCCAAGAGGTCAGAGCTCAGAGCTAAAATCTCACCCTTCCTCCTGCTGTCCCAGCTTCGCGAAAAGAGACCTACTTCCTGTCGGTTCGTATTTTTAAAGTATGTTGTTCTGCCTTCTCATTGGTTGTAAACCCAAACACATGACTGCCTCGTCACTGTCTGAATGTACAGCCCCCTAGGTCTTAAAGGCATATGTCTCCAATGCTGGCTGTATCCCTGAACACACAGAGATCTTATGGGATTAAAGGCGTGTGCCACCACCGCCACACTCTTGCTATGGCTCTAATAGCTCTGACCCTGAACACACAGATATCTATGGGATTAAAGGCGTGTGCCACCACCGCCACACTCTTGCTATGGCTCTAATAGCTCTGACCCCCAGACAACTTTATTTATTAACATACAATCAAATTAATATTTCAGTACAAATCAAAATAATATTTCAATACAATTAGATTACCACCACATTTCCCCTTTTCTATTTTAATAAAAAGAAAAAAAGCAAAAGGTTATGACTAACAAAAGAAAAACTATATACAAAAGTACAATAACTATATACAATATATACAAGTAATAAATACCTAAACAGGTATTTGACGAATCAGAGAAAATAATTCCATTATCTATCCTATTTTGATAATTCCAAGATGTATCTAATGTACTTTCTATCCTAATTAATTTTCAACTATAACTAACTAATCTTCAACCATAACTAACTAATCTTCAACTCCCTCAGAGACCCAAGAAGGGAATAATAGTAGCTAACAAAAATAAAAACAGGAAGTGCATGCAAGCAACTTCCAAAAAAATTTTGTGAGTTGACAGAAACAGCCAGCTGCCTGGGCAGTCACCTGAGGTTTCTCCGCAGTGTTGGGGCATCATCTTCAGCCTATAGGCTTAGTGTATCTGACAGACTCATTTGTGAAGTAGGATGTACACAAGGTCAACAGTTCAACCTCACATTGGGTGAGAGCAGTCCACGTACCAGAAACACCTGAATTCCACTAGTGTCCTGTCATGATTCAGGATTTTAAATTCTGGAAATTGTTGACAGTTTTTTAATTCAGCTGTCCATTCTTCTTGGCTGTGTATATATGGCTTCATCTCAGCATCCCCTTCTTCTCCACATCCCTCTATTAAATGCCAGTCTACTTTTGAGAGGCATGAGCTTTCAGCTGCTGTTCCATTGTACAACAGAATCCATCGGCCCTCTGCCTGTTAAGCTGCCTTCGAAGAAAAGGGCACCGTACCTTTTCCGGATGCGAAGGCCACTTCAGGGATGGGGCCATATTGTCCTGGCCTCAGAAGATGCCTTTTGATAAAGCCATAACCACACTTGTTTTGGCAAGAATCAGTAGTCCCTTGTTTCGTGATCTGTCTGTCCATTTTGTCCTGTTGATTCGAGGATACTTTGTTGTCCAGTGGCTAACTTTTGCCAGAATGAAAGTTGACTCCATATGCAGTTTCTTCAATGCCCATATTTTCTCTAAAGTAGATTGGTACTGCCAGGAGCCGACATGTCTCAAAAAAGAAAAATTTTCTAAGTTATTAAAACATTTTAAATGCCATATTCTGTAGATCTCTGAAGGGTTTGAAGATGACCTGTCTAAAACATCTCTGCTCAATTTTTAAAACATATCTAATATGACTACAAGTTCTATGATAATGTCTAACTACTAGCTTTCATTTCTTTATATCCTAATAGTTGATAATAATAACATTCAAGGATCAGAAATTTGCATTACATTGTTAAATGGATGGAATAAATACAATTAGAAATATACATATAGCATTTTCTAACAATATCAGTTTCAAATTTGTGTACAATATAAAACAATTCAATCCAATGTAAAGTATTTAAAACTAGTAATTGTCTTTTTCTTTTCTTTCTTTCTCTCTTTTTTTTTTTAAACAAGAACTTTAAATCTAATCTCCTTTGCTTAGCCTTTTTCCTAACCCTTGACAATAACTTGTAACCAACCCCCCTAAATACTGAAAATTATCCCAGACCCAAAACCCATTAAAAAGACCAAAAAACCACCCGCCCCACACCACCTCTTTGGGAATGTGGGCGTCGTATTCTTAAAATTGCTTCCTGCTGGGTATGGGCGAAGTTTTCTTTATCCTGAAAGAAAAATTTTAGGTTAATTGTCAAATTCTAGGAGAGGTAACTATATCCTTCATTATCCAGTCTGTGTATAACGCCAAAGTTGAGGGTTTATCTCAAGTCCTTATTCAAGTAGTCTTTGAGACTGGATCATCTCAGCTAGTCATCTCAAATTTGCTCTGAGCACCTTGTAGTTCAAAGCTGATCTGTGGATGATGTTTGTCAGCTTAATGATATTATTATTGTCCACGTGGAATTGTTGTTGTTGTGGGGCCCCATCTTCTTTCTGGAGACTTCAGTTGATGTTAGGCCAGGCCGTGATTTCCTGCAGAAAACTGATAAGAGACTCGAACACAAAAACATATATATGCAGCTAGCCTTTTTTCTAGAATTAGCTAGTACTCTATGTGACCATTCATATCTTAACAAAGTTTAAAATGTATATATATATATTAATCTTGTAAATTTTGATATAAAATTTATACTTTGAGAACAGTTTAAAGAATCAGAATAGAATCAAAGAGTTGAGATTAGTAATAGAATAGCCCCTTAATTAATTTTGCTTTTGTCCTGTACCATAGCAGAAATGGCTCTTATTCTGGCATGATACAGGGAGTTTGCATTTTCCTTTTAACAACATGCTTGATTTTAAAGAAGGAGAGAGCCATTCTCCAACTCCAAAGTCAGCTTTAAATTTTAATTGAACTGGGACTGTTAGAAGACCAATAGTGTTAAATATTTAGAGAAAAGCAGAAACAAACATTTAGGAAGACATAAAATTTTTTTAGATAATATATACCCATACACCGTTTCACTCTGTTTCTTGGGATAGATGATTTGTCCCTTTTCTTCAGTTGTCTCATTTGTCCAGTGTTCTTCAGATTCCTTAACCTTCATTCTCCTAAAAGACAAAAACAAAAACCTTTCCCCAAGACTAATTTTGGGGATGTTTCCTTTTGACAAGTTATTATCTGATTAAATGAAAAGGCATGTGTTATTGATACAAGTTAGTTTAAATTGGATGTTCATGCTGGTTGATGAACTATCACCTCCTCTAATTAAGAGGTCTCTCTTGTTCAAATCGAACCTTTATCAATTTTGATGGTACCCACAGCTTATCTTCTCCTGTAGAAACAAAAGCAAAACCACGTCCCCAATGTAATACATACCCTGGTTTCCATTCTGAGGTTAGCACATCCTTAAAGTATATAGGCTGATTTAATTCTGTAGTTTTTTCTATTATCCAATGTCTCTCTGCAGCTGTTGTTCCTTTCTCATTGGCATTCAGAAAATTCAAAGTTAGAAGAGCATTATGCAGTCTATTTCTGGGGGTTTTTGTTACCCATTTCTGTTTATTTAGCATATCCTTTAGAGTTCTGTTTGATCTTTCTATAACTGCTTGACCTGTAGGATTATGTGGTATGCCTGTAATATGCTTTATATTGTAATAAGCAAAAAACTGTTTCATTTTAACAGAGACATATGATGGAGCATTGTCAGTTTTGATTTGTGCAGGTATACCCATGATGGCCATAACTTCTAGCAAATGAGTGATTACAGAATCAGCTTTTTCAGAACTCAAAGCAGTTGCCCATTGAAATCCTGAATAAGTATCGATAGTGTGGTGTACATATTTCAGTTTTCCAAATTCTGCAAAGTGAAACACGTCCATCTGCCAGATTTCATTTCTCTGAGTACCCTTTGGGTTACATCCTGCTGGTAATGGCGTCTGATTGTAGAAGGAACAAGTAGGACATTTCTTTACTATTTCTTTGGCTTGTTGCCAGGTTATGGAAAAATCCTTTTTTAAACCTTTACTATTGACGTGATGTTTTTTATGAAATTCTGAGGCCTCCAGCACATTTCCTATCAATAATTTATCAATCTCATCATTGCCTTGTGCTAGAGGGCCTGGTAGACCAGTATGGGATCGAATGTGAGTTATATATAAAGGATGATTCCTTTTCCTGATTGTATCTTGTAATTGAATAAATAGTGAAGTTAATTCTGAAGCATCAGGGATAAATTCTGCAGTCTCAATATGTAACACCACTCTTTCAGCATACTGAGAGTCAGTTACTATGTTGAGAGGTTCTGAAAAATCCATTAATACCAACAGAATAGCATACAATTCTGATTTTTGCACTGAATTATACGGACTTTGAACCACTTTACTTAAATTTTCTGATTTGTAACCTGCCTTTCCTTCTTTGTTGGCATCTGTATAAAATGTACGAACTCCAGATATGGGTTTTTGCCGTACAATTCGAGGCAAGATCCATTCAGCTCTCTTTATAAGATCAATTCTATTGCTTTTGGGATATTTGCTGTTAATTTCTCCCAAAAAATTACTGCAAGCTCTTTGCCAAGGTTCACTTTCTGTCCATAATTTTTCAATGTCCTCCTTAGTTAATGGTACGACAATTTCTGCTGGGTCTATGCCTGCTAATTGACGAAGTCTCAATTTTCCTTTGTAAATCAAGTCAGAGATTTTTTCCACATAAGTTTTTAATTTTTTATTTGGTTTATTTGGTAAAAATATCCATTCCAATATAATATCTTCCCTCTGCATTAATATTCCAGTAGGAGAACGCCTAGAAGGTAAGATAACCAAAATGCAATCCAGCTTTGGATCAATACGATTCACGTGTCCTTCATGCACTTTCTTTTCTACCAAGGCTAATTCTTTCTCAGCTTCAGGTGATAATTCTCTTGGACTATTTAAGTCCTTGTCACCTTCTAAGGTTTTGAACAAATTAGTCAGTTCATCATTTTTTACCCCAACAATAGTTCGTAGATGAGAAATATCTCCAAATAATCTTTGAAAGTCATTAAGAGTCTGTAGTCTATCTCTCCGAATTTGCACCTTTTGGGGTCTAATTTTTTGTAGCTCTATTTTATATCCTAAATAATTAATAGAATCTCCTCTTTGTATCTTTTCAGGAGCAATTTGTAATCCCCAGCGAGGCAAAATTTTCTTTACTTCTTCAAACATTATTTCTAAAGTATCTGCATTTGAGTCAGCTAGTAAAATATCGTCCATATAATGATAAATTATAGATTTAGGAAATTTTTTACGTATCACTTCCAATGGCTGTTGTACAAAATATTGGCACAGAGTTGGGCTATTCAACATTCCCTGTGGGAGGACCCTCCATTGAAATCTTTTAACCGGTTGAGAATTATTATAAGTAGGCACTGTAAAAGCAAATCTTTCTCTGTCTTTTTCTTGTAAGGGTATTGAAAAGAAACAGTCTTTTAAATCAATAACTATGAGAGGCCATCCTTTTGGTAACAGAGTAGGCAAAGGCATCCCAGATTGTAGAGAACCCATTGGCTGAATTACTTTGTTAATTGCCCTAAGGTCTGTTACCATTCTCCATTTACCAGATTTCTTTTTAATAACAAATACAGGAGAATTCCAAGGGCTGGTTGATTCTTCAATATGCTGAGCATTTAACTGTTCTTCTACCAGCTCTTCTAAAGCCTGAAGTTTCTCTGTTGTTAAAGGCCATTGCTGGACCCATACAGGCTTATCTGTTAACCATTTTAAAGGTAGAGCTGTTGGTGTCTTTGGAAGATCATCAGTTATTGTGCCCTGTTCTTGTATAATATGGATGGCTGGTGACCACTCATTAGAACAATATCTTCTAATATTTCTCTCAGTAACATGTGCTAGTTTATGATTTGTTTCTGAGATTGGAGGGATGTTAATCTGAGTATTCCATTGTTGCAACAAGTCTCGACCCCACAGGTTCATAGTTATGTTAGCCACATATGGTTTTAATTTTCCTCTCTGTCCTTCTGGACCTATACATTCGAGCCATCTTGCACTCTGTTTCACCTGAGATAATGTCCCAATTCCTAACAGTTGAACGTTTACCTCCTGAAGAGGCCAAGTTGGATGCCAAAATTCTGGTGCAATTATGGTAACGTCCGCACCTGTGTCTACCAGACCAGACAACAAAACACCATTTATTTTTATCGTTAATTTTGGTCTTTGTTCATTAATAGAAGTTTGCCAAAAAATTTTCTTTATGTTTTCTCCTGAATTTTCTATTCTCTCTGTTTCATCATTCTGACCAGCATGATTTATTCCAATAGGCATTTGGTTATTTAATCGCTCTCCAGAGCAGGCATTTCCTCTATGGCTGCCGGAAAGGTTTGAACTGGATTTGCACTGGGGGCCTGCCTGAGGCCCCTCTGGGAGTTTCCCGAAGACTGAGGCAAAGGATTACCCTGTCTGTCCTTTGTTGATCTACATTCGTTGGTCCAGTGTTTTCCCTTACCACACCTTCTGCATACTCCAGAAGGAAGGGGCATTCTGTTGCCATTGTTCCTTGAAGAAACATTGTTTCTGGAAATGACCTGTCTACAGTCCCTTTTCAAATGTCCTTGCTTTCCACATCCAAAACATCTAACACTCCTCAAACCTTTTGAAATTACTTCTCCTACCCATGTATCATCATGCTCATCAGCTTCAACATTAATTGTTTCTCTAATCCAATCTTCCATAGGTGCAGATCTTGCCCTTAATGGCCTGATTATTCTTTTGCATGCTGCATTCGCATTCTCAAAGGCCAAAGATTCAATTATTGCCTTACCAGCTTCTGAATCCGAGACCGTTCTCTTTACTGCTGAAGCCAGTCTTTGTAAAAAATCTGTAAAAGACTCTTTTGGGCCTTGCTTCACCTTTGTAAATGACTCAGATTTTTTTCCTGGTTCCTCAACTTTGTCCCATGCATTCAAGGCTGCCGTTCGACATAAAATTAGGGTTTGGACATCATATAAACATTGTGCTTGTGCTGAAGCATATTGGCCTTCGCCCATAAGCTGATCCTGGCAAACTTGTACTCCTTTATCCCTCCATTGTTTTTCTATGTTTTTAGCCTCCTCCTTAAACCAAGTCAGAAATTGAAGTCTCTGGCTGGGTTCCAGAACACCTTGTGCGAGGTCCCGCCAGTCCTGTGGTACTATCCTATTATATGTTGACCAAGTGTTTAACATTTGCTTTACATATGGGGAATGCATGCCATAAGATACTATTGCCTCCTTAAACCTTTTTAAATCCAACATTTCAATTGGAGCCCAAGTATTTTGTGTAGCCATTTGATCAGGCATCTGCTGTACTGTTACAGGATAAATTAAGGGTGACTGTGTGAAAACAGGCTTTCTTTCTGCAACCTTATGATCCCGACTTGAAACAACTTCACTGTTAATTTCTTCTGTCTGAATTTTTACAGGTTTAACAAGTTCTTCTAACGCTGTTATCCTGGCACTTAAATTGACTATCTTTTTAAATATTAAAATGTGGATTATTATAGTGATGAGGTGCATAATTCCACCAATACTAATATTATATAGTTGTTCCATTGCCAGACTGCCTAAAATTTCGAACAAAAACCAATTTTCTTCCAATGTACACATAAAACCCATTTGTTTTTTAATGTGGAAAAAAATTCTCTTTTAGATAGTTTCCTTTAAAATATCTGATATATTATGACTTACCAAATCTGCGTAGAACAGTAGAAATCCGAGGGGATTTTCAAAGCAGCCACCTAGTGTCCCAGGTGTAAATCCAGAGAGAGAGAGAGAGAGAGAGAGAGAGAGAGAGAGAGAGAGAGAGAGAAAAGAGAACGCACAAGAAAGCGTAGCCGGCTAAAGCTTAAATGCAGCCACGTGTTCCCTCTTGTGCCGAGTCAAGGCTTGGGTCTGGCTTCCTTAAGCTCCGACCACGTGCGTTGGATTTACAGGCAGGGCCCTGTTCGGCAGGGCAGGTCTGAGTTGTTTGTAGCACCGGCTTTAGGCAAGCTGCTCACAGACCTAGGCCCGGGCTAGAAGTTGCTACCCGGACTAGGACGCCAGCAGCTCGGACTAAGAAGCCGATCGCCTCCGGCCGCCGTGTGCCGCCGCTGCCGCCGCCGCCGCTGCCGCCCGCGGGCCGCCTGCCGCCCTTGCGGGAAAGCGGACCTGCCGCCAAGCCAAGCAGTTTTTAATGGATTCTTGTCACGTTGGGCGCCAGATGTAGATGTAACCAACCGTCTTATTAAATAAGAAACACAGAAACAATGTAAAAGAGAAAGCCAAGAGGTCAGAGCTCAGAGCTAAAATCTCACCCTTCCTCCTGCTGTCCCAGCTTCGCGAAAAGAGACCTACTTCCTGTCGGTTCGTATTTTTAAAGTATGTTGTTCTGCCTTCTCATTGGTTGTAAACCCAAACACATGACTGCCTCGTCACTGTCTGAATGTACAGCCCCCTAGGTCTTAAAGGCATATGTCTCCAATGCTGGCTGTATCCCTGAACACACAGAGATCTTATGGGATTAAAGGCGTGTGCCACCACCGCCACACTCTTGCTATGGCTCTAATAGCTCTGACCCTGAACACACAGATATCTATGGGATTAAAGGCGTGTGCCACCACCGCCACACTCTTGCTATGGCTCTAATAGCTCTGACCCCCAGACAACTTTATTTATTAACATACAATCAAATTAATATTTCAGTACAAATCAAAATAATATTTCAATACAATTAGATTACCACCACAGGGTTGCATACGAGATAGCCTGCATTTCAGATATTTACAATTCATAACAGTAGCAAAGTTACAGTTATGAATTAGTGACAAAAATAATTTTATGGTTTGGCGTCACCACAACTCGAGGGTCGCAGAATTAGGGAGGTGGAGAACCACTGCCTCAGACCCCCGTGCAGCAAAGGGCAGTATCCAAGCTCATCAGCACATTATAACCCTTTCCTGTCCCCTCCCTAATTGACACCCAGCAGGATCAGGTTTGCACTTGTCAACCAGGAAGCTGCAGGTGACCTGGAGTGTAGATCTGAGAAGCCTCCGGGCAGCAGGTGGGTTGCTTCTGGGGCCAGCACTGGGGTTAGAAGAGCTGGGCCTGGGACACAGTGCCCTGACACGGAGCAGAGAAACAGACTGGTGAAGAAGTGGGGCAGGCTGGGCGCAGGAGGACTCAGAGCCGAGTTGGCTCCAGGAGGGGACCGAGTTCCCACGGCAGGTCCAGTGCAGGGTCAGCACTAAGGGATGGGACTGTGCTGCCCAGCTCTGGTTCATCTGTTCGGTTTTGAGACAGTCTCACGTAGCCAAGGTTAGCCTTACGTTTACCCCGTAGGTGAGGATGACCTTGAACCCCTAATCCTTCCTAGGACACTACCACAAAAGTTTTACGTGGTATAGGGGATTAAACCCAGAGCTTCATGCACGCTAGGTAAGCACTGTATCAGCAGTTACATCTACAGCCCCATCGGTTGGCCATGAGCCAGGAAGGACATGATGCTACCAAGGAGCAGAACGTGCGTGCGTGCGTGCGTGCGTGCGTGCGTGCATGCGTGCGTGTGTGATTGAGGTATTCCTCTCCTGGGGTCTCTTCATTCTGTACCACCTCCTACCCACATGTATTCAAAACCTAGGCCACAGTCATGTTGTGGTCCCTGTCCCAGTGAGGAGCCACCGGACTCAGTTTCTCTCCAAGACAGCCAGTGGCCCAGTGCCCAGCCCAAGCTTCTGGGGAATGGTCTTTTTTTTTTTTTAATCATTTTTTTATATTATTTTATGTGCATTGGTGTTTTGCCTGCATGTATGGTTATGGGAGGGTGTCAAATCTCTTGGAGCTAGATTACAGACAGTTGTGAGCTGCCATGTGGATGCTGGGAATTGAACTCAAGTCCTCTGGAAGAGCAGCCAGTACTGGGAGCTATCCCTCTGGGGAACAGTCTTAAGGAATCATTGTAACCACAGAACTTTTGTCTGTGGGTCCCAATAAAGTTATTTTTACTTTGAATTGAGGAAAGGTGAAAATCATGAATGTTCCTTTTCCTGAGTGTGGACTCAGGATTAAAAGGGACTCTTCCATGCATCCTGAAGTGAATGCCTGGGGTCTCTCTTCTGCCCCTCAATTCCACCTGATCCCTAGTGGCACCTACCTACCTGCAGCCTGTACTCTTGGAGAGATGGAGTAGGCAGCCTGGCAACAGACCTCCTGGACACGTAGGCATTGCTCAGCCTGGGTCCTGAGGTGCTCAGGGGACAGAAGTCATTGGTGCACCTGAAAAGGGAGGGCCTCTCTTCAGTGGATGCCGATGACAGTTGAGATGGCAGCCTCCTCCATCAGGAGGCCTCCTGGGTTCACCCTGGCTCCCTTTATCCCCACTCCAGTGGAACCGGTTACATTATCTCTGTTTAGAGATAAGGAAACTCAAGTCCAGAGAAAGACTTTTACAACTGAAAGTCTACTTGCCGTGTGTGTGTGTGTGTGTGTGTGTGTGTGTGTGTGTGTGTGTGAATGCGCATGCGCGTGCACGCACGCGATGGTGGGTTTGTGTGGCCAGCACCCTCTGACAAAATCCTGGCTCTCTAGTGCCTCCTCCTAGCTCCCCCCTTCTCTCCCCCTCCATCCCTATCCTTCCCCATCACTGATGGGGGAGTTCTAGGAAACCCTACAGCTGAGCCAGCACACCCAGCATGAAACACTACTCTGGAATGGACTTGTCCGTGACCTTGTTCCAGAGCCCCCCAGTGAGCCTCAAGAGAGCCCCACCTGGGCCCTGACCACCTGGGCCTGACCACCTGGGCCTGACCACCTGGGCCTGACCACCTGGGCCCTGACCACCTGGGCCCTGACCTCCTAGCCCTGACCACCTGGGCCCTGACCACCTGGCCCTGACCACCTGGCCCTGACCACCTGGGCCCTGACCACCTGGCCCTGACCACCTGGGCCCTGACCACCTGGCCCTGACCACCTGGGCCCTGACCACCTGGCCCTGACCACCTGGGCCTCTCTGACTCTAGCCCTCATGGATCTGAGGCTGGTCCTCAGCCCTGCCTGTTTGGGGCTGAGAGCATCTGTGCTCAGTGACCACCTCCTCATCCTAATGAGAAGCCTGGTCCCCATCAGGCTCGACTCAGGCAAGGCAAGAGGCTCCCTACAGGCCACGTAGCAGGGGCCTGGATTTCATGTTGACCTTTAACCTCTTGGAGAGGTTTCATGCTTACCGACTGTCCCACTGTGGGTCAGCACATTCAGTCACTATTACCTTCACCCAGAAGTCATGCTGGTGAACAGGGCCCTGAATCTGGGGGTTCTGCTCTGGATTCTCAATGTTCCTGTCATGTGCCCCAATTTCTGTATGGATATGGTGGCCATGACCACAGGACCCGGCCAGGAGTAGCTTAGACTCTCAGGTCCGGGTTTCCTCCCTTTCCTTGCTCACCTGCCTGCTTCTTTCTTTCCTCCCCTCTCTCCTCCCCTCCCTTCTTCCTTTCTTTCTTTCTTTAGGTTTTTTTTTTTTTTTTTTTTTTAAAAGATTTATTTATTAGCCAGGTGGTGGTGGCTCACACCTTTAATCCCAGCACTCGGGAGGCAGAGCCAGGCAGATCTCTGTGAGTTTGAGGTCAGCCTGGGCTACAGAGCGAGATCCAGGAAAGACGCAAAGCTACACAGAGAAACCCTGTCTCAAAAAACCAAAAAAAAAAAAAAAAAAAAAAAGATTTATTTATTACGTATACAGTGTTCTGCCTGCATGTATTTCTGCAGGGCAGAAGAGGGCACCAGATCTCATTACAGATGGTTGTGAGCCACCATGTGGTTGCTGGGAATTGAACTCAGAACCTCTAGAAGAGCAACCAGTGTTCTTAACCTCTGAGCCACCTCTCCAGCCCCCTTCCTCCTTTCTTATTCTTTCCAGCAACATATATTGAACCCACTGAACCGGCTCTCTAGCCCTCTTTTTTTTTTTTTAATTTTGACACAGGGTTTCACTAAGTGGTCCAGACTGACCTTGATCCTCCTGCCTAGTCTCCCAAGTAGCTGGGATTACAGGCCTACACCACCAGGCTAGAGGGGCCTAGATTTTTCTGCTAACAGGCAGGACCCTTTGAGATTGCCAGGGTGTACTGACCCCAGGACACCCCAGCCCCTGCACCAACTATCATGGTAGGCACCCCCTCCTTCCCTTCTCATGGACTGAGACAGGGTGCCCTATGGTCCTCAGAACCACCGCTTGGGCCCCATGAGGATCTGGTCTTGCAGGAGGGTCAAACCTGGGCCCTAGCGGCGCTGACAGGCTGACTGCCACTCTCCCTCAATCCACCAATTAAAAGACAAGTTACCGGGAAAGGCAGAGAAAGGAGACTTTGTTCAATGTGGCCACATGGGGAAGAGAAACAAGTGAAGAGCCCAGTGACTCCAGGGCCTTCGGGAACCATCATGAGGTTTAGCTTAAACCAAGGACAAGCGGTATGCGTAACCTTAGGCCGTCCTGGATAAGGTGTGGTCTCATCCTTCATTGCCCTGTCTTGTTTTGGCTCCTGGCTTCCAGTCTATCCAGGAAGTTGTCAAACTGTGAGGAAGATAATAAGTTCCTCCCTTCCCCAGTATGAGATTCCCATGGAAATGCCAATTCCTTGGGGTCTGTTGTCTCACTAGCCTGATTGTCTCTTCACTCCCATCAGGACAGTGACACTGGGTACCCACAGGGCACCACCCCTGCCTCCAAGCTTTGGTGGCCCTCCCAAGGCCTTCCCTATTCCCCACATGAACTGCCTGCACCAGGCCTGGTTTCTTAGGGTGCCGGTCAGATCTCTGACCTCTCTGAGCTCCCCCTTCCTCGCCTGGAAAGAGGTCTAAGAATGACCTGTAAGACCAGCCCTCTAAGGAGCTCCTTGGATCTGCCGTGGCTTGCACACATCCAAACCAAGTTGGGGGAGAGAAGGAGACCCATCACAGGCCTCTGTGCACCGGGCCCTGGGTCCAGACATTATTTGCTGATGGGTGGTCTAACTGTTGACTTGCTAATGCCCTACTTGCTGCCTTTGGGTTTGCACAGATTTTTCCCACCACACTCCCTGCAGCTTCCTGCCTAATTCAGGCAAAACCAGAAGGTTCTGCCTCAGCCTCTGTCGCAGCACAAGCTGGATAATGGATGACAGGCCCTGCCCCCACCTGCTCTGGGAAAACAAACAGCATGATTAGCCAGGAAGACTCAGCCAGGCGGCCAGGCGGGAGGGAAGCCATACAGAGATGTCAGCTCCTGGAACATTCAGGAGAGCGACGCTTCGGTGATTGGGCCCACCTGCCATGGAGACAAGCACTAATAGGCAGAGGCGTGCAATGTTACTCTCCCCTCCCCAGGGTCCAGTCCGGAGTCGGCCTCTTTAAGACGTGGCATCAGGGACCCTGTGTGGAGCGGGATGGGGGGGGGGGCTGCACCAGCCATGCTGGCACAGGCTCCTGGCTGCTGCTAGACAGTCTCCAGGGAGCAGACTGCTCCCCCCCTCCCGGGGAGGGGGTCCTGCGCAGGGCCTTGATATTGGGCACGTTGATGTTTGAGGACATGACCTGGCACTACAGCAGCACCTTAGAGAGTTCAGGACCAGATAGATCCTCATCTGACCCAAGTGCCAGCTCTGGGGCACAGGCCTTGGGCCAGAGAAGGCAATGCAGGGCTGCATTCTGCTGCAGAAACGGGAATGATGCTAGGCGGTCCCCTACCCTCTGGACCTTGTAGGAAAATGTGACAGCCACAGGGATGGCCCTGGGGAAGAGAGGCCTTCAGGGCCTCAGAGGCTGTGGCTTAATGGGAGGACATGTTTACAGCATCCTTGGGGCTAAAAATAGACCGACCCTTGTAAGCAGCTCTGCCTGGCCATGCCGCAGGTGGTGGGACCAGAATAAGCAAACAGACCCTAGAGAAGGCTAGGCATGTGTGCCTCATACTGAGCTTCCCAGAGGGAAGCAGACGATGACCCTGGCGGAGGAAGGACTGGACACAGTACAACTAAGTGATATGCCACACAGGCTCAAGGGTTGGTGAAGAGCTCGCCCAGAGAACCCAAGGGCCCCATCCCAGCTTGCTGGCTTCCAGAGCTGGAACTGGGGTTCTGGTCCCTGCACTGCTCTCTCTGTCCAAGCTGAGTCCTCACTCACACCCTGGGCACCGTGGGTCTAACCTCGTGGGTGGAGAGGTGAGTGCTGCAGGGAGCAGGTGGTTGGCGCCGACCCAAGGCTCAGGGGGTCAACAGAGGACTGGGCTCCCCTGGGGATGATGTTTCCAGAACCGAGGTAACAGGCAATATCCCCGTGAAGGGGTAAAGGTGCAGGCCTGGGAACCAAGGGCACAGAGCCGAGTCCTCAGAACAAGCCCAAGGAGTACTCCGACAGCTGAGGAGAACTGGCTGCCGCCGGTTAGACTTTCAATCTCAGACTTCTTAAGTGACGTGCTCTGCTGGCTAAAAAGGTTCCGTCACCAAAACACAGCCACCAGGGCGCCAGGCATCCGGGTAGAGGCCCAGGCCACACTCTCAGACATCGAGCTCATGTTTTCAAAATATCACCCCTAGTGACTATTTCCAGCTTGGCCAGAGGAGCGGGGCTTTTCATCAGTGAGCCGGAGTAGCCAGCTTCAGGGCCCGGAGCTGGACCCCACAGCACCAGGCACCCGGAGACCCAGGGCGGGCATTTGCCCCCTGGGCTGTGCCTGTACGTCACTGGGAGGTACGTGTCTGCCTCCTGCACACGCTGACTAGAGAGGCCCAAAGGCCAGTGTGGAGTCTGCTCATTGGAACCCCAGCCCAAGCTGTCCGCATCCAGCCTTTCTCCTTCCACTGGGCCCGCATCAGGAACGCAGGCAGATGAGACGCTGTAGCACTGACAAAGCTCTCCACAAGTGGAAGCCCAGGTTCTACCTGGCCCTGTAATTGGAGGAGACACAACCTCATGGCAGGCGCACCCAGAAGCCAAGGGTTCCCAGCAGGGGGGCACCAGGCCAGATCTCACGCCCTCAGAGTCTACGGCCTCCAGCATCAACGTTTATTTATTCGCTGTTCCGTCAGTGCTGGGAGCCGGCTGTTAAAATCTCCAGCAATTACGAATTTGTTCTTGCCTCCCTTTTGTTCCTTACAGAGGCATGCATATTCACAGCTGCGGCGGCGGCGGCGGCGTCCTTCTGATGCGCTGACCTTTCTATTGTGGAGAGCGCTCCCTCTCGGTCTCTCACAATGTGCTTGCCCGGAAGCCTGCTTCCTGCCACACTTACCAGCCTGCCAGCTGCCGGGCTCCATGTTTGTGTGGAAGTTCTTCCACGTACTTTTCCTTCCAGCCTCTCTGTGTTGTCTCTGAGCTGGGGCTGTACCTCGGTTGGCAGAGTGCTTGCCTAACATGCATGAAGCCCTGTGTTCATGCACTTCTGCTCCCAGGGCTGTGTAAACTAGGTGTGCTGACAGATGCCTGCAGCCGAGGTGGAGGCAGGGTAATCACAAGTCCAAGGCCATCTTTGGCTACATAGTGAGGGGAGGCCAGCCTGGACTACCTGAGACTCTGTCTCAAAGAAAAACAAAAAAGGAACATTTGAAGTGTATCTCCTAAGGAGAACATTCCAGAGCCTTATTTTTCACTCTTTGGTTTTCAATCCCCGGTACTGAAAGAAAACCAAAGATTGAACTCAAGGCCTCATGCATGACTGGCAAGCACTCTACCACTAAGCCACGTCCCCAGTGTATCAGCCAGAGTTCTCTAGAGGAGCAGAACTGATAGATGACTATATGTAGGTACATATGTAAAGGGGATGTATCAGAGTGGCTGACAAACTGGTCCAGCTAGTCCAACAATGGCTGTCTACCAACGGAAGGTCCAAGAATGCAGTCGTTGTTCAGTCCACAAGGCTGGATGTCTCAGCTGGTCTTCAGTATATTCCAGAATCCCAGAGAAGTAGGCTGTAATGCCAGTGAAGGAATGGACTTGCCAGCGAGATCAAGAACAAGCAGGTAACGAGAGAAAAGCTTCTGTCTTCCATGTCCTTTATGTAGGCCGCCAGCAGACAGTGTGGCTGAGATTAAGGGTGAGTCTTCCCACCTCAAAAGATCCAGATTAAAAGTGGCTCTTCCCACTTCAGATGATTTAATTAAGAAAAAAAAAAAAATCCCTCACGAGTCTACCCAGCCTCTTGGGGTTTAGTTAATTCCAGATGCAGTCAAGTTGCCAACCAAGAATAACCATCACACCCAGCAACACGCTAGGTTAAAAAAAAATCTGGGACCCGAGAGGAGTTCAGCAGTTAAGAGCCCTTGCGGAGGACCCAGGTTCCGTTCCCAGCACCCACCTGGCAGCTCACAACCACTTATAACTCCAGTTCCAGAGATCTGTCACCCTTATGTGGCCTTCAAAAGCACCAGGCACCTGGTACACATACATGCATACAGCAAAACACTCATACAAATAAGTAAAAACAAATACCTTTTAAAAATCTAGTGTGACACCAAGCAGTGGTGGCATATGCCTTTAATCCCAGCACTTGGGAGACAGAGGCAGGCAGATCTCTGTGAGTTCGAGGCCAGCCTGGTCTACAGAGTGAGCTCCAGGACAGGAACCAAAACTACATGGAGAAACCCTGTCTCAAAAAAAAAAAAAAAAATCTAGTGTGACAATCTCTTCCTACTTGTGTATGCGAGCACTCTCGTGTATGGTGTATGTGACGTTGGGAACTGGACACAGGACCTTGCACATGCTGGGCAAGTGTTCTCTGCCACTGAGTTACAAGCCCAGCCCTTGTTTTGTTTTATGACAGGGTCGTACTCTGTAACAACATCTCAAACTTGCCATCCTCCTGCCTCAGCCTCCCAAGAGTAGGAGTCACAGGCACGTGAAATCTTTACCCTTCCGCTGGAGTGCCTCTCCATCCTCATGGGCTCACCTGGAGTCTGGTGACTCAGCTGTCCTGTCACTCATCGCCTCCTCTCTGCAGCTGTTCCTTCCTCTTGTGCTGATGTGATCTTTTTCCGTATTCTGTAATTTTCCTATTATGTGTGGTTACGGATATTTTTAATGACGGCTCCAGAGATTAAACTTGAGTTTATCCCAGCACACTCAGAATTAGAATCAAATTACTTCAAGTAAAATATAGCAACAGTGAGTTCTCATTGGCTCTGCCCTTAGTGCTGTTTCCACCAGTCACATTTATATTAGAAAGTCAACACAGCGTGACTGTGTGTCCTTTGTGTGTGTTTTTGAGACACACACAGTGTGTCTCACTCTGTGGTCCAGGCTTGCCTGGAACTCACTATGTAGTCCAGGTTGACCTTGAACTTGTGACATCCCTCCTGCCTCAGCTTCTCAAATGCTAGGATTGCACCACACCTGGCTACCGTTCTCTAGAATGTTCTCTACCGTGCTAGAGAGACAGCTCAGGGGCTAAGAGTATATACTGCTCTTGCAGAAGACTCAAGTTCAGTCCCAAGCATCCACGTTGGGCAGCTCATCACCACCTGTAACTCCAGCTTCCGTGGGATCCTATGCCTCTGACTTCTGAGGGCCCCTGCAGTCTCATGCACATACCCCCACACAGGCTGCCTTAGTTACTCTTTTACTGCTGTGATGAGACATCATGAGCAAGGAAAATTATGAATGAAGGTGTCTAATTTGGGATTTATGGTTTCTGAGGGTTAGAGTTCATGACCATCATGGAAGGGAGCATGGAAGCAGACAGGCAGGCAGTTAGGGATGGTGCTGGAGCAGTAGCCGAGAGCTCAAAACACAACCATGAAACAGAGAGAAAGACAGGGAATGGTAGGACTCTTGAAATCTCAAAGCCTGCCCCCACTGATATACCTTCTCCAACAAAGCCACACCCCCTAATCCTTCCCAGATAATTCCACCAGCTGGAGACCAAGTGTTGAAACTCCATAGGAGCCTGTGGGAACCATTCTTATTCAAACTGCCACACACATACTTTAAAATAATAAAAATCAATCTTGAAAAAAGAAAAGAAAACCAGAAACAGGGGTTGGATGCATAGCTCAGTTGACAGAGTGTTTGCCTAGCATGCATGAGGCCCCGGGTTTGAGTCTCAACACTACATAAAGCCAGGTATGGAGCCAGTGAAATGTCTCAGTAGTTAAAGGCGTTTGTTGCCAAGCCTGATGTCCTGAGTTTGATCCCCAATGAAAGGAAGGAATTGATTCCTGCAAGCTGTCTTCTGTCCTAGTTTGGTGTCTATGGCTCTGATAAAGACCATGACCAAAGGCAACTTGGATAGGAAAGGGTTTATTTTGCTTACATGTCCCAGGTCACACTTCATTACTGAGGGAACTCAGGGCAGGAGCTCAAGAATGACAGGAACCTGGAGGCAGGAACTGAAGCAGAGGCCATGGAGAAGTGCTGCTCACTGGCTTGCTCCCCATGGCTTTCTCAGTTTTTAATATAACCCAGGACCACCAGCCCAGTGGTGACACCACCCACAGTGGGCTGGGCCCTCCCACATCAATCATTAGCCAAGAAAATGCCCCAGAGCTGGAGAGATGGCTCAGCAGTAAAGAGCACTTAGTAAATTTACAGAAGACCTGGGTTCAATTCCCGGCACTCACATGGTACATCACAACTATCCACAACTCCAGTTCCAGAGGATCCCATGCTCTCTTCTGACCTCCATGGTCACCAAGCACACATGTGGTGTATATACATGCATGCAGGCAAAATACACATAAAATAAAATGAATAAATATAATTTTTAAGAAAAGTTTAAACAGAAAAGAAAATGTTCCCCCAGACTTATCTACAGGCCAATTTGATGGAAGAAATCCTTCAACCTACGTTCTTTCTTCCCAGATGACTCCAGCTTGGGTCAGGTTAACAAAACTAACCAGCACATTCTCTGACCTCCACAATACAAACAAACAAAACAAATTAATTAAAAAAGTTAAAAGCAAAACCAGGCATGATGACAGTAATTCCCAAACTTGGGAGATGGAGGCAGTAGGATCGGGTGTTCAAGGTCACCCTCCGAGAGAGCTACAGATAAAGTTCAAGGACCTGAGACCCTGTCTCAGACCCCATGTGATGGCGCATGACTTTAATCCCAATACTCAGGAGGCAGAAGCAGAAGGATCCTGTGAGTTCGAGGCCAGCCTGGTCTACACAGCCTACCTGAGACGTTCCAGGCTAGGCAGGGATACACAGTGAGGCCCTGTCTCACACCAACCAATCAGCAACATCAACAACAGTAACAACAAACTGTCTCAAAAGACAGAAAGAGTCGAACACTAGCAGCAAAGAGTAATGAGCTGCTGTCTTCAGTACCCTCCTTTGCCAGTGCTGGACCCACGAACTCAGGTCTCCCCAGCCCACCGGAGCAATGCCGGGCGCCGTCAACACGGGGGTGGAGGGGCACTGCCGTCTGCAGTGAGGTCCTTGGTGGAGCAATGGGGCCCTCACTTCCTTCCAGTGCCAGACTCAGCCAGCAGGTCTGTGAAGTTGCTTCTCCAGTGCCAGGCGGCTCCAGGCGGCTCCAGGCGGCTCCAGGGCCCAGACTCTCGAAAGCCTATATCCAGCCAGGGGATGGTAGCCTGCTGCCAGCCCTCCATTCCTTTCACCACTGGACCGCTCATTCCTGCCTTTCTATCAGCATCTTTTACCATTTTATGAGCTAACTGTCTTCTTTACCAGCTTGCAACTCTTTGTTAAGATCTGTCAGTTATAACAAAGAATGAGAACAAAGCATAATCTCTCCCTCTCTTTCCCTCTCTTACACACACACACACACACACACACACACACACACACACACACACACACACACACACACACAGATACCAGGATGAAACCCATTACTTTCATATGCTATCATAAAAATTCATTTAAAAAAAAAATGGGCTGGAGAGGTGGCTCAGAGGTTAAGAGCACTGGCTGTTCTTCCAAAGGTCCTGAGTTCAATTCCCAGCACCCACATGGTGACTGAAAACCATCTGTAATAAGATCTAGTTCCCTCTTTGGGCCTGCAGGGATACATGCAGGCAGAACACTGTATACATAATAAATAAATAAATCTTTAAAAAAAAAAAAAACCCACAATCTTCCTGTTCAAATTACAAGCATAGTTGCCTATAGATCTGAGATACCCCTGGGACCATCCCTCCCTGTCTCCCTCCCTCCCTCCCTCCCTCCCTCTCTCCCTTCACCCCTCTCTCTTCTCTCTTTCCCTTCATCTCTCCCTCCCTTGTTTTTTTAAATGTGTGTCGTGTTTTGCCTGCACGTATGTCTGCACACCACCCGGCACGGCCGCCGCCTGACAGCACTGGGCCCCCGGAACTAGAGTTACAGATTATTTCCAGCCGCCATGTGGGTGCTGGGAATTAAACCCAGGTCCCGTGCAAAAGCAGCGAGGACTCTCAACTGCTGAGCCGTCTCTCCAGCCCAGTCCTTGTTTGTTGGAGACAGTGTCTCACTCTGTAGCCCAGGTTAACTTCCAACTCAGGGTCCTCCTGCGTCAGTCTCCAGAATGCCAGGATGTGTCCCAGGGCCATGGTGGCCAGCAGACCTCAGCATCTCTTAGAATGAGGGGCTGCTGGTGGCGACTGTCGCAGTTTCTGTTTTAGAAATGCCCTTTGTCTTCACTGTGAGGACTCCATTTGGAGGCAGAGTTCTGGTCGGGCAGATTTTGTACCATACTGACACTCTCCCTCCCTCCTCAGGAGTCTCTGTTGGGAAGCCAGCTGCCCCCAGCACAGCTGCATCCACCCCAGCACAGCTGCCCCCAACACAGCTGCACCCCAGCAAGCTGCCCCCAGCACAGCTGCATCCCCCCAGCACAGCTGCATCCCCCCAGCACAGCTGCATCCCCCCCAGCACAGCTGCATCCCCCCAGCACAGCTGCCCCCAGCACAGCTGCATCCCCCCAGCACAGCTGCATCCCCCCAGCACAGCTGCACCCCAGCACAGCTGCACCCCAACACAGCTGCACCCCAGCACAGCTGCACCCCAGCACAGCTGCAGCCCAACACAGCTGCATCCCCAGCACAGCTGCATCCCCCCAGTACAGCTGCATCCCCCCAGCACAGCTGCCCCCTCAGCACAGCTGCATCCCCCCAGCACAGCTGCATCCCCCCAGCACAGCTGCACCCCAGCACAGCTGCACCCCAGCACAGCTGCACCCCAGCACAGCTGCAACCCCCAGCACAGCTGCATTCCCCAGCATAGCTGCACCCCCAGCACAGCTGCATTCCCCCAGCACAGCTGCATTCCCCCAGCACAGCTGCATTCCCCCAGCACAGCTGCACCCCAGCACAGCTGCATCCCCAGCATAGCTTGTGTCTGTCTAGCAGCTGTGCCCTGGGGTCCTGATTTGGGTTCAGTGAGATTCTTAGATGTATAATTTAATGTTTCTCATCAAATCTGGGATAGTTTTATTATCTAAAGAATATTTACCATCCATTTCTCCATTCTCCATCTCTGTTTTTGTTGCTTTTCTTTTTTAAAGATTTATTTATTATGTATACAGTGTTCTGTCTGCATGTATGCCTGCAGGCCAGAAGGGGCACCAGATCTCATTACAGATGGTTGTGAGCCACCATGTGGTTGCTGGGAATTGAACTCAGGACCTCTGGAAGAACAGCCAGTGCTCTTAACCTCTGAGCCACCTCTCCAGCCCCTGTTTTTGTTTTTTGAGACAGGGTTTCTCTGTATAACTTTGCGCCTTTCCTGGATCTCACTCTGTAGCTCAGATGGTCCTTGAACTCAGAGATCCACCTGCCTCTGCCCCCTGAGTGCTGGGATCAAGGGCATGCGCCACCACACCCGGCTTCTCCATCTCTTCCTATGAGACCTGTGACACAGGCTGGTTCATTCCGACTGCAGCTCAAGGTTCCCCTCCTTTCTGGGGCCTAATGGGACCCCGATGTCTGGCTAGCCCTCGTCGGCGGTGTCTCCATTCAGTTGTGGATGGGCTCCTGGGCTGTTTCCACCTCTCAGCTGCTGGGAGCAAAAGAGTCAAAATGTCTTCTCCAGCCCCTGCTTTCAATTCAATTGCTTTCCATTTTTTGGGTATGTGCCCAGAAAAGGAATTGCTGGACCATATGGTAATTCCATTTTCAATTTTTTTTTTTTTTGGAGGAACTCAATACCCTTTCAGTAAGACCCTCTCTGCTTAAATTGACCAGAATTATGCAAGTGACAGAATGCGTGTGCCCAGCTCCGGTGTGCAGCAGGCTCAGCTCCCCAGAGCAGCAGGCAGAGGTCTGCAGCCTGGCCTACCAGGAAAGCAGAGCCAGGGTCAAAGCCTGCAGCTAATTCCCTTAGTCCCAGGAAGCAGAAGAGAGAGGCCATGGAGAAAACAAAGACAGGAGGAGGCCAGGGACACACTGACCAGCTCCATCCCTTCACTGTGAGGCCACAGCAAATGCTGCCCATCTGAATGGTTCAGAGTTAGGAAAAGGGAGAATTGGCCAACTCAGTCTACCGGCTGCTGATTCCCGCTGCAGCTCCTGGGCACACAGGCTTCAGGAGCACTGGGAGAGTGGAGGGGGTCCCAGGCCTGGAGGGGAGTCACAAGGGCCAGGAACACAGTGAGACACTCTCAGGGGACAGCCCAGCCTGGCTCAGGAGCCCGGGACCTGGAGTCAGCCAGTGCTCCTGAAGTGTCTGAACTCTAGAGCCTCCAGAAAGAGCAACTCCCAGCAGCATTGGGGCCATCCTAGGGAGACAGGCTCTGGAGTCTGGGCATGCGGAGCTGACTCTGGCACTGCAGTTCCCACAGGGCTCCGGCAGGGCAGGAGCCTATGGAACTGCTCCACAGGTGAGTGGACCCTTGGCTTCAGTGTGCCCAAGAACTAGGTCCCACAGGGAGGCGGGGAAGGGCTCAGGGAAACACCAGGGAAGACAGTGCGAACCTTCTGGAGGTCACAGTCCAAGGCCTCAGACAGCCCCAGCTCCTGGCCTATGAGGAGGGGGAGGGAGCTGGAATTACAGGCCAGTCAGCACACCAGCCTCAGCTCCCAAAGTCTGCAAGTCCCTGGAATAGGAATGAGTGTGACTAAGGCTTTGCACTCTGGCTCGAAGCCTCTGTTTGCTGGCAGGGCAAACCAACAGCCTCTCAGGAGGACACAAGAGAGGAGGCGCAGCCTCCCGCCGCCTCCCTCACCATGCAGCACGTGGCCCTCTTCCCAACAGCCCCAGCTGACAGCTCAGGTGCCAACTGCCAGTCCCGGCCTGACTCTGGCTCTCCAGCTATGCCCCGCTGCCATCTTCTTACTCTGGCACAGGCACCGCACCCGCCTGCTCTTTGACTGGGCTGGATGTATAACGTCCATCTTCCTCTGCTCCGCCTAGGCCCTGCTTCCCACGAGGCTGAGTCTCGCCTACAGTGATGCTGTACCGCCCAGAAGACGGACTGGGGTGGGGTGGGGGTCTGTACCTGTCAGTGCCCCACAAGCCATGACAACCAGAGGACTCCTGCTCTCTCATTCTGCCAGATGTGCCCACCCTGACATCATCAGTCCGTGTCTTTCCTATGAGCCCTTCCTCCTCCGAGCCTCATAAACAGCATGAAGAAGGTTGAGCAGGCTTTGAGGGCGACTCCAGAGGGAGGAAGGCTGTCCTTTCCTGCTGCAGTGTGTGATGGGAAGGGGCAACCACGTTTCTTGACTACTCGTCCCTCTTCCTCTTTTTTGCCATCGGAGTCTAGTGGAATTTTCAGGTTTATCCACCTGATGTGGACTCTGGGAAGGGCAGTGATTTTCTCTGAGCCTGTTGCCATGGAGCCCAGTATTGTTAGGAGATAAAAGATGCAGAGGCCTGGGCCCATCCTGAATGTGACTCAGGATCCATCTACTCATTCAGAATTTCCTAGGTGCCTACTGCGAGCCAGGAATCCTGGTGCTATGGAGGTAGCCGGCGCTAGAACAAAAGTCCTTGCATCAAAACCATACATGCTGTGGTGGTTTGAATAAGAAGATTCCCCCATAAGTTCATATATTTGAACGCTTAGTCAACAGAGAGAGGTGCTATTGGAAAGGTGTACAAGGATTAGGAGGCATGGCCTTGTTGAAGGACGTGTCACTGGGGTAGGCTTTGAGGATTCAAAAGCCCATGCCAGGCCCAGTGTCTATCTGCCTGTGGATCAGGATGTAGCTCTCAGCTTCTACTCCAGGCCAGGTGTGAGGCCATGCTCCCCAATATCATAATGGACTAAGCCTCGGAAACTGTAAGCCATTGAATACTTTCTTTTGCCAAATGGTGGTGGCGCATGCCTCTAATCCCAGCACTCAGGAGGCAGAGGCAGGCAGATCTCTGTGAGTTTGAGGCCAGCCTGGTCTACAGAGTGAGTTCTAAGACAGCCAGAGCTAGATAGTGAGACCCTGTCTCAGGAAAAAAAAAAGTGTTTTTTTTTTTTTTTGGTTTTTCGAGTCAAGGTTTCCCTGTGTAGTTTTGGTGCCTGTCCTGGCCTATAGTTAATCTATAAGACAGACTGTAAAGCCTGGGGCCATGCCAAGATCAGTGTCCTGGGTCTCTTCAACCCTTCCCCTTGCCTCAGGCCCTCTGCACCCTTATTTTAGAAATAAGTCAAATTTAGTAAAGCTTCGCTAAGCATCAATACTGTCCCCAAGACACAGAAGTGTATGATGTCTTAGTTGCTTCTGAAACCGCAGAGTCTACCACCAGTGACACACCTCTTCTAACAAGGCCACAACTTTGCGCTCACCCTTCTAAAACCCTTCCGTGGACTGAGGACCAACTATTCAGACACATGAGCCTGTGGCGGTCATTCTCCTTCCAACCGCCATGGTGGCAAGAGTGAAAGTCCTGGAGATTTCAAGTGCTTAGGGAGGGGGTGTAGGAGGTAAGGTTCAGAAAGCTCTCAAGGGAAAAGAGCACAGGGTGCAGGGTGTGCACATTGGACCTGGGAGGGGCAATTCAAGAAACAACAAGACCATCTGCTAGGCCAGGTAGCCCCCAAAGATGGCATCTGAAGTCATCTAGTGGGACCAGAGCCCCTTACTGCACTGCCAAGGCTCGGGCCCTACTGGCAGCCCACTCCTGAGACTGTTACAACCTCTAATTGTCCTCCTCGCCCGGCCCGTGTGTGTGTGTGTGTGTGTGTGTGTGTGTGTGTGTGTGTGTGTGTGTGCGCGCGCGCACATGACATGGGCTTTTCTTTTCTTTCAGCCAAAACCACCCCAGTGATCCAGGAAGTGGGTATTGCAAGCTGTAAATATTTTAATGATGATAATTCAAATATACACAAAAGAAAATGGCATAATAAGCCAGCTTCAAATAGGCAGCAATTTTCCACAGAAATGGAAAACAGATTCATAATTGCCAAGGATGAGAGGGGAGGATGGCAGCCAGTTCTTAGTGGGTGTAGGGTTATATTCTGGGGGTGAAGAATGAGATAGAGGTGGTGGCTGTAGCCACAATGACACACTAAATGCCACCAAATCATGCCCATTAAGTGAGTGCTTTTCCTGTGATGCCAGGTGAGTCACCATTTTAAAGAAAGCAATATTTTTTTAAAAAAATATGTTTTAAGTGTGTGGGTGTTTTGCCTACATGAATGTCTGTGTACGATACGGGTGCCTGGTGCCCTCATAGGTCAGAAGAGGTCTTCAGCTTACCTGGAACATGCTGTAAGCTACCATGTGTGTGCTAGGAATCGAACCGAGGTCTTCTGAAAGAGCAGCCAGTGGTCTTAACTGCTGGGCTGTCTTTCCAGCTCCTGGAAAACATTTCTGGGTCTACAGTAGCATCAACCGTGAAACAGCTGCTCTTCCACTCCCTGCTGCTCGGCTGGAGAGCCGCAGGGTAAACCCCAGGTTCCACAGTCTTGTTTGCACTGCTAAATTGATGTGATTTTTTTTTTCAAGCACCAGGGTTGGAATCCAGGGCCTCCAGCCTGTGAGGCAAGGGCTCCACCACTGAGCTGCAACCCCAGCTCTTGAGAAGGAATTAATACAACCATCTTGTCAGTTTCACAGAAATATGACTGACCTTTTCTTAAAACTGCTCATTTCCCAAGTCATATTCAGATTGCATCTTTGTGGCCCCCAAACCATCTTTATGGGTGGTCTGTCCCATCAGCGGGGAAATGAAGTCTGCTCATTGCTTTGGTTATGGGACCTCTACACCTTAATTTTGCCTTTTAATTTACTTTGGGGGAGGAGGGGCCCATATGTTACAACCCATGTGTGTGGAGGCCAGAGGACAAGTTTGCAGCAGTCAGTTCTCTATCTCTACCATGTGGAACCCAGGGGGTAACACTTAGGTCACCAGGGATGGCATTGAGTGCCTTTGCCTGCTGAGACAGCTTGCCGGCTCCCTTCATACCTTTTCTATGACATTAACTTGGGGAGTTTCAGTCCTGCAGAATTGCACATTTTCTAAGCTGGAAGCCCATGGAAGCCAGAAGAGGGCATTAGATCCCCTTAGAAATGGAGTTATGAGCAATTGTGAGCTGCCATTGTGTTCTGGGCACTGAACTGGGGTCCTCTGCAAGAGCAGTCAGCCCTTTCCTATAGTTAAGAATTCTTGGAAGAGGAAGACTGAGTCAGGAGTCACCAGCCAGACACAGAAGAAGCAAGATGTGAAGGCAGAACTGAGAAAAGGTACCGAGCCACATGGCTAAACACAGATAAGAATCATGGGTTAATTTAAGTATAAGAGCTAGTCAGTAATAAGCCTGAGCTCATGGCCATGCAGTTTGTAATTAATATAAGCCTCTGTGTGCTTACTTGGGTCCTGAGCAGCTGTGGGACCACGATGCTGCAGAAGTTGGGCGAGACCAGAAAAACTTCCAACTACCAATGGCACCCAACATGGGGCACAAACCCACAACCCTGAGATTAAGAGCCCGGTTAGCTCAGTCGGTAGAGCATGAGACTCTTAATCTCAGGGTCGTGGGTTTGTGCCTCACATTGGGTGCTATCTGTAGTCAGAAGTTTTCCTGGTCCTGTCCAGCTCTATAGCCCCATGGTTCCACAGTTGCTCAGACCCAAGTAAACACACACTTTCCTATTTCCTTCATTCTCTCTTCTCTCCCCCTCCTTTCTTTCCCATCAAGACAAGAATCTTATTGTTTAGATCAGGCTGGCCTTGAAATAATAATGATTGGGCCCTCCTGCTTCAGCCTCCCAAGTGCTACCTGGATTTAGCAAGAGCAGTGTGTTAAATTGGCTTTCACTCACACTGCAGACAGGTGCACACATACACTTCTGTATAAGCAAAGCCACTGTGGGGATAATCTAAGGATGGGATGGGGCAATCAGCACTGTCAGAAAAAGGCACTTGCTCTCTGCCCTGTGAAATGTCACTTGAAAGTAGACATCCTTGCATTAGCTGTAAATGTGTACTGTGAATTACAGGAATCACTAATGTGAAAAGAGGAAACTGAGTCACACACATGCTCAAAAACCAGAAGAAACAGGAAAAAAGCAGAAGACAAAGCCAGGAGGGAAAAGCAACAGATGGGAGACAGAGCAAGTGGAGTTCACTGTGGCCCAACAGTGTCAGGATGCACTTTGGTTCTCAGCTGTGTTTGTTTTAGGGTAGGCATTTTTTTTTTAAGTTTATGTGTTTGCTTTCCAGAATGGGTCCCTTGTGGACCACAGGTCACTATGTAGCTAAGAATGACCTTGAACTAATCTTCTAGCTTCCACTTCCAAAGTCTGGGCTTTTAGGTATGTGATGCCATGCTCATGATGCTGTGACGCTGCTTTGATCACCAACAGTATAAATGTGCCAATGAGAAGGGATTATTAGGAGCCAGGTGATGGTGTTATGTTGCTGGAGTTATCTCCAGTCCCACCCAGGCCCACAGCCACTCAGACCCAAATAAACACACAGAGACTTGTATTATTTATGAACTGAATGGCCATGGCAGGCTTTTTGCTATCTAGTTCTTATATCTTAAGTTAACTCATTTCTAATCATTTATAAATTGCCACGTGGCTTGTGGCTTACCGGTATTTTCACATCATGCTTCCTCTGTCTCTGGCTGGTAACTCCTGACTCAGCTTTCCTGTTCCCAGCATTCTCTTCTCTGCTCTTCCTGCCTATACTATACTTCCTGCCTGGCTACTGGCCAATCAGTGTTTTATTTATCAATCAATCAGAGAAACACATTCACAGCATCCCCAGCAGTGGCGCACACCTTTAATCCCAACACTTGGGAGGCAGAGGCAGGTGGATCTCTTTGAGTTTGAGGCCAGCCTGGTCTACAGAGTGAGTTCCAGAATAGCCAAGGCTACAGAGAGAAAGCCTGTCTCAAGAAGTAAAAAAAAAAAAAAAAAACCCCAAATAACAAAAAACAAAATAAAACAAACCAGCAATAACAACAAAGAGATTATTAGGGCTGGAGAGATGTCAGCAGTTAAAAGCACCAAATTCTGTTCCCAGCACCCACATGCTCACAACTATCCAATACTCCAATGCCCCTTCTAGTATTTATGGACTCCTGCATGCACACAGTGTACCTACACACATTCAGGCACACACACACACACACACACACACACACACACACACACACACACACAAAGTATTTTAAAAGGACAAGATTATTGCCAGACATGGTGGCATACACCTTTAAGCCTAGCACTCAGGAGGTAGAGGCTGGTAGATCTCTGAGTTTGGGGCCAGCCTGGTCTACAGAGCAAGTTCCAGGGCAGGCAGGGCTAAACAGGGAAACTCTGTCTCAAAAAACAAAACCACAACAACAACAAAAAAAACAAGTAAAGTAAAAAGACAAAATTATCAAGATTGGATTAAAATAAAAGACCAAACTCTACATTATCCACAAGACACCTAGAAAAAAAGATGATGCAGAAACGAACACCTGGATAACACCAATAAAAGTCAGAGGGAAGTCAGACACAGTGGCCCAGGCTTGTACTCTAAAGACCTGGGAAGTAGAGGCTGGAGATCCATTCAAGGTCGTCTTTGAAGTTGGCCTGGGGTAGATGACACCTGTCTCAAGGGTATCAAGTGGGGCTGGTGAGAGGGCTCAGCAGGTAAAGGGGCTTGCTGTCAAGCCTGACACCCTGATTCAGTCCCCAGGACCCACATGGTAGAGAGAGAACTGACTCCTGCAAGTTGTCCTCTGACCTATTGTACGCCACAGAAATAAAAATGTGATTAAAATGAAAGTCAACCAAGTCAAAGGCCGTAGTTAGAGTAACATCGGCCAGTTTCTCCATGGCAAATAAAGTTACAAGGGATGAAGGGGTCACTCATTTTTCGGTAAGAGCCAATGATCTATAAAGCATATGCACTAACAGAAGGCTGTCAAACCACCTGACACAGTCAGAAGGAACTCCCTCCACTGCTGTGGGATGGTCTGTATGTTAAATTGCTCTGATTGGTCAATAAATAAAACATTGATTGGCCAGTGGCTAGGCAGGAAGTATAGGCAGGACTAACAGAGAGGAGAAAAGAAAGAACAGGAAGGTGGAAGGAGTCACTGCCAGCCACCACCATGACAAGTAGCATGTGGAGATGTTGGTAAGCCACAAGCCACGTGGCAAGGTATAGATTTATGGAAATGGATTAATTTAAGCTATAAGAACAGTTAGCAAGAAGCCTGCCATAGCCATACAGTTTGTAAGCAATATAAGTCTCTGTGTTTATTTGGTTGGGTCTGAGCGGCTGTGGGACTGGCGGGTGACAGAGATTTGTCCTGTGGGCCAGGCAGGAAAACTCGAGCTACAGTCCACCACTACAGCTATCAAGTTCATACCCCAGCCTTCTGGCTCAGCCCAGTGTCTCTTAGCTTGAGGCTCGGGTCTTACATTTAAGTCTTTAATCCACTTTGAGTGAACGTGAGGTGATAGGGTCTTGTACACAGCTTTGGTTTTTTTCAATGCCATTTATTGGAGAGACTACCCTTCCCCCAACGTGTGTTCTTGACCTGTTTGGTGAGGATTAATTGACTATAGATGTATGGGTTTAGTCTAAGATCTCTATTCTGTAAGTCTGTACATGCTAGAGAAGAATCATGCTGTGGCGTGAATGCTCCGGGTTTATCTGTCAGGTCCATCTGGTCCATAGTGCCATTTCCTTGTGGGTTTCCCATCCTGGTGATCTGACACATTATTTAAAATGGGACTGAAGTCTCTTGCTATGTCACCTTTCATTTTAATATTTGCTTAATATATTTGGGTGCCCAATGTGAGTGTATGTGTTCATAATGACTATATCCTCTCTAAGAATGGACTCTGTCACTGCATTAGTTACTTTTATCCTGTGATCAAATGCCTGACAAGACGTCACTTGACAGTTAAGAGCACTTGCTATTCTTACAGAAGACCTGGGCAGTTCCTAGGACCAATATAGTACTTCACCACCATCTGTAACTCCAGGTCCAGGGGACCTGATGCCCTTTTCTGACATCCACAGGTCCCAGGATGCACAGGGTACACAGGCAACACACTCAGAGGCATAAAATAAAAATACATTTCAAGAAAATTGGAGAGAAGCAAGTTGAGAGGGCAAAGGCTTATTTTTGGCTGGCTGTTTCTGGGGTACGGTCCACCATGCTGACATGTGGGGAAGGTGGGCTGTCAGCCTTCGGGCAGCTGGGAGGCACACTGTATCCAGTCAGGAAGTATAGAGATGGATGCTGGTGCTCAGCTCACTAGCTCACTTTCTCTCTATGTGTGTGTGAGAGAGAGAGCTCTTGCATGTGCTATAGGCATGTACGTGAGGGTGCACTCGCCCATGCAGGTGTGTGTAGAGGCCAGAGGTTGACACCAGGATGTCTTTCTCACTGAATCTGAGTGAACCATTTTGGCTAGACTGGCCAATGAGTCCCCAGGATCTGTTTGCCTCCCAGAGGACATGCGCTGTCATCTCCAGCTTTTATAGGTGCTGGGGATCAAGATGAAGGCCCCTGCGCTTGCCCAGCAAGCACTCTGTCCACTCAGCTACCTTCCCGTCACCCACTGATGGTGCCACTCACATTCACGGTGGGTTCTTCAGTTATAAACCTTTCTGAAAAGGTCTTCCTAAACATACCTAGACGTGTTTCCATGGTAACTCTAAGGCCCATCAAGTTGACAAAGACAGAACCACCACAGATGTTATTATGCGGTCATCTTGGTCTACTTCGAAAGCAGTTGATAACTCAAAAGTCCATTTTATCTGGAATCCGACAATGATAGTATAAGCCTGTGACACTGTGCACAGGCAGCTGATGCAGGAGGACTGTAAGTTTGAGGCCAGCCAGGGCTTCTCCACTTGCTATTTCCATTGTCCCTCAGGCTCCTGGAAAGCTTTAATTTTTGTCTTTTATTTGGTAAAGTTTTTGCTTTATGGTTGCTACAGGGGGTAAATGTTTTACATTTATTTCAGCTGATTAAGTCCATGTTGATTATATATAAAAATCTAGCTTTATGTCATGTTTTATTGACTTATAATCTGTATGTTTTTGTATTATCAGCTTATCACTTGGCTCATATATTGCAGGCTGGTTTTGGACTTACTATGCTCCAGAGTGCAGTTGTGCACCACCATGCCAGCTTTTTTGAGCCCTGGGTATCAGGTACCCCACTAACAGCTCCATCCCTGCCGGCATCCCATTCTGCTGTATAGTATATCGTACTGAATTAAGTGATGTGTGGGGTCAGTGAGATGCTCAAGAAGCAAAGGCATGTGCTACTGAGCCTGATGGCCTGAGTTTGATCCCCAGAACCCACGTGGTGGAGAGCTTTGGAGACAGAAGCAGATTAGGTATTCAATGCCAGCTGCAGCTATATACTGAGTTCAAGGCCAACTTGCACTTATAAGACCCTCATCTGAAACCAAACACAAAATCAACCTGGTCTTTTTATTTTTAAGACAGAGCTTCACTATGTAGCCCAGGCTGAGACTAAAGATCTTGCCTTACCCTTTCAAGTGCTAAAATACAAGGATGTGTCACTGGCTTTTCTGGTCATTTGTGTCACTTAGCACAGTGAGTCGTCACATTCAGAATTTCCTTCTGCATCAAAGGGGAATGGCAGGCAGTAAGTAAGCTAACTTGCACACATCCCACTGCCCAGTCACTATGAATACTCTTTGTTGCTTCTACATTCTGGCCATTATGAGTCATGTTGCAGCTAGTTTGTTCATGTTTTTAATTTTTGTTGCCTGTGTACGAGATGTTTGACTGCATATAGTCTATGTACCACATGCATGCCTGGTTCTACAAAAACCAAAACTGGGGTCCCAGATTGTTTGAAAATGGAGTTAGAGATGGTTGTGACCTACACCAAGATTATCCTTTGAGGGATCTTATCTCTAGTTTCTGAGTGCAGGAAACCAAACCTTGGTCTACAAGAGCAAGTGCTCTTACCTGCTGAGTCATCTTTGGTGTTCCCCTAACCCTAGACAGGGTCTCTCCACACAGCCCTGGCTGCCCTGAGACTATGTAGCCCATGCTAGCCTTGAACTCACAGAAGTCTGCTTGCCTCTGCTTCTTGAGTGCTAGAATTAAAGGCTAGTACCACTGCAGCAGGAACACCCCGTTTTAAAGTTATTTTTATTTACATGTCTGTATGTGGGTATGTGCACATGAGTGCAGGTTCCTACAGAGGCCAGAGGGTGTCAGATCACCCAATTTATGCTGCTCCTAATGTGGGTGCTTTGCTCTTATCTGGCCTCCATAACGGAAGAAAAAAACAACAGTGTGTTTGTTTCGACAATGTCTTGCTTTGAAGCCCAGGTCAGTCTCAAAGTCACAGTAACTAGTAACCCTCCTGCCTTAGCTTCCAGGTACTGGGATTACAGATGCACGTCACGATCTTCAGTTGAAGGGGTAATTAAAATGTTCTCAAAGTTGCTGTAGCCCAAGGGCGGAGAGGGAGAGAGACTCTGTGACTCTCTGGCATCCTCAGTTTGTTCCAGAAACAGAGATGGCAGCCACAGAACAGGGGAAACTGGGGAGCTACTCCCTTGCTATGAGCTGGAATGGACAGCTGAAACTAACAATTTATAGCAGCCTTCCAGAGATGAGAGCTCCGAAGTGCCCCATCACAGGCTCTCCCACTGGTCTCATGTGGCATTCTTGAGAGCTTCCTGGGGCTCCGGTCCCTGAGTGCTGGAGGGCAGGTTTCCATGTCAAAGGTGTGAAGAGGCTTCAGGCCCAGCAAGCTCTACTGGTGCTTCCTCCATCAAGCCTCTCTGATGGTTCTGCCAGGCACTCATCTGCTGGGATCATCCATGCCTTAAGAGACAAACTGCGGATGTTCTAAATCCCCAGCATGGGATTTGCTACAGTTCTACATAGAACAACTTTCCTACTCAATGATTTCATTGTTTTGAAATACTCTGGATAAAAGTTGGATGCGTTTTAGATGTCCTATATTGTGAAATATTATTTTAAGATGGTGTTTCATTCGTTTATGCTGTGGAACATTTGTTTAATGATGCAAAGTGTTTGGATGGAAGCTCCATCTCAACCCCTGGCACCCCGGCACTCATATACCCAGAGTTTGGAATGTTCTGGTGGAAGAGCTACCTCAACTCCCCTCCCCCACCTCTTTCCCCAAAACCTGCCCCTTCAAAGCCCACCAAACACAGCTCCTCCCCAGAGAGACTCACGATCACTCCCACGGGGTATATAAGCTGCATTACTGAAAACAGACACGGGGATCTTCCGGTCTCTTGTCCCTGTCTCCTCTCTGCGGGGCTGGAGACCTGCCTGGGAACGCTTTTCCCATTAAACCTGAGCTTTTCTGATTCTGTCTGATTTGGATTGCTGCATCAGCAAAGAGGCTTATCGGGTGCAAAACGCCTTTCACAAAGATGTGTTACTTTTGTTTATGTTGCATTTGTTTAACGCTGTGAAGCTGTGATACTTTGCCTGTCTAAAACACCTGATGATCTAATGAGCTGAACAGCCAATAGTAAGGCAGGAGAAAGGATGAGCAGGGCTGGCAGGCAGGGAGAATAAACAGGAGGAGAAATCTGGGAGGAAAAGAAGAAAGAGCAAGAGAACAAGGAAGATGCTAGGGGCCAGCCATCCATGAACTAAGAGTGAAAGAAAGATTTACAGAAGAAAGGGACAAAGCCCAGAGGTAAAAGATAGACTGGATAACGTAATATTTAGAAAAGCTGGCAAGAAACAAGCCAAGCTCAGGACAGGCATCTAAAATTAAGAATAAGCCTCCATGTGTAATTTATTTGAAGCTGAGTGGTGACCTCCCAAAAGAGCAAAAACAACCAACATCCTTTCATTTCCAAAATGCTTAACAGGTGTTGACAAAAATGCCATCAGGGTGGTGAGATGGTTCAGTGGGTAAAGGTGCTTGCCATGATGGCTGGCAACCAGCGTTCTCTCCAATACTGTCTTCTACTTTTGCACCCATGTTTCAGGCGTGTGTGCCTTCCTTCCCAAAATAAACTTAAAAAATATTGTTACGACCTTTTGGATTTTTTTTTTCGAGACAGGATTTCTCTGTGTAGTTTTGGTGCCTGTCCTGCATCTCGCTCTGTAGCCCAGGCTGGCCTCGAACTCACAGAGATCTGCCTGCCTCTGCCTCTCGAGTGCTGGGGTTAAAGGCGTGTGCCACCACCGCCCAGCACAATCTTCTGGATTCTTATACATATTTCATGGCTTTTTAAACGGCAGCTGTCCCATTAGACCAATGAGAGGCCTTAGACTGGCTCCCGAGCTGTTTAGATAAGACCCCATCATTGTGGATGCTCCCCAAGTCTTTGAAGGTTCCCAGACCTCTCTTGTACCCTTCCTCCCACACCTGAACCTAGCTACTTACCCAAAGAGCACTCATCTTCAGTGGGCAACAGCATTCAGAGATTGTAACGTGGGCTTTGGGACAAGCTGTCTGCCCCAGCCTGCGGTCTGCTCATCATGCCTATTATGCTAAAGGTTGGTGCATAGATGAATCATGACCCCTCGGCTCAGTCTCTTGAAGTGAACTCAACAGCTGTTAACAAAGCCAGGAAGGGTCTGGGTTAAGCAGGGAAGATGCCTATGGTTATCTTCTGGCCCGTTCCAGGCCTTTGCAGTCACTCCAGGCACCAACCAATTCAGCCACAGCAAAGCACTCCTCTCCCCCTGCTTGCAGGATCCCACCTCCTTGTCTCCCCAACTGGAAGTCTGGTGCTTGTGGTGATTCTACTGCAGGTGCTACTATGCAGGCTCCAGAAATACCTCGTAACCAAACTCAAGGAAGTTGCCTTTCCCTGAGTCTTAACACATTAAATGACTCACCTGAGCTCAAGTAGGATCGTACTTCTAAGGCAGCCCTGATGCCCAAGGACTGGGCCCAGGGGTACCTACTGTTAGAGCATGCTCACTCCCCACACCTCCGTGAAATTGGCCGTGTCCATTCTCATTATGACTGGAAACCTGCTGAACCCTATTCTCTTTTGCACCCCCACACCAGTCCAGTGTTGGAGACCCCATAGATACATCTGGCATTTAGTCAGGAAGGTCATGCAGATGAACAGGAGGGAATTGGGTGTCACACAGGAGGAAAACACTGATGCCCAAGGTGGAGAAGCACTTCAAGCTCGAATCTCCTTAATGAAAAGCATTCAACCACCAGGATCCAGATGTAACCTGGGAAAGCTGGCCAGAGTGTATTTCCACCCATCAGCTGTTTATTCCATACCTGGCCTTGGATGTCAAACGTGTGATCCCAAGAAGTGGCCCGTGCCTTCTAAGCAGTGGTGTCCAATGGGGGACTTATGCCGTAGGGAGCCATGCTGGTGACCTAGCCTCAGAAGCAGGGCTTGCACTTCCCACGAACTAGGCTAAAGCTGTTTCAGGTAAGGGACCTGGGACCTGTCTGAGGGCTCTGCATGCAGGTAGCACCCAGACTCCAGAACGCAAGTGCCTGGCCCTTTCCTGCAGCCTGAATTGTGTTCCATCCTCTCCAGCTGTCAGTCATGTGTTACTACATGACAAGCTACACCAAAAGACAACGACTGCTACCACCAGAAGCCACTGTCCCGAGGGACAGTGATCTCACCCGGGTGGGTTTGCCCACGCATAAGTTGTGCTGGTCTTGCCAAGATCCTGGGGCATATGCCTTAGGACAGGATTCAAGAAGAGCTCTGCATTTTTCCTGTGAGACAAATGATTCATGTTGAAAGGTTCCTGATTGGGGCTGGACAGATGGCTCAGTGGTTAAGAGCACTGGCTCTCCTTACAGAGGTCCTGGGTCCAATTCCCCAGCACCTCACAACTGTCTCTAACTGAAGCCCTCTTCTGGTGTGCTGACAAATAGCCATATACGAAAATATACGAAAGGTTCCTGATTATGGTGGGATGGAAGAGGAGAGAGAAAGGGGCGATACTGGGAATTAGACACAGGTGTGTCTGGCCAAGACATCAGTCCAGCGAGGAGATGCCTGAGGTAGAAGGATTACAAGTGGCCAATGTCGGTGTTTCCAGTCTGGTGACCAGACACCAAGGGCCACTCACTAAGGAAAACAGCTCAGAGAGGGCAATGGTGAAAGCTGTATGGCACGTGACCTACAGGTGGTGAGGAGGGAGAAGACTGGACGAGAACAGCCGGGGCTGCTCAAGGCACACAGCTGTGTTCCCATGTGGGTCAGGGAGAAAGGACACACAGCCTAGAATCAGAGCATCACCAATCTCCTCCAGGAGTGCGTCTTGACAGCCTAAGTGTGAAGTCCGCGGAGTGCACAGCAGGTATGGCCTTGACTCTACTACGGAAAGAAATCTGACCCTCTCTTCAAAGCCAGCACCTCACAAGATGCTGGGTACTAGATTAAGTACACGGAGCATGGGGGCTGTGGGCCAGCAGCTATGGGCAGCCCCAGCCCCTTCTTTAATACTCATTTTCCTATAGCGCAGCTCCGAGATTGCCTGCTTTAAAGACGTAACTGCTACGTTCAGGCAGTCCTGGAGCACTGGAGAACTCCCTGTGGCCTCTCACGTGAGAGCACTACAGTCAGGCTTCCCTGAAGTCAGGGCTCCGAGCAAGAGGCAACCTCACAGGAGGTAAGAAACAAGAGGTGACCTCGTGGTTACCTGCATGTTTAGACTGCAGGAAGGGGACCTGGACCTGAAGTCTTCATGTCTTTGATTTGGGGACTCATGGCCTTTCCTGACTACTTGGAAACTTACATACATTCTGTGGCAGTCTTTGAAAGAGTTGTTCCCATTCAATCTAGTCTTCTAAGTCCATACAGACCAAGCTTAAATGGCCCCTTCTCCATGGCTGTCCTAGCAGATCCACGGTGATCTGTGATAGGATGCAGTCCTTGGCAGGACCCTCCCTGTCATCTCCCCTTGCCCTGTTTCCTTCTGGCTTATTTCTCCATCTCCTGCTAGGAAGCCCCAGGTTCGATCCTCTATACTTGTTCCCTCATTTTTGTCCCTCTGACCACCACAAGTGTGACACACAATTCTTAGAGCACTATCTTGTCTCTGGGATGCTACTTTCAGGGCTCCTCCCCAGCACACAGCGTTTCTCAGGACAAGCTCCAAGAAGACTCTGCAGATACAAATTTGCTATGCCCTTCCTGCCAGGCGCTCCTGCGGCACTGGCTCTGAGCCATGTGCTCACTACTACCCATGGACTACAGGCTTTTCCTTTCTGTTATTCTAGGCTGTTAGTGCTGAGGCTGCTGGGGGCGGGGGCGGGGGGGGGGGGGGGGGGGGGGGGCTCTCACTCTTCCCCCACCTCCTAGCAGATGCAGAGTCACACAAAGAGGAACCCGACTCCATCCATGTACTTCACATTTTGCTTGAGGCAATGCTGGTTTGGACCTTAGATTCCTGTAGTAGTTACCTGCTGCAGTGTGGACCAAGTGCTACCCAAAGGCTCATTTGTTAAATAAAGATTTGGCACCAACCTGGAACTGACAGGAGGGGAGGGAAACTCTGGAAGGTGGGCCTAGCAAAAGTGTTTAGGTCACTGCGGACCAGGGAATATTACCGAGGACTCTGGCGTGCTGGCCTTGGTCTTCCCGTTTGTCCTTTCTTGGTCCCATCTTGGCCATGAAGCGCACGGCTCTGCTCTGCCACATGTTCTCTCCCTGATGTGCTACCCGCTATTGCCACCGGTCACAGTACGAGTGCCAACAGGCTAAACGGCAAGACACTGTCAAAAACCTCAAACGGTCACGAGTCAACACCTTCCCAACTGTGGGCCAATGAACTTTCCTACGTAAGTTGCTTTACCTCAGGCACTTGTTATTGTACAGAAAACTTACTAACGCATGATTCTAGCCAGAAAAGGGAAGGCCACAGAGGCTGCCAGTCCACCTCACACTGCTAGGTACTGAACCACATGTGGTTATGCTTTGCTGACCAGAAAGAAGACGGCAGCAGTCTGCCTCTTCGGGGCTATAGGCCAGGGACTATGCAGAGCCCAGCCTCCAGGACCAGGTCGAAGCCTGGTCAAGCTGACAAAAGAAAAAATGTTAATGAGGAAAACCTGCTCATACCCAGCCTCTATTCTTAAGTCCTCAACACTAAAACCTTTATGAACTATACACTGCAATCTGATGTCAGCTATCAGCTAATCACACACACAAAGATTATCAAAACATTCTGGTAGATCTAAAAACTAAGAGCATTAACCAACCCCCCTTCTCCCTCTTCTGCCGCCCGCCCCCCTCCCCCCCCCAGCTGTTGGTCTCACAGGGGTCTAACATCAGAAACCTAAGGTCTGTTTGGAAGGGAAGACAAACGCCTCACTCTGTAGCAAGGTAGAGACATGGGGATGCAGAAAATTGTTGTTTCATATTTTATTACATCAATGGCTTGAAAATTTTATTTAACTTCAGCAAATATTGGAAATAGAAAAATGAATTCTGCAGAATTTCACAAATAAATTTCCCAATCTCCACTAACAAATGTTATAATTCAATGGCTAAGCAGTTATAATGCTATGGACATTCACCACAACGACTGTGCTGAACTATAAAACAAGCAAAGAGAGACATGGAAATATTACTTACAACAGCATTATTACAACATATTTTCTTTAAAATTTTAACATGGATTTTATCACTCCAAAAGATATACAGCATTTCCGTTATATTTGCAAACTTAACCTTATACATCTTTTAAAATTTTGAAAAAATTTTAAGCAATCTAAAAAGCACTTAGCAAAGTTTTAAGTCTACATAATGGAATGCTATCCACTCCAGTATAGATTTTCATCTTAGAGAAGGTGACTGTAAACACTCATTATTTTACAACATGCATAGACTCTACTGACCTTCCTTCTGAATTGTAACGTTCCTGCAATTGTGCTTTACTACAGTGAGGAGAAGCTGCAAAGACCCAGGGGTGGCGAGAGGAGCATTGCACGCGGTCATTAGGCTCAGATGATCTACTGCCTTAAGTCAATCTGAGGCAAAGTTGACTTGATACTAAAAACTTGAATCCTGGGTCACTAGGTGTACAAACAGGATAGACACGAGAGGAAGACAGGCTCTGTTCTGTCATTCCTTTGCTTACATGAAAGCAGGGATCCAGTTAGTGTAATGCACTGTTTGGCTTATTTTTGGTGTGCAATTATACCAATAGTACATCTGATATTTAGAAAGATAAAAGCAGGGTATAGTTGCAATTTAAAGTGACAATGAACTCACTTGAGTGGTGTGTAGTACTGAGGAAACTGTATATAAACAGAAAACAACTGCTTAATTAGTCCACCACCATACGCTTTTGCCTTTTGCTTTTTGAGTGAGTTGTGACCATCACTGGGCGGGTCTTATAAAAACTACCAGAAACCATCTTTAGGGAGCTGTCTTGACAAAGAGGCAGTGGGAGTGCGCTACACGACCCTCTGCTCCTGCTGACACAGCACCTAACTGTGACTCCACGAGGCTGATCAGCTCAACTGAGGCGTGGGGACCCAGCTAAAGAGCTACGTTACAGAATTGATCACTGCTGCTGACCAGTCAACACAATATTCAAGTAACAGGGTGTTTAAGTGGATAAGCAAAAAGAATTACCTAAACACTTGACATGTCTACATAAAATTAAATAAAACAAACTCTTAATGCATACGCAATACAGTTTATATCTTTAGGGATCTCTAAACTAAAAGTTAGACTATTATTTGTGTCCATGATACTATATTTTGCACAATAACTTATATTTAGAAGATTTTCCCACAAAAATATATAATTATGACATTCACATTGATAATTTTTAAGAACACAAAGCTTAAGTGACATTCCACCAGAAGCAGGCCTCATGTCCAAACCTACCCTGCTGATGCACCTAATTTCTGACACGTTGAACAGTCACAGTTCAGGACCAGAGCCCTAAGCTTTGAAAGCTAAGTGATCTCTTGGATTTACATCACTGCAGACTGTGTCACGAAACGTTTAAAACATGAAGACTATTCCAACAGCCCCCAGGCACAGACCACTTCCCTCTTGTCAAATGAAAATGGTATGCCTCTTTCCCTTGGAGAAAAGGCCAAAACCAGCTACTCTGATCACGATCACTCTGACACCCGACTCTTCACAGTTGGAGGCCACTCGGTGCTCGGAACCAGGAAAGGACAGTACAGAATGAGCCTGGTGCCTGGCACAGCCACTCTGCTTACCACACCGTCCAAGATGACCGTCACGTCTAAGCACTGCCTAGAACAAACCTGCTGGAACAAATACTAACTAAGGAAAGTAGCCCAGGCACAAAGACAGACAGACAGAGAGCCACTGGCAGAGCAAGAAAGCCACTGTTCAGCCACCCACACTGCTTCTGCTCACTGGAGAGAGGACATGCAAAAGCTAGGCGCCTTAGTGTCCCTGTGAGTGATAGGCAAAGCGTTGGCTGACCTCTGACCCCACCGTGTTTTCCTTCCCCTTTCTGTTACACAGCAGCAGGTTTATATAAAGAAAAGCTGACTCGTTACTGTGTCGTTCTGTCACCTGTGCCGACTCAGGGACAGTGGGCTGGGCCTGGGCACTGCTCCACGGGCTTTTCCTGACCAGTGGGCACCTGGTGTGGGACAGGATGAAGCAGGTCCCTTGGTACTCTCCTTTGGAATGACCTATCTCCAGACTTCTCAAAAAAGAATGTACACTCCACCCCCAATCTAGATTTCTATAGCTGAACCTCTTTCTAAAGAGAAAATCAGCTAACTTTAAAAAAAAAAAAAAAAAAAAGGAAGGTGCTTAGGAGTCAAAACATCGAATTTTAATTGCATATTTTAAATTCTTAAGAACTCCGTTCATACCTTAAAGCATCTACTTTTTTTTTCCTTTTTGGTATTGAAAGCAGAAAAAATATTCAAACACTGCAAACAACAACAAAAGATATTTCCACATGGTTAGTGCAGTCTCAACTGGCCATGGATGCTAGAACGCAGTCTGACCGGCTGCTCCTCAGCCCCTTGCAGGCCCAGTCTGCTAAGAGAGCAAAAGGGATTCTGGAAGTCTCAGACCTTTATTAGAAATCTTTGCGTGTTCCCAGTCTAAACAGATGGCATTGCATACCAGTCTGTAGATGGTTTCCTTTCATCTCGGTCTCACTAAGCAACACATCCATCACTTTTCTGTCCTTTCTGCTGCTAAAAGAGAGGGGATGGTGTGTGTGATCACACCAGTACACAATGACACGAAGGGACACATGGAGTGACACACAATGGCCGGGCACACCAAGAGAAGGAATGAGAGCTAATGGTGTGTAGCATCTAGAAAACCATCCCTGGCTCCCCTAATGTCCTCTACTAAACTGCCCTGACATTTCAAGTCAAATCTGCAGAAGCTCTCCCCATCTGCTACACCTCAAAGATGTCATCTTTGGCAAGCAATAAACTTTAAATAAGACACTTGAACAGAAAAGCGATTGATAACATGGTTGCCAGAAGGAGAAGGCACCAATTCCAAATGTACAAGCACCAGGTACAGTGATATGAACCAAATCTCTCGGAGTTGGGTGATGATAGTGGTAGCTGAGGAATCAGGAGGAGATGGGGTGCACCCACATCCTGGGATTACAATGCTGAAGGTTGGAGGCAGAAAGCATTGAGGTCCACGTTCCCATTAAGCTACAATGTCCAAGGACAGTTGCTGCAAATGAGCTTTTACCTCTTGGAAAGGGAAAAAAGGGAAAGAGTTAGGGGAGAGAGAAAGAGGAGGAGGAGCCACCTGATTTATAAACCATAAGTCTGCCCTCTGTTTAGGGAAACAGGAGTTGAATCAGGAAGCTTGGTATGATAAAGGTTACAATGTGGTCTGTCAATGGGTTGTGATTTCCAAAAAAGCATGATATTCCTTAGGTGGCTGCCCCAGAAAAGGAGGGGAGAAATTTTCTAGAAGGCCCACAGGGCCTTCTGAGAATTACACTATGCACAAAGTAGGACTGCAGGCCATGCAGGAACAGAGCTGGGCCTTTCAAGACTACCTGTTCTGAAGCTGTTGGATGGGAGAGCTGCCACGGAAGGGGCTCAGGGGAGCCAACTGGAGGGTAGGTCCCAGACTCGAGGGAGGTGTGCAGGCCGTGGGTCCCCCAGCCCTTAGGCAGAATGAGATGCAACGGAGCTCTCTGGGAAGTCGTGCCAACATGGAGGAACGAGCAAAGAATTAAGGCAGATGGAGCACAGGACTGCAAGTGTATGCCTTTTTTGGTAATAGCTGCTTGTCCACAGAGATGTGATGCAGATGGCTAGGTGATGTCTTGTAATACCTGATATCTGGATAACATGTCGTCCATACCAAGTGTTCAAAGCTACCAGCAGTTTTCATGAGGCAGATGCATATCTTACGTCGAGGACAGAAGCAGCCTGAAGGAGGAGAAAAAGGAAGAAAGGCATGAGAACAGCAATCAGCACACACTAGCTCTGGTGTGCTCCAGGAGGGAGAGCAGGCGTACACTCAGCAAACCTGCGCTGCAAACACTGTATGACAAGCACCCATGCTCCCAGGGCAGGGAGTGCTGGCCCACCTTCAATGAGTTTTTCTCTTTCTGAACTTTCCTATCTGCAGAGCGTGTACAAAAATGATGCTTTCTCGGCAAGGTTAGATAAAATAGCTAAGGGGCATGTCATCACATGCCCTGGAAAACAGGGCTGCTCAGATATGCATAGTAATAATTACATGCACTTCCTGCCCCTAACTTTTCAATGCTTCCTACAAGAGCACAGGGCATTAGAGAAGTTATCATATCTCTAAAGGAGCAGTTAACACTTAGGCAAAACTTACTGCTAATGGTGAAAATACCTCATATTTTGTTTAGCTGTTCTATGTTCCAGGGCCTTAGACTGGCCCTACATTAGGATAAACTGGGAGTGTTTCATACTGGAAATGTGTAGATTCTGTACATATGCTACACAGACTTTCTTGTAGAAAGCACTCAAGAATCTAGTTCTCAAAGTTGCCATGTTGCAGGACTTTCCTACAGAGGGAAGCATCTTGAGGCCCAGCATAGAAGTGACTTTCCTTTCCTTCAAGGTATTCATCAGTGTGGTCTCCAGGCCAGAGCCCAGAGCAAAGACAAAACAAACAATACAAGCTCATCAACTCCAAACCACCCAGGAGCGGGTTAAGGAAGACAGAGAAAGTCAACTTCCTCAGAAAGGTAAATCAATCCATAAGTTACTGGAATAGCAAACAAATCCAGATTTGTGATGACTGTCTAGCCTTGGCCTCATGTACATCTTCTGTAGGAGAAGAGGCAAACAAAAAGTGTACAGGGATAATGCCCCACTCCTGGGGTAGGTAGAGGCAGCAGGTAAGGGATCCCAACACAGGAAGTGGAGGGGGACAGATCTGTCCTCCCTTCCTTACAGCTCTGTTGAAATCAGTGTCACCATCTCCAAAATCACAATGTCAGGCATGGTCACAGAAGTCCCAGCAGCCACAGGACCTAGAACTATCATTACCAGCTTAAGCTAACCAGCCCTGGTCAGCATCAAAAGCTGGAAGTCAGCTGCTGGACATCCTTCAAGAATGAGTCCTAAAGACTCATCCAGAAGGTCAGCAGCTCCTGACAATGGCTGAACACTTGAGACCTGCCTAAGTGCAGGACACTACTCAGCACTTCTGACAGCTTTTACTCCACGTGCGGAAGGAAGCCAGGATGGAGTTATGATGTCTGCAGGCCACAGTGATGAGCTACCTGAGTCAGCACACACACTACTGTACTAACAGGACAGAGCTGCTGAGTACCTGAACTACAAGATATTTCAGCAGCCCTGAGCATGGCCTGCAGGGAGACCATCCCTTCCAGACTTACCTCATCTTCTTCCTCAGGGATCTTGATGGAGCTGTCAGGGGACTTGACAGGTTTCTGGTTACTGGGCCCATTGGTCTCGTCTTTACCATGTTCCGCTTCCCATTCTTGTAAAACTTCATCTATGTTGAAGCGGCGCCGATAATTTACAAAAAAGTTTTTCACCTGAACGACTGACTTGTTCCCAATCACATCTGAGATTGCCTGAAAATCTCGTCCATATTTCCTGATGGCTAAGGACAGAAGAGAGTATTCTTAGAAATAATTCAGCATAGGAGAAAAACCATCTTTAAAGTTGTGTTTATTTATTTATTTTTGTGTCCGTGAGAACTCCCCACACTTCTGTCTGTGCACCACAGGTGTCCCTTGTGTCTGCAGAGCCCAGGTCAGATCTTGGAGAACTAGTTCCAAATGGTTGTAAGCTGCGTGTGGTGCTGGGAACTGCACCCGGTCCTCTGTGCTCTTCACCGTTTTTAGAAATCACAACTCAGGGTGGTGAAATGGCCGAATAGGGAAAGCACCTGCTGGTGCCATGAGTTGGATCCTTGGAACTCACCAAAAAAACCCAAACAACAACAACCAAACCAACCCACCCCAACTGCTGCTCACCTCTTTATCCTAGCAGCACACCGCAGGGCTCTTCAGCAGACACTCACTTACATGTTGTAGCGGCAGAGAAGCACGGCAGGCACCTCTCGCTTACAGACAACAGCACAAGTTCCCTAAAATCCTGCCCACCAGAAATCTTTCCTTCTTTTCTTCTTTTTTTTGGTTTCTCTGTGTAGCTTTGGTGCCTGTCCTGGATCTTGCTCTGTAGCCCAGGCTGGCCTCAAACTCACCGAGAACCACCTGACCCCTCCCACCCACCACCACACCTTTCTTAAAGCATGTCATTACTATACAAGTTGCTGAAGTTCCCATCAAGTCCCTCATGGCTGTGGACATTCTGCTTTGCCTTTTCAGAATCCTTAGTTTGAGAAACATCTCCTGTCTTAAAATGCTAATACTCAGCCAGGTGGTGGTGGTGCACACCTTTAACCCCAGCATTCCGGAGGCAGAGGCAGGTGGATCTCTGTGAGTTGGAGGCCAGCTTGGTCTACAGAGCAAGTTCCAGGACAGCCAGTGTTAGTTACACCGAGAAACCCTGTCTTGAAAACCCAAAAATAAATAAAGCTAATACTGTCTTTTGAGATTTGAACTTACCCGTTCAGAATGCAATAAGCAATTCTAAAATATAATACGTTCACATCCTTAGACAACTGTGGCTTTCAGGTTAATTTTTAAAAATGGGAAAGGGTTAGTTACATGGGCCTATAATTCTAGCCCTTGGGAGTTTGAGGCTGGAGGATTTAGAGTTCAAGGCCAGAAAAGCAAAAGGTGAGCCTTTGTCTCACAAACTAAAAACATGGGCTGAAGATGTTTCACAGTGGTACAGCATCTGCCTAGCACAGCCCTGGGTTCAAGCCTTACTAACAACACATGCATGAAGAAAGTACACACATCTAGGAGAAAGACATGGCTACAATACTGTAATCTTCCACATGAGTGAAGTGATAACAGGATGGACACAGCAGTTCCCTCACCTTTACCACAGTTCCCACGTGCTAAGGGAGCTCCCTCATACCTTGTACGGCGAGAAGCTGCTCTTCCGTAGTCCATCGGGCGTTGCATTTCTGAATGACCTAGAAAACCAAATGGATTGTCAATTTATTACATGTGTCTTTATGGCAGCTTAATGAACTTTTCATGTCTGGATTTTGGTATCAACTAGCTAGGTTCCTAAAATTCTGTCTCTATCTTTCTAAAACAAGGCATACTGGAGACACGTACCACATAGATATCAGAATTTTAAGCACATAAACTCAACCCTGATTCTGAGATAAACATAATCCTACCTCTGGAAGTCGGTAAGGCTCTATTCCACCATCAAGCTTTTCTTTAAGAGCACTGTTCGTTTGTTTAATGTTCTGAATCTAAGAGAGAAAGAGTTTCATTTTAAAAATAAAAGAAGACCAGAAAAGGTATCTTTGACGGAGAAAATCGCAATATTCCCACAAGCCCAACTGATCAAGTGCAGCATCTCTCTGTCTTCTCACAAATCATCTCTTCTCCTGTATTTTTGCTTGACTCAGCACACCTAGCTTTTCTATAAGCCACATTATTGTGATTTTCCCACAGATACCAGAATAAGACAGACAACAGTATGCCCTTGTCCTGGAACTCCAAGGACAGGGCATTTCCACACTGTATGATAGGATGATGGAACTCTGACTTTTAGCACGTTTCATTTTCAAAAAAACCACAGAAGCAGTAAGAATGCCAAGCAAAGAGCAGGATGATTTTGATAAATAAAGCAAAGATACTCGGGAGTAATAGATCTTCACTACCAGCAATGGAACATTCAAAGAGAGACTTTGGAGTAGAAAAGACAAGACACAACTTCTCTCCTTGTCCTGGAGACCAGCCCAAGACCTTACTCCACCACTACTACATAGTGACACACATGGGCATGCAGCCCTATTTTACTTTTAAGACCAGAGTCTTGTTGAGTTGCCTAGGCTAACTTGGAACTTGCAGTGTATCCTGCACTGACCTTGAACATGTTATCCTCCTGTCTCAGCCTCCTGAACAGTGGTAATTACGGTAGGTCTGTGTCATTGGGCTCTGCTTCCTATCCTGTCTGGTATGTATGACATGTGCGCGTGCTTGCACGTGGCGATCAGGAGACAGCGCTGTGCAGCTGCTGCTTCTCTCCTTCTGGCACGTGGGCTCTGGGAACTCAGGCAGGCGGGCTGGCTTAGGGGGCAAGCACCTGAGTGAACCTGAGCCACCTTACTAGCCCTTTTCTTTTTTGTCCTGTTTTCTCAAGACAGAGTTTCGCTATGTAGCCTTGGCAGGCCTGGAACTCATTCTGTAGACAAGGCTGGCCTCAAAGTCACAGAGATCCACCTACCTCTGCCTCCTGAGTGCTAGGAAATAAAGGCGTGCGCCACCACCTCTGGCATCTACATAATCTTTCAAAATTCCATTTTTGTCAAGTGCTTATGGGGTGGGTTGTTTTTTGAGACAGGGTCTTACTCTGTAGCCCAGGCTGGTCCCAAACTTGTGGCAATCTTGCTTCAGAGTCACAAGTTCGGGACTAGGAATAAAAGTTGGAGGCCAGCCCGAGATAGAGTAATCCTTGCCTTCAGAAAAAACAGCAGAGATGGGTAGAGAGGTGGAATCTAGGATTTAGAGTCAGAATTAGAACAAGTTAGTTGTCAATGTTTTATCAACTGAAAAGGAAACTAAGTAAGAATCAAGATATGGCTGTGTGTGGCATGTAAAGAAAAAACAAGCAATGTAACCCATGTGGCTGGCCCAGTACTCTACCAGGTAAATGCACCATTTGTTTCTACTTTATCTTGTTCACGGAGATCCCTCTCTCCTGTGAGACCATTCATTCTGCAAGTGGAGATCTCCTGCCACAGGCTTATCCACTGAGGAAGCAGACTCCCACCCAGTTCTCACTGTCTTCAAAGCTGCCCTGTTCCTGAAAACCAGGAGCAGAGCACAGGGTGCTGGCGAGCAGAGCCTGGGGCCTCTGGGAGAGGGCCTTTGTCTCCCTGCCTCCTTCTCCTTTTCCTACTGTCCTGAATATAGATTCGAGCATTACAAAATGGCTTCTGCAGCTTTCACAGGAGCAAAGAGCAAAAAGCTGAGACCCTAGGAGAGAGACTAAAACAAACTGGATCCCTAAGTATCTATCCCCGGACAATAGCAACCACGACAACCTGACAGTGGGACTCCTTGAACTGGTGTTAATCAGGTTTTCTGTCTCTGAGGTGTCTCCTTGATATACCAGCAAACACAGGGTTCCCAAAGCACCCATCTCTGTGACTGACTATCATTTTAACTCTAGAAGTGCAACTAAGTGCCTACCTCCTCACTCCCCTGTTGGGCTCTAAGCTCCCCCTCTGCCAGAGTGACAACCTGAGTGATTATCTCAAGTCATAAAGACCCTGGTCCTTGGCCGTTTGTTTCACGGCACAGGCAGAACCCTCAGCAGCCCTCCCACTGCAAGCTGCACTGACAATGCCCTGGCACAGCAACCCCGGCAGATCTGCAAGGATCAGCCTCAAGGATTAATCTCCTCATTTGAAAAGAGGTCTCTAGGAAGATTAAGTGACTCTCCTATGATCCGAGCATGGCTGCGCTGCAGCAGGCTACAGAGCTGTCTGCCTCTGGAAGGACGCTGGGCCCTAGCCTGTGCCTCCTTGAACCACAGCAAAGACAGAGCCATCAGTTCCACCCTGCTGGAGACCACCAGAAGGTCTGACCACCTCTGACGGCTGGTTTCCAGTCACTCAGGTTTAACTAGTCAAGAGGTGGGAGGAGAAAGGGGAAGGGAGGGAGAGAAGGGAGGGGAGGAGAGACACCCTAATGAAAGGCCACTCTAGACTGCGAGGCTGACTTTCCCACTTCAATGCCACTGTGCAATCAGATTAAGGTAATGAGCCCTTTCTACATAGCAGACACAAATAACCATACAAAGAATTCAAAAAAAAAAATCCATGAACTGGCTGCGTGGCTAGTGGTAGAGTACTTGCCTATGTGTGGGGTCTCAGGTACGACTCCCATCACTGACCCACTCCCACCAAAAAAAGCCTTGCACATCAAAAATGACACAACATAAAAAATTAGAGATCTGCAGAGGTGGAGGGACATATCCTCTCACCTCATCAGAAAACCCAATAAAGACATTAATTTGATAGCTATTAACAAAATCTTCATCAAAATTTTAGAAGAACTTTTTTTTTCTGAAAATTAAAAAGCGACAGTAATTTGATATGGAAGTAAAAAGGGCCAAGGACAATTAAGACCTAGGAGACTTTACTGCTACACATACAAATTCATAAAGCCCATGACATCAGGGTACTATGCATTTGTGAAGGATGAACTACAGAACAATAGAACAAAGAACATAAAATCAAACCAGTCAGTTTCTAAACACAAGGAAGAAACAACAGCCTTTTCAGTAAAAAGTACTTGGTGAAATAGATGCCATACTTAAACACGTGTAACACCACACCCAGGAAAACATTTCTAAGTAGACTGAAGATCAAAATACAAAGGCTGAAACAATGATGCTAAGATGATACTCAACATAGCTTCCTCCCCCAGGAAAGGGTTCTTTTAAAAAGATTTACTGAGTTTTATTTTGTGTATAGGTGTTTGGCCTGCACGTATGTCTGTGCCCCTGTGCCTGCCTGCTGTCTGTGTAGTCAGAAGACTCCCTAGATTCACTAGGTTCCTTTCCCAGGAACTCGAGTTACAGATGGTTGTGAGCTACCATGTGGGTACTGGGAATCAAACTCAAGTGCTGTGCAAGAATAAGTGCTCTTAACCCTTAGTCATCTCTCCAGCCCTTGGGGAAGGTTCTTACCAGGACTTAAAACCTACCAACCTGAGAGGAAGCATTGAGAAACTGTATTGCTTGAATGAATTTCAGAAAATGCCATTAAGAGAGTGGGAACACAGAGTGGTAAATGATCTAATGACAGGTAGGAAACAATTTACAACCTGAAAAAAGAACATTCAATAAGGAAATACAGAGATAGAGAGGCAGGAATATAGTGAGTTTGAGGCCAGCCTAAGCTTTGTGGGAAGACCCTGTATCAAATAAACACACGCATCCGAAAGAACACAATCCAGTAGAAAACCAAGGACAAAGACTGGGCAGACATACAACAAGAAGTGGACAGCCCAAGGGCCAACCAATAAGTGACAAGGCAAGCAATGTCAACAAAGCCCAAGGAGACCTCCTCACAATGCGTTAGAGAGAGGCCACAATGGAGACAACTACTGTCAACAGTGCAGAAGGACCATTATCAATGGAGACAACTGTGTCACCCCATATGAGGAGATTCAACAATGCCTGGGGATACTTCTGTTGTCACAACCAGTAGGCTGAAGGTGGTACATGGTGAGTAGGGTTAGAGGAGGCTGCCCCTGGAACACACAGGTTAGTCCAAAGTGTACTTACTGTAGGTGGGAAATGCTGGCACGGTACAACCAAAATACATATACACTGACAAGACTACTCTGGAAAACCCTGAACATATGACAATCTGTCAGTTCTATTCTTCGGGAATCCAACAGAGATGTGCTCTACAGACACATATGCATAATGCACCAGATACATAACATTCATGCTAATAGTTCATGTAATGGCCCCAAATGGAAACAACTCAAATGTCTACCACAGTACAATGTATTGCTAGTAGGCTATTTACATAGCAAAGAAAAAGAACAGATCAAAAGTAACTGCTTCATAAAACATGGGCACATCTCACACACTGAGAGAAAGCCATAAAAACAAACATTATCTTACGTTTATTTTTTGATAATACAAAAAGGAGACTGAAACAATCTGTGAGGGTTCTTTTGATGGTGGTGGAAACCACACCCGAGGCTTCCCACATGCTGAACAAGTGCTCTACCACTGACCACACCACAAGCCTCAGCCAGTTTAGCTCAGTGGTGAGCCCTTGCCTAGCACTGCTTCTGTGGGTTCGGTCCTCAGCTCCAGAAAAGAAAAAAAATCAAACCAAGGTAACTGGCACACAAAACCTATCCAGGGGGTGGTGGTGCACGCCTTTAATCCCAGCACTCGGGCAGCAGAGGCAGGCGGATCTCTGAGTTGGAGGCCAGCCTGGTCTACAGAGTGAAATTCAGGCAGCACAGCCAGGGCTACACAGAGAAACCCTGTCTCAAAACAAACAAAACAACAACAACAAAACAAAAACAAATCAGAATAGTGGCCCTCTCCTGGGAGGTGCGTCAGGAATGAGGGGCATAAATGGAGCTTCAGAGGCTTGAGAGGAATAGTGGTAAAGAGACACAAAAGGCCATGTTCCACTTCCTGGTCCAGACAGAGGTTACCTGAATGCGCTGATGTTGTAAAAAAGTATTGGTGTGTACACGCATACACACACACACACACACACACACTTACACACACACAGAGCAATTATTTTAATTTACATAAACAGCCGTATGCATTTCTCTCTATAAAAAAGGTAAATTTAAAAGAAATTTTTAGAGAGGAAGACCAATACCCAAGATGTTCTGCCCAGTTCCTTAGAAATAAAATGCTCTTGGTGATGGCAAGAGGGCTCGGCAGGTAAAAGCACTGTGTGAGCCTGGCAGCCTGAAATCAATCCCTGGACCCCATGAAAAGGCAGAAGTAAAAAATCAGCTCCATAGAGCTATCTTCAGACCCTCACAACACATCACAGCATACTCATCACCTCTCAGTATTAATACATACATATTTTGAAAAGAGAAATGAAATGTTCTTCTGACATCCTGGCTAAGCCTGAAGACCTGGGTAAGCGGTAAGGACACTGTGGTGTGCACGCTGACCTCTTGCCACACTGGGCTGGCAGGTACCTGTCGTTTGATGGAGACCAGCTCCATGTCCAGCTGTCTCAGCACCGTGGTTGCAGCAGTAGCATTAGCAGACACAGCCTCCACATCTTCTTGGGAAAGAAACATTCCTTTTGGAGGTTTCCTTTTGGCTCTGTTTTTAGCTTGTGTACTATGCTTTTCTTTTTTGACCTGAGGAACTGTCTCAGTAGGGGGCACCTGCATGATATACATATGATATACATATTTGGTAAATATTTCAAAACAAAAATGTCAAATGGATAGCAGTAAGCACGTGTCTTTACCATGGCCCCAGACAATCTGAAACAATCCCCATTCTTCTCTAAGCACCCTACGGGGAAGTTGAAAGATAACACCTGCCTGCAGACACTTCACACAACACTCTTTTCTTCTTCAACAGAAACTTTTCCATTCTACTTCTTCAGGCCTCTGACAGGAAGTGACACAAGGGGACAAAACAAGAGGACTGAGCTCTCTATGAGCTTTGTGACTGTGTAGCTGTCTACATGACATGCAGATAACTAAGTTGTTTGATCTCCACCAAGGCAGACTGCATGACACAGAACCCCTCTGGTGGGTATGGGATGATGGGGAGGGGGGAAGTCTGTAAATCTTTCCATTAAGAAATATAAACTTCAGCCAGGCGGCGGTGGCGCACGCCTTTAATCCCAGCACTTGGGAGACAAGAGCCAGGCGGATCTCTGTGAGTTCGAGGCCAGCCTGGTCTACAGAGTGAGTTCCAGGAAAGGCGCAAAGCTACACAGAGAAACCCTGTCTCCAAAACCAAAACAAAAATAAAAAAAACAAAACAACAACAAAAAAAAACCGGGCCCAACCTGAATTATAGCAGATCTTGTCTCAAAAAAAGGAAAAAAGAAAAGAGAAAAAAAGTAACAGCCAAGGATAAAGCTGAACATTTCAAAAGACCTTTTGCTTTATATTTTAAGACTAAAATAAAAAGATAATGAAAGGAACTGGAGAGATGGCTCAGAGGTTAAGAGCACTGGCTGTTTTCCAGAGGTCCTGAGTTCAATTCCCAGCCACCCACCACATGGGTGAGATCTGGTGCCCTCTTCTGGCATGTAGGCAGAACATTGTGTACATAATAAATAAAAAAGATAATAAAACAAGGATAACAGAAATTCCTTAGTTAATAACAAATAAATTATTGGTAACAAATAGTATCTATCAGTAGCCAATAAATATACTCTATGTAGCATTAATGCTATTTCATAAAGATTACCTACTGGTGATGTGTGTTTTAATAACATTTTACACATAAACTAAGACTTAACCTATTTTCTTTTTCAGTCAGAACTTGTGCCACGTAAAAAAGAATTACAAAAAATTACAAAGTCAAGCTTGTTCATTTAAAATGTGTTATTGAAAAACCTAATAAATAACAATACACCAAAATAAAACAAACCCCCAAGTACATGTCACTCTCCAAACAATCTTACTCCATTAACCCAAAGACTGTGTTATTCGGATACTTTTTTGACAGTGAGAAGAACATCATCCAAAAAGGAGGACTAACTCCACCTCGGTGAGTCTACCTAAAGAAGCTATAATATGCACACAGGAATACCTTGAGGCAACAATTCAACTTTCAGGAATTATTTTAATGGAAAAAATGTGTACAAATATTTAGACATGTGACCCGTTAATTCAGTATTGTTCACAGTAGTAAGGACTTAAGTAAGCTAGAAAGTTGCTTAAGATTAGTTAATTCTGAGAGGTTCATATGATGGAGCAGTACATGGTTATGTATAGAAGTATATTTAAAATAAGTTCCAAAAATTGTAAAAATTTCATTAAGGTATCACTTTACTATTTTTTAACTAAAAATTCTAAATTATGTACACAAATGAGCATTATATTTTACAGAGAAAGTTGTCTGTCTCAAAACCTACTAAGATGTAGCGGTGATTATGGGTAATGATGCTGTAGTTACTGTATGTAACTCCCTTCTTTCTGCCCAACTCCACTGCCTATTTTGCTATTTGAAAAAGTATGTAACACTGCTATAATTTTACAATTTTTTTTAGGCAGCCCAGAGCCTTTTGCTTTTCCAATGTTACATGCACTGATGTTTGCCATGGGTATCAGATCCCCTGGAATTGGAGTTACAGACAGTTGTGAGCTGCTATGTAGGTGCTGGAAATTGAACCCCGGTCCTCTGGAAGAGCAGTCAATGCTCTTAACCACTGAGCCATCTCTTCAGCCCCCTTGTTTTTCCATTCCCACCATTATAGGACAGAGAGCTAAGAAACCTGCCCTGTTTCTGAGTAATCAGCTCCTGCCCAAATGCTGGCAGCTTCTTGGGTCACTCAAGTCACTGCACAGCACTGTCCAAGCAGACCCTAGACAGTGGCAGTCAAACACACTGAGGAGTGAGCAGCCCTGCTGCCACTCTTACAGAAGATGAGCGAGCGTGGCCTTTCCCTAAGGGCTTCTTTCCACGTGACTCCAGACGAACATACTCTAAATTCCATGGCAAAGCAGGTGCTGTCTACAACGTTCCATCTGCACCTTTGGACTCAGCACTTAATACACTACTGTCCAAGAGGCAGGAGCTACTGGCAGAACTAGTAAAGACATTTACTGCCTACAGACATTCGGGAGAAAAATACCTCCTTTTTGCTGTCCTTGTTTGGATCAATCTCAATGTCAATGGGGTTACTTCCATTTGTTTCTTCCAGTTCATCCTCACTGGAAGATAAGAACAAGTTACTGAAAAGTTACTCTGCATTAACTCTATTTCACATAAAAGCATAACAAAATAGCCAGGCGAGGTGGTACATGTCTTTGATCCCATCACTCGGGAGACAGAGGCAGGCAGACCTCTTAAGTTCGAGGCCAGGCTGGTCTACAGAGCGAGTTCCATGACAGCCAGTGCTAAGAAACCAAAGCAAACCAAACAAAATTTATTCTAAAATTGTTCTATACATCTACAGACTGCTAGGACAAACATTTTTTATAATTCATATAATTCCACCTTTGTCGTTCTTTAAGGGCAGTGGTTCTCAACCTTTCTAATGCCGTGACCCTTTAATATGGTTCCTTGCTACTTCTTAAGAGAGATTTTGATACTGTTATCAATTATTATGTAAATATCTAATATGCAGGATGGTCTTAGGTGACCCCTGTCAAAGGGTCGTTTGCCCTGCGACCCACAGATTGAGAAGCACTGTTTTAGTCTAAGAACTAATAAGGTTTGCTTCTAACTGCCCAACCCAACTCTAAAATATTGTTCCTCTGTATTTGTCAAGGGTTCGCTTTCAATTCTCAGCTAAATTATCAAATGTAGAAAGCATCTACTTTTCCTCATAGTTATTTACTGGAGGGCCAGAAAAGCTCTCCTGACAAACCGACAAACTATGCAGACACGAACCTCCACTGCATGTGAACAGACTGGGCACAAGGAAAAATCCACACTCAACCTTTCTACTCATGGCCACAAAAGCCTGAGGCTTTAGCGGCTTGTGTAACTGATACTTTCAAATAAATACATTGACATGGCACTTCAAATGCTTTCGCCTGAGGTGGTAAGGACCTCCACCTTTAAAAACGAGGTAATTGAGTCTCTCAGAAGTCAAGCAGCGATCCTAATCCGCCCAGCTAAAACCAAGGAGCAGCAATGGGGGCAAACACAATGTCTTTAGTGCCAACTCACACTGTGTCTCGGGAATCCTTCCCAGGGGAGCCCACCCACCTCCATGTCACACTCCTCTCAAGCCACCACCATTTCCACTGCTCTCTGCCGCATACAAACTGAGGAAGCAAGAAGTAACACACATCCTTCCTTACTAGAGCTTAATGAGTCGTCCTTAAAACGAATATCCAGGCTGGGAGGTAGGCTCAGTGGTCGAGTCCTAGCAATGTGTAAAGTGCTAGGTTCAGCCCCCTAGCACTGCAAGTTGAGAGGGGAGGTAGTTGGTTATCTCAATCAAAACTAATAGCAACAGTGAACCAACACCCTTCTAAGAGACAATGAACTAATTCTCCATTACTCACACCAGACACAGACAGTCAAGGGAAGGAAGTGCTGGTCACTATCAACTTGTCAGGGTCTAGAATACCCAGGAGACAAGCTCCTAGGCATGCTTATGAGGGATACTCTAGATCAGGTTAGCTGAGGTGAAACTACGCACTGTAACTATGGTGACACCATCCGTGGGCTAACTAACAAGCCTCCTCTCACTCTGCTTTCTGACTCAGATGCGATGTGGTAAGCTGCCTGGAGCTCCAGCCACCATGACTGCCCTCTTCTTCCTTGAGCTGTTTCTGTTATAGCAACAAAGTAAGTAACTGATAGGAAAACCTACACTGTTTTTCTTCTTTGTAAAGAAAGCTAAACACAAACACATGTCAACTGACTTTCTGTTATCATCCTCAATAAATTCTGACCCTTGAGCCAACAACAAAGTCCCTTTTCATTAGAAGGTGTCACCCTGAAGGGGATGGAAGGAACACGTTCAAGTTCACTGACTGCGGGAGGACTAGATCTACGGAGGCTTTTCAGAGCTGGAAGCCTGCCACTCCAGCTCCCCTCTCTGTGCCCACAGCGCTGAGAACCCAGTCCCAGGACAGCCCTAGCAGCACACGCACCTCTCTTCCCTCTCCCGTTTTTGTTTCCGAGCATGACGATCCATCACGCTGGTTTTAGTTCTTGTTTTCTTCCAAGAGTAGTAAAACTTCACCAGACTTGCTATGGATTTATCAGGAAGCTAAATGCAAAAAACAGGTTGATGCAGACTGTGAAGCTAGTGTTTACTAATCAAATGTGCTTAAGACATATTTCATAAGGATCATTCTCCTATACTCTAAAATGTATGGAAGCCGGGTGGTGGTGGTGCACAGCTTTAATCCCAGCACTCAGGAGGCAGAGGCAGGTGGACCTCTGAGATTGAGGCCAGTATACATAGACAGTTCCAGAACAGTCAGAGCTACAGAGAAACCTTGTCTTGGAAAAACAAAGACAAAAACAAAAACAAAAAACCCATAAAATAAAAAGTATGGAAAGGGAAAAAAGTTCTCACAAAATGCATTTTCCTTTTTAAAATTTGTCTTATGCTTTATTATAAAAAAGTTGCAACTGAAAAACATCCCACACTGCAATGAACCAGACTCAAAGACTATACAACTCAATGAATTTATATGCAGTCAGAGCAGCCATTCAAAACTGAAGTTGTGGAGCTTCACATCAGATTTTATGGTTTCAATATCAAATATTTTATGCATCTATCCAGCATGATAAATGAAAAATCCATAACAGAGTCAGAACTACAATTAGCTTGTTTTGCATTTTCTTTCTTTCTTTTTTGATTTTTCCAGTCTCTGTGTAAATCAGGCTCCATCTGCCTCTGCCTTCAAATGCAGCCTAAAGGGGTGCACTACCACGTCCAGCCACTTTAAGCTAGCAAGACCCAGTTAAATGTCAGAGCGCTTGGCTGAAGTGGGTTCTGGAAACTCTCTTAACCACTGAGCCATCTTTTCCAGCTCCAGGTTGAACTTTCACAAATTCATTTTAACATTTTGTGCAAGTAAACTTGAACCTGGAGTCTATCAGTAGTTTTCTAAAGAGCAAAACATAAGCAAACCTTCCGCAGACAGACAAGGATTTGAGATATGTCTTCAAAAGCAATCATCAAAGATCCTTTCTGTTGGTGTAACCTGCATGTAGGTACAGACTATAAGCTCTGAGGAGAGAACGCTTCACGCTGTACTGGAAACCGCTGAGCCACAGAGCAGTTTTGCTAAAAGCAGTTTAGAAGGAACTTTATTCAAAAGGGGATACTTGGGGGCTGGAGAGGTAGCTCAGTGATTAAGAACTGGCTGCTCTTCCAAAAGGCCCTGGGTTCAATTCCCAGATCCCAGATGTCAGCTCACAAGTGTTTGTAATTCCTGTTCCAGGGATCTGATGCTCTCTTCTGGTTTCGGTGAGCACCAGACACACAAATGGGTAAGTCAACATACATGCAAGCAAAAACACCCACACACTTAAGACAAATAAACAAACAAACAAATGAGATGTCTCAAGTTGATGATAACTTTCTCTCACATATACTGGAAGATATAAAAAGCAAAAACAAAGCAGAACAAAAAAACCCTGCTTACCATTTGCTGGATTCTGTGAAAAGTTTTTCCATGAAAACTAAAGGCTTGTTCAAATAAGACTTTATCTTCTACAGTCCACTCATCTGGAAAGGGGGTGAAGTTGGGCAAATCGGCCAATGATTTTTCAATATTATGCTTATGCCAAAAGAGCATCCCAAGAGCCTAGAAAAATGTTATTGGCAAAATTTTAGAACAAACAAATAAATGAAACATTAAAATGGAAGTGAGATCAGCATGTTTAAAGCAGATAGGTGAGAAAACGCCTGCCTCATACACACTGTGAAGTTACAGGCATCAGCCCCATCCCAGTTTCTGTGATAAGATGCATGCAACATCTAGTCTATCATTCTAAGCTTCTAGCAGACAGCTCAATGGTACTGAGCACACGCACAATGCTGTATAATATCCGTGTCCAAGACTCATCATCTTATGAAATAAACATTGCCTGCTCAATAGCAGCTCTCTTCCCTCCAACTCCTCTGTTCCAAGACCCAGCAACCAACTGCCTAGGATTCTGGCTACTCTGAGTGAGTGCCTCAAAAAAGTGGAAAACTAGTGTTTGTCCTTCAAGATAGTCTCCCTATGAAGTCTGTGCTTGCTTCAAACTCTCAATCCTTCTGACTTGGTCTCCCAAGTGCTGGGACCACAGGTTTCTATTATTCCTTTTGGTTGCCACAGGGATCACATTAAACATTTTAAAGCTGTGAGATTTGGATTTGAATTTATGTAAATATAGTTTCAACCAAATACAAAAATTGAGCTTCTTTTACAGCCATCCCATCCCTTTCCATTGTAGAAATCACAGAATTCTATCTTTCTATATCATGTCAAAAAAAGGGAAGCTAACTTTGTTTTCAATGAATCACTTAGGCTACATGGAAAACTGCAGTTATAAACACTAAGGTATTAACATTGATACTGGCTTTACATATGTGTACACATGTGCATGCATGTCAAAGAATGCATGTGGATGACAGAGGACAACTGGCAGGAGTGGGTTTTCCCTTCCAGCATGTGGATCTAGAAACGGACTCCGGACCTTAGACCTGGTGACAGGTACCCTTTCTCCACTGAGCCATCTCACCAGCACACTTTGTTTCTAAAGGACAGGTTCCGACAGGTACAGATTTCTTCTTCCTCTTTCCTTTGTTTCTGTACCCCTGCCTGAGTGAACCCAGGATCCTGTGTATGTTAGGTCTGAGCTCCTTCCACTGAGTGAAATAGTTATCCAACTTAAACAGATCATTCTTGGTTGAAAGTTTTTGTTCTTCTCTTACCACTTCAAATACATCAGATCACTGTCTCTGGGACTCCAAAATTCCTGATGACAAATCTGATAACCTTACTGGTGATCCTTGCTTGTCACCAATGGCTTTTTCCTTGCATCTTTGGCTTTAGAGTGTTTCATACTGAATCTATGTGTGGGTGAGTTTATCTTCAAGTATATTGAGTTGTCTTTAGATGACTTATCAACTCCAGGAGGTTCTAAACTCCCCCCCTTCAAAAATCTCTCTCCATCGTCTCCTGAAGTTTCCAAATACTTACATTGTTCTCCTTGAGGATGTCCTTCAAACTCAGTAAATTAAAGTTTTCTTGGAATACTACTTTAGCATGCAGGATGTCCTGATCCTTCACCCTCCAGTACCACAAACAATAAAACAAATTGCCCTATGTTCAAATTCATTAATCTGCCTATTCAAAATGGCCTTTTTGAACATTTTAAAGATAGCTAAGTAGTGGGGATGCAGTTCAGTAATGGAGCATTTGCCTTGCATGTTCACGGTTCTAGGACTGTCACCAGCACCAGCGCTGTGTGTGTGTGTGTGTGTGTGTGTGTGTGTGTGTGTGTGTGTGTGTGTGTGTGTGTGTAAAACAGATTTGACATCAGGTCTTTTTGAGGAACAGTTTCTGTAGGTTTAATTTTCTTGTGTATCAATTTCTCAAAATTGAAGGTTCTATCCTAGAGGAAGCCTCCTTGAGATTCAAGTAAATAAAACTTAGAAGTTTCAGGAAGTTCCTAAGTTACAAGATTCACAAGCATCTCCGTTCCTTATTCCAGGTTATGTACACAATAAGGATTACAAGGGAGAGAAGACTGTGACCTGTCAAGCTGCCTGGGTAGTTAGTATGCAGGGAGCTCCAGCAATGCAGCTTTCATGAGTTGTCACTCATGCTGAGGTGGGCTTTTCAGTGATGCAACTGCCTTTGAATCACCTGTTATGATGCTTAGTTTTAAATGTCAACTTGACACAATCTAGACTCACCTGAGAAGAGAATCTCAATGAGAGATTTTTCTACACTGGGTTAGCCTATGGCTTGTCTGTGAGAGATTGTCTTAATTTAGTTACCCGATGTGGGAAAACCAAGCACACTGTGGGCAGTGCCAATCCCTAAGCAGGGGTCCTGAGTGGAGGAATCCAGCTGAGCATAAACCAGCAAACAAGATGAGTATGCACATGTTCATTTCTGTCTGATCCTTACTGTAAATAAGATGTGACTAGTTGTTTAAAGTTCCTACCTTGACTTCTCTACATGATGGACTGTTACCTAGAATTTTGAGCTAAAATAAAAGCTTTCCCTCCTCAGTTGGTTTCTGTCAAGATATATTATCACTGCAACAGAAATAAACCCAGCAAGTCCATGCTCCTGAACGGAGCCCAGCAAGCTCACTGGCTCACTGCACTAGGCTGGGTGGGAACTGTGGCTTTGCTCTGCCATTGCTGCTTTAACTGGGTGAAAAGACAAGTCCATGCTTCCCCAGGAAAACCCACAGGAGGCTTTGCATCCAGTGGCCATACTTCCCTACTTTGATGTATGCTTTGTGGTTTCTGTCAGAAACTGGACATCTGGATTTAATCATGCATTAGCAAGGGCGATCAGATGCTCGCTTCCTCTGTGGTGCTGTTTGTGCCATTTTTTCTAGTTGTGATCTGTGTGTGTGCCAAGGATCAACCTAAGGTGTGATTTCTTACATCTTTTCTGAGTCTATTTCTTTCCCTGGACATGTACAGCATCTTTCTTTGTTCCTTTCGCTGTCTTAATCTTTAATGTCTGCCTCTCAGAAAAGAACAGTGAAGAGAGCAAGACGGTGAGGGCACTGGCCCTTTTACTTCCTCAAACCACTTCAGCTGGGAGAGGAGCATGACAGCAGAGGAGGTTCAGACCATGGCCGCTGGCCTCTGCCCTACCTATGTGATCACAACAGTAACCAGCCATATGTCAGAGAACAAGTGTTCATCACAGATTTTCAACATGGGAGACAGGGTGTGTTTTTGTGGGCCCTAGTTCCTACAAGCTCCATGCAAGTTGCTGCCAGAAGACATGTGCAGGTGCTTAAAGCCGAGCTACAGGTGTGGACAGCTACCATCACCTTTCTGTGGGGGCAGAATATCGAAGCTTTAGGTCTTTGGACCAAATGTGCCCCAGCTATACCACAGGCGCCTCCAGCTCCGCTGTAGCGGACACACTGCTGCTAACTTGTTATATGTTGTTTGCGCTCACTGAGAAACTAGCTCTAGAAGCCAGTCTGTGTGGTCCCCCACCCATGTTAGACTCTAGTATGTTCACCTGAAGATGTCTTATGACTCTAGTCTGGAAATGGGCTGGAGATGCTCCTTACTCTAAGACGGGGAGGGAACAGCAAAGAGCCCAAGACAAAACCACTATGTCTGAGAACAGCTAGAGGGCAAACCATTTCCAAAGATCACTATCATTTATCCCACCACATAAAAGTGCCTGGAGTGAGAAAGAAAAGCTGGAAGTCCAGCTCAATTGAGAACTCTAGCTGACTACCTCAAATTACCCAGTCAGTTTCTACTGGATACTGTAAGCAACAAGTCTGAGCATAGGATCATACATCATTATACAACCAGATATAAGACAGTATACAACCAGGACCAGAAACCAATCCTGGCAACCCCTACCGTGTGCCCACCCAGTGAGACACTGACACACAGAAGAAAGCACCGAGGGTGCGGGGCAGACATGCGGTTACCTGCTCCATGTTGTACCCGTGCTTCTCTTTGGCGATAGCGATGTACTCGTCCACTGAAACACAGAGGACACCAGTGAGCGGCCTGAGTACAGCAAGACTATACTTACCAGAGCCGACGAATCTCCTTCAGAACCTATCATGTTCAAGTGGAAATGAAAGACAGCATCACAGAATACGACCCTAGTGTGGATCTAAATCTCCCAGAGAAAAAAACCAAATGAATATACACAAATATTAACCTATTTCCACAGGGTGAGACTATACACATTTTCTGCTTCTACTTGCATCTCCCAGGATTTAAAAACTTATTTAGTGTAAAAGGAAATAGTATAGGCTGAAGAGACAGCTCAGTAGTTAACAGTACCAGCTACTCTTCCAGAGGAACTGAGTTTGATTCTCAGCACCCAGATGGCTAACAACTATAACTCCAACTTGGGGACAGTAGGGATCTGGTTCCCTCTTCTGGCCTCTGCTGTAATCCCCACATAGATGGAACACACACCACACACACCCACACACCTACACACTCAATAAATACTTTGTAATTTAAACATAAAAATTAAATTAAACATAAAAATTAAAAACCATTACAGCTCCTCTTTTTTGTTTGTCTCAGAGAGTATCTCTCACTACATAGATTAAACTGCCTCTGATAAAGCCAGCTCTCACCGTCACTTTAAGACAGTCATCTTGGTGTGTCTGCCAGTGCTTTGGAGCTTGTGATGACTAAGTTAACTGTGGAGCCTTGACACCCAAAGAGCCTGCTCTGCGCCAGTCTCTACACATTTCTAACCATTAGCCTCGAAATCCAAAAAAGCTGAGACAGTTTGCTAAGTTAATACCAGTGGTATCTGTTCCAAAAGGTAAATGCAGCCTAAGTCAGGTGTGCTCACAAAGCTCTGCCTCTACTGATACTGTTTGCTTGCAACAGGGTCGAGGCTGGCCTTCAACTTTTGGCAACAGCTCTATAGCAGTGTCTAACCCCGCAATATGTTACTTTAATGCTTCTTTAGCAACTTTTGTGTTCCTAGCATTTCATAAAAATTATAGGTTACTACCATTTGGACTTACCTCCAGGAGTGGTGCCCAAAAAGCTGGGCTTTAAAAAATTAAATAAGCAGGCAGTGGTGGCATATACCTTTAATCCTAGCACTCAGGAGGCAAAGGCAGTCAGATCTCTGTGAGTTCAAGGCCATCCTGGTCTACAGAGTGAATTCCAGGACAGCTAGTACTAAAACCCTGTCTGAACATTCTCTCCCCACCCCCCCCACCCCCGAAAAGCTAAAATAGGGGCTTGGTGAGGTGGTCCCTGGGTCCACATGGTAGGAGTAGAGAATCAACCGTAGCAAGTCATCCTCTGACCTCCACACTTGAAGAGTGTAAAACATACACTCCCAAAATGAAAATGAAAATGGAGCTGTGCAAGGTAGTGCGTCTAGTGAGCAGCCAAATTTCCAGTGCTAACTACCACGAGAATGAAGTCCCTCTGCTTTCTTGTTCACCCAACTGAAACGCTCTGGGGTTAACTAATCGGTTTTTTTTACTATTCTGCCTCTCTGTGCTCTTACCAGTAAACCAACCTCCTTTCTGCTGTTTCTGCTTCACTCAAGCCTTCCTCTCTCTATACAGCCCATTAAAAAAATACACACAGTCAAAACTGCTTTTGCCTTGTTGACTTTCTTTCTTTTCTTTCTTCTTACTTTATTTGTTTGTTTGTTTGTGATGGTTATTTATTTATTTGTGATGGTCTCTCTCTATGTAGTCCTGGCTGTCCCGGAACTTACTATGTAAACCAGGCTGGCCTCAAACTCAGAGATCCCAATTGTGATTTTGCTCTTAATACCAAGTATCAACTTTACCTAGCAAAGTCAGGTCACCTGAGAACACAGCCCATGGGCGGGCATCTATTCTTTTCTTGAAATGTTCTCTAGACAGAGCTAATTGTACAAATACTACTTTTGACAGGCCTCATTTCTTTGTGCTCTCCTACCCTACCTGGTCCTTACTCCTCTCTGATGTTCTGAGAGATGGACAACTACACCCACCCCATTCTGCACAGGACAGCAGACAAAGTGATGAAACAGGAGGTTTGCATGATTCAAAAATTCCCTCAGGGTTAACTTAAGTGAAAATAAACAATAACAGCTGCTTAAAGGAGATGAAATGCAACAAGAGAAACAAGTTTCCCTACACTCCAAAAGACAAGGGCTCTGAGGACTTTTCCAATACTTTTTTTTTTTGGAGACAGTTTGTGTGTAACAGTTCTGGCTGTCAAAGTGATTTGTTTGTTTGTTTGTTTGTTTTTTGAGACAGGTTTTCTCTGTGTAGCCCTGATTGTCCTAGAACTCCCTCCATAGACCAGGCAGGCCTGGAACTCACAGAGATCCACCCGCCTCTGCCTCCTGAGGGCTGGGATTAAAGGCATATAGCACAGACATACTTCTGTGTCTCGGTCATAATTATCTTGATTCTGCCCAAAGCTTACAGAGAGCTCATCTCAGTGTGGGAATAGAGTCCTGTGCAGAGGCTCACTGGGGGAACCAGGACAGGACTGTTAACAAAGGTCACAAAGCTTAAGCAAACAATTCCCTGCTGTGGGCACACATACTACTAGCTTTCCCCAGGCATCCTGCTCACTCTTGAGAGAAGAGGCTGCCTTTGATTGCCATACTGACACCAACCCTCAGGTCAGAAGCACTAGAAACAGCCAGTGGGTGGACTCATCCTGTCTAAAATAAAGCAACCATAGCACAGTGCAATTATTGTTTACTTGACAGTTACTATCAAAACAAACATGAAAAGCCATCTAATATTAGTTGTGTGGTTACAGATATGCACCACTGTGATTGTAAAACATAAACTATATTCATCCATGGCTTTTTAGGGGCTGGGGTATTCACTTATTTTGCTGTAGCCTGAAAACAGCCATGATTGAAGGAATTTGATAGAAGAGCAAGTAAGAGAAGAAAATACCGGGTGTTAAGATTTGTTTCTATACTAATGTTTTGAATCCAATGAAACAATGTCCTTAGTATGAGTAGTAAGAGTTTCAAATTCAACTGCAAAAGACAAAGTATGCAGTTGAAAACTGCTATGGTAACCTTAATTCACCCTTCCCCTCCCAAGACACTGCAGAGATTCAGAAGGCCCAATCCTGAATATTCTATCAAGAGTGGTAGGCTGACACCATGAGGCAGATTGAGGACAAAGCTTATGGCCTTAATGGAGCTTAAAAATACGGTCAAGATTTGCAGTGGCAGCAGGTACTGCAAAGGAAACATGTCAGCAACTTCTTTCATAGCTCAAAGTGAGCATGCCAAACATTTTTAAAGAATGTAATAATGGATTGGAGATGTTACTAAATAGAGTGCTATGCCTAGTGTACATAAGGTTCTGGGTTCAATTCCCAGCACAATAGAGTATGATAAATACCATGGCATCTCCTTTTATTATTATTAAAGACGTTATCCCTAAGACTCACATAGAAGCAAAAGGAACATTTAAGTACAGCAGTTCTGCCACCTGGTGGACGCAGACAATATTACAGCTAACATCTGAAGCCTGAAGACAGAAATAAGATGAATATGCTATTTCTTACTCTGGTCTTATAAAACAAAATTCTACTGTGTAGAATATTCCTCCCCTGGCTACCCAGTAAATACAATGGCATAAACAAGACAGATGACTGCTCTATACAAGGCCATGCATGCTATGTTCTAGTCTGATCTAAACTGTACCTTTGTGTCCTGCATCAACTTATTGTATAACCGGAATAATTCTGTCCTCTTTTCTAGAACTCGTTTCCTTTTATCAGTGTAAGGGTAAGCAGACTAGGACTGAGTGTGGTGGTGCACATCTTTAACCTCTGCAGTCAGGAGGCAAGTGAATCTCTGAGTTTGTGGCCAGCCTGGTCTACATAGTGAGTTCCAGACCAAATAAAGCTATGTGGTGAGACACTGTCTCAAAATAAATAAGTCTAATGTTAAGATACAATACCCCTTTAACTCTTCCATATCAAATCAACTTACTTGACTTGTCCCTAAGCAGAGAGCTGAAGACTCAAGGCAATCTTATTGATTTCCATTTGTACCTGGCTGTGTACACTATAATCCAAAGAAAAGAATCAAGATCTGTATAATCATACCAGGAAAGAAAAGGAGGGGTAGGGGAAGGCAGAGAAGGAAGATTGGCTGATCATGGACCACAAGTCAAAGTCCTTGGCTTCTCCTAAGGACCTCCTAGCTGAACTCCTTTGCTCAACTGCAGAACAAGAATGAGACTCTTCTCCAGACCTTCATAGAGTATTAGAAGAGCATTTAAAATAATCAAATGTAAACAACTATTAAATCAATTCCGTCATAAACATTTCTTTTTGCAGTGCTGGAAATCAAACCTACAGTTTCAGCCATGCTAGGCAAATGTTCTCCCATTGAGCAATATTTCTTCTAGGTATGAAACAAACTTTGTATGGTTTTTCCCTCAGTGCTCAGAACTGAACCCAGGCCTATGTTAGATTAATTCTCTGCCACTGTGCTACACCTACAGTACCTAATGCATATTCATGCCCCAAATTCCCTTTTCATGAATAGAGACTACTTTAAAAATTACTCATTTCGGGGCTAGAGAGATGGCTCAGAGGTTAAGAGCACTGCTTGCTCTTCCAAAGGTCCTGAGTTCAGTTCCCAGCAACCACATGGTGGTTCACAACCATCTGTAATGAGATCTGGCGCCCTCTTCTGGCCTGCAGGCATACATGCAGGCAGAACACTGTATATTACTCATTTCAAGGCCACCTCTGACTAGGTTCTAGGCAGGGAGGACAGTGACAATCCCAGTGTCTTGAGTGGCATATCTGCCCTTAAGCCCTGGCAGGATGGTGAGGAAACAAGCTGCATCACATGGGAAGTTCTGCCACACAGGCTTCGCCCAAGTCACTTCCTCTCTATGCCTGATCCTTCCAGGGACAGTTCAGAAGACGCTGAAAGGAGGGAAGGGCTTGCTATCACAAATCCTGCCACTTTCAATGCTGCAACCTTGTGGGATTTTTTTCTTCACCCAGTACAGACTCAGTCAGCAATGCTAGAGAAAAGGCTAAGAGCTTCTGCACAGGCTGTAGCAGGACAGCCTATATATAATAAACTAGTCTACTGTACACGGAATTAATTCTCCAGCAGATCTTTCAGATCTACTTTGTGGCTAGCGCTGCTCCTGAAGATGTCATCTAGGGCCTTCTGGAATTCTCCTTACAGCTGAAGAGAGAAATAACTCAAACAATTAATTGCAGTTGTCTTAAGTACCAAAGAAGGAACTATGAATATCTTATCTAGGCAGTCCACTCTGCAGAATGGAGGAAGTCCTTTCTTACAGGGGTAAGACATCATGCTTTCAACCTTACTCAAGTGTTATTTATAGTTAGGAAACCAGAAAAAAGAAAAGAAAAGAAACAAAACTAAGCATTTAAAAAAGGAACTTGGCTAAGTAAATTATGCTACAAGATGAACTATCATTAACAGTTCAAAACTCATGCTTTCATTTTTTTTGGTGGAATAGTTTTTTTGTGGAAGATTTAGTTACTGATGTTGTTTGAGACATAATTTCACTTTACCTTACCCATATAGACCAGACTGGCCATAAACTCACATAAATCCTCCTGCTTCAGCCTTCTAATTTGCTGGGGTTACAGGCATGAGCCACTATGCCCAACTTCCATTTTTTGTTTCCCCTGAGATAAGGTCTCACTATGTAGCCCAGTTGACCTAAAAATCTTGATTCTCATGCCTTAGCCTCCAGAGTTCTGGTACCACAAACCTGAATGACTACATCTAGCCTATTTCATTTTTCTCCCCAAGACAGGGTTTCTCTATAGCCCTGGCTGTCTTGGAACTTGTTCTGTTCTCCAATTCAGAGATGCACCTGCCTCTGTCTCCTGAGTGCTGGCATTAAAGGTGTGTGCCACCAATGTGCAGTACCTACTTCATTTTTAATGGCAGGAAAATTAGAGTTTAAAAATTATGGTGTGAAACCATAGTACACAGCAGCATAGAGAAGAGATTTAGAGAGCAAGCTAACAGTGGTCACAAGCTACACAGTGTGGGGAGGGGGCTAATGTGATGTTCTCAACAGAATGTATACTTTTAGCATGTGTAAACCCTAGCATCTCCCCAAATAAAAATATCCATATGGTAGGATGAAGGATTATCAAGTTTTTTGGAGGGGTGTTTTTTTTTTTTTTAAGACAGGGTTTCTCTGTGTAGCCCTGGCTGTCCTTGAACTCAGAGATCCTCTTGCCTCGCCTCCCAAGTACTGGAATTAAAAGCATGTGCTGCTGTTGCCACCAACCAGGTCATCGATTATTTTTAATAATAAATAGAAACTTGTATGTAAATATGTAAAAACATTTGAGAATAACTTTCATAACTTATGACCTAATTTTTTAAATATTGAGCTATATTTGCTAACAGTAGTATATTCTCATATAATCACAGAAAAGCAAATAAATTAAATTCTTGACAATGCTTTAATCTTTGTCCATAGTCCAACCTTTCTAATTGAACCTAAATTAGCTTTATATTTGATTAATTTATAACAAATTCCAGCTAATTTCATCACTACATACGCATTTTTTAAAGTATGTTTTATATCCCAGGGTCATTATCTTACCTAGTGAAAGTAGCAAAATTCCTGGTGTGAACAACAGTGTTTCGCCCACTAGACTTTCTACAATGTATAAATCTAACTCTAGCAATGATAACAATAGGTAAAGAGAAAAATCCCTTCTGTCTTTTTCTGGAAGCAGTAGTAAACTAATCTGACCACTTCAGAAAATTATTTGGCACTGGCTTCTCAGCTGACAGATGAGACACAAAAATAGGTCAAAGAATGTTTGTGTAGTGATGCTTGTCGTGAAAACTTGAAGTAACATTCCCTGTTGGCAGAAGGAACAAACGAACTGTAACCAGGCAGATGAAATCAAAATGTAGAGGGAAGAAGGTAAGACATAAGGATGAACAGGAGCAAAAGAAGGCAGACACGTACAGAGTGTCCACCACTGCGGGGCACTGCACTCAGCTCTGTTCCCGGAAGCTCTTCTAGAGCATTTTTAGGGATCAGAACTGTTCTAGTACATCCCATCACTCACAGGGCAGCTTCCCACCAAACTAAAGCCGTATTTAAGCAGGGCTGTTAGGTCCAAATAGTGCCTACTACCTCAGAAGCAGGGACAAAAATTACTTGTTGAGTAAACTGATGACCACAAGGGAAAAAAAATTAGAAGATTCCAGATGATTGAAGCTGCATCACAGAGTTAAAAATCCTGAATTTGCAACTGAACGCCGAGGAGTTTTCACTCCAGCCATCTCTTCATTCAACTGGCATTGAACGTTTACTCACCACATGCCAAAAGGGAGAACAGAATTAAACAGACCAAACATACCAAGTTCCTGCATTCATACAATAGACAGTGTGCTGAGTAATAAGAAGGAAGGAAATCAAGTGAGGTAAGACTGAGTGGTTCCTATTTCACAGCTTGTTAAACCTCTCTGGTAGTCTCACCTAAGGAACTGGACCCCTGGGAGAAGAATACTTGTACTCCTGACAAGGGGACAAAGAAGGCACTTATGAGGGTACACTCTAAATAAGGTCACAAGGGCAAATACTAGTTACACAACTCAGGGTCATGTTACAACTTTTAGCTTCCAATTAAAAAACACTGCAAACTAGAAAGCCACTGGGATATCTTGACTTAGAAACTATTCAAAATGTTTCTAGGTAGTGGGTATATTTACAGTGTATCTATATGTAGAAGTTTAGAATGGGAAACACACTATGGGTCTGGAGAGATGACTCAGTGGTTAGGGGCACTTGCTACTTTTCCAGAGAACCTTTTCTACATACAAATAAGAATAGATCATTAAAAATTATCCAACACTATATAGTTCAGAAAATGTATAATAGGGAGATTTTTTAAAGATTTATTTTACATATATGAGTATTTTGGCTGTATATGTGTATGTGCACCACCTGCGTATCTGGTACCTGTGGAGGTCATAAAAAGGCGTGGAGGCAGAAGCAGGTGGATCTCTGTGAGTTCCAGGCCAGCCTGGTCTACAGAGGGAATGCCAGGACAGGATCCAAAGATACACAGAGAAACCTTGTCTCGAAACCCCTCCCCAACCCCACCACCAAAAAAGGTGTGGACTCCCCTGGAAATAGAGTTATGGATGGTTGTGAGCCTGGGAATCAAACCCAGGTCCCCTGAAAGAACAGCAGACACTGTGAACTGCTGAGCCACCTCTAGACTGTTAGATGCTCTGATCAAAAAATGACATGTGTTGATGGGAAGACGTGCAGAGATGAACGGCCACACTAGTGGAAGCCCATGAACTGTAGACTAGTGGCTGTGGAGCCCATGGACTGGACTAGGCCTTCTGGATGCAGAAGACGGTTGTTTGGCTTTAACTGTTTGGGGGGCACCCAGGCAGAGGGATTGGGATCTGTCCCTGGTCTATGGGCAAGTGTTTTGGGAATCAGGTGCCTGTGGTGTGACACCTTGTGCAGCCTTGGTGCAGTGGGAAGGGGCTTGGACCTGCCTAGGCTCAAGGACCTGTGCTGGGCTCTGCTGACTTCCCATGGAAACCTTGATTTGGGGGATGTGGGGATGTGGGGTGGCTTGGGAGAGAGGGCTCGGGGGTAGGAGGAGGTGGGATCTGTGTGTGGTGTGTAGAGTAGAAAATTTCTTAATAAAGAAAAATGAAAAAAAAAAAAAAAGAATCTATTCAAGCTCCATCCCTGGATGGGGAAAAGAAATGACACAGAGGGCACCAGTCAGCAAGACAGCTAACACTAAAAACCCTCCCTGACTCTGCATACTCTGCATACTTCACACAGCTTGTATACTATCTTTGAGAGTCAATTCTTTTCAACTTTGATTCAACTGATTATCAGCAAGACTTATGTTTCCTATAATTGTACCAGTTTTTCCCCATTTTTATAAAGTTTTTAAAAATACAAATACTTAAATTGTCACATAAGCATACACATATGCATACACTACAAAATACATAATGCAGAGCGAGCAGCACCATCTGTCTGTGACCAATCTGCAGCAGCACAAAGTCACTTTACTAAGATCTACCAAGGGAGCAGCAGCCTTCTCTGGGAAACACCTCTCACTCAGGAGCCGCTTCTCAGCTAGCCCAAATTCCAGTTCTTCTCTTTCAAACTCTATCTTAATCCCAGCACTAGGAAGGCAGATGCAAGAGGCAGACTATTTTGAGTTCAAAACCAGCCTGGACTGCATAGTGAGTTCCAGGCCAGCTAGTTACATAGGGAGACCCTGTCAGAAAGAAAAGGGGTGAGAGATACATGCAAATGAGAGCTGTGGATATGGCTCAGCTGATTAAGAGGGGTAGCCATCAAGACTGACAACCAGAGTTCAATCCCCAGAACTCATGTGTTAAAAGAGAACCAACTCCCTCCCATAAGCTATCCTCTTACCACCAGATGAGTATTATGATACAAACACAAAACTTTGTTTTAGGGGCTGGAGAAATGACTCAGTGGTCAGGAGCACTGGTTGCTCCTCTAGAGGACCCGGGTTCAATTCCCAGCACCTACATGGCAATTCACAACTGTCTGAAACTCCAGTTCCAGGGGATCCATGGCACCAGGCATGCATATGGTGAGCACATATATGCATGCAGGCAAAATACCCATACACATAAAATAAAATAAATAAATCTTAAAAAACTTTTATATGTATGGGTGTTTTCTCTGAATGTAGGTCTGTGCACCATGTGGGTGCAGTGCCCATGGAAGCCAGAAGAGGGTGTCAGATCCTCTGGAATTGGAGTTACTAACTGTTGTGAGCTGTGGATGATGAGCACCAAACCCAGATCCACTAGAAGAGCAGCCAGTGCTCTTAACCACTACCCCAACTCTCCAGCCCAAAATGCAATTTTTAAAAAACAAAGAAAAAAAAAATAAAAGGAAACACCTTTAGCCTAGTCATGCCCCTAAGCTGTCCTGCCCAAGGCAATTTTCTTCATGACTGACTGCTCTGGTATATCTGGTACCCAGGGAATTTGCTGTGGAATGATATTTTTGTACAATGCAAAGATGTGTCTTTGCCAAGATGCTTTCTGATTGGCTTAATAAAAAGCTAAATGACAATTAGCTAGGCAAGAAGTATAAGTGGGAGAGTCAGAGAGAACTCTGGGAAGAGGAAGGGCAGGGTCTCCAGGAGCCACAGAAGCCAGACAGACTTGGAACAAGTCAGACACACAAAATGGGACAGAGGTAAAAGCCATGTGGTAGAACATAGATCAATAAAAATATGGGTTAATTTAAGTTATATGAGATAGTTAGGAACAAGCCTAAGCTATCTAAGCTGGGCTGAGTTTTTATAATTAATAATAAGTCTCCATATTGTGATTTGGGAGCTGGCAGAAGGGACAGAAAAATCCACCTACAGGGTAAACTCAGGTAGTCAAGTTTACTCAGCAAGAACTTTTAGACACTGAACTACCTTGTCCATCTCATAATCACCACCTGCCTTTCTGGTTGCTTCACTTCTCACTGTCCCAAAGACAGTGTGTCTCAGATAAGAGAGTCTGCATATTAAGCACTAGATTTCTGTCTCAATCTCAGATACAAATGCCTCCTCTCCCCTTGTCCAGCTAGCAAACCCCTACTCACATTACAACTATTCTAAAACACTCAGGATCTTAAAAAGCTTCTCCCCACAATGAAGAGGCACTTCTGGTAATCAAGGAAATCATCACAACTGAGTGAATACAGGAGATACTTGGTGCCAAAATAGGTTAAGTCTGACAAGCTGAGTCTCTTCAATTCTCACCACACCGTGTAGATGACACTCACACCTTTGTCACCTTACATATCAAACAAGTAATGGTCTATCTATGTTCATTAGTGGAGCACTGTTTCAACTCTGTGGTTCTTGTCTGGGCTCCTAAGTTACTTACACGGCCCCAACTGTGTCTCTACAAAGCACATTTTCTTCACATATCATACCACAGGCTGCATCTCCCACTAAATGATTTTTACTTAGACATAAACCCAAAGCAACTTGTGAAATATTAGTTATGTTTTAAGTCCTTAATTATACTTAATTAACCAAAGTAGCACATGAAAGCAGATGTGTGCAGTAAATATAGTCTAGAGACCTAGGATCCAGTCCTAAATTGACTACTAACTAGCTGTGAGACTGCAAACATCTGATAAAAGGTGGGAAAAAATGTTCATTTCCTCATTACCAGTGGAACACAGACTCCCCAGATCCTTTATACTAGCACACCACCAAACATGTAAAACTGTCCTCAAAAATATGAATAAAAATCAACCTCACAGAATAAACTCATTCAAAACAACCCCAATAAGATACTATGGTGGAATACCGCACCCGCAATCTGCTTACCTATGAGAATACATGGGCTGTGAAAAGGAAAAAGAATGAAAATACTACTGAGTAAGGGAAAAAAAAAAAAAACAACCCAGAGCTGGTACTGGCACACACCTTTAATCCCAACACTTGGGAGGCAGGAGCAGTCAGATCTCTGAGTTCAAGGCCAACCTGGTCTACAGATAGAGTTCCAGGATAGCCAGTGCTGGAAACCCTACCTTGAAAAAACAAAAAGAAAAATAAACACATACATTCATAGACAAACATCATATATAGACATATGTCCATGTACAGACACATACCATGTACAGACATACACTATATATAGATATATATGCATGTATAGACACACACCATATACAGATACATGCACACGTACAAACATATAGACATAATATGTACATAGTATGAACTTGGATGAACATGGCATGAATGGTGCATGAACTTGACCTAAGTGAAAGAAACTAAATGCCCTTGCTGTATAGTCTGGGATGTTCACTGATATTTCCTCAAGTTGTTAAAAATTCAAATGCTTTCAAAGGCTCCACTCACACTGCCATAATTCAAAGGCAACCAAGATGCCCTTTGGGGTAATGTATCAACTGTGGCATTTTCAAACAATGGAGCATTATTTGGCACTAAAAATAAATGAGCCATTAAGTCTCAAAAAGGCCTGGAAGACCCTAAGATGCAACAGTACTAACTGAAAGAAACCTATCCAGGGCTGGTAAGATAGCATTAACTCCAGAAAGTTACCCTCTGACCACACACGCACGCGCGCGCGAGCATGCACAAAACAAGATATAATAACATTTTTAAAGAAATAAAGGCAGGTGGATCCCCAAATTCAAGGCCAGCCTAGTCTACATAGTGTGTTCCAGGACAGCCAGAGCTACATAGTGAGACCCTGTCTAGAAAAAACACACAAAATCAATCTGAAAGGACTTTAATGATAATTGCATCTCAATAACATTCTACAAAAGGCAAATATCTATGGAGACACTGTAAAGTCAATAGCTGCCATGAGTTTGGGAAGAAAAGAAAAAAAGGATTCTTAGTACAGCGAAGCCATTTTGAACAACAATGGTATACAACACAGCCGAGAGCTCTATCAACACTCTGGGTGGTAATAATGTATTCACACAGATGCACCAACTCTACAGGTGCAAGATCTTCACAGCAGGGTAGGCTATAGGTGTATATAGGTATTCTCAGTTCCCCGCTTAATATAGCTATGTACCTAAAATTTGCCCTAAAATTTTTCCTTCTTAAAAGAGAAAAGAAGAAATGAGGGGCTGGAGAGATGGCTCAGTGGTTAAGAGCACTGCCTCTCTTCCAGAGGACCTGGGTTCAATTCCCAGCAACCACAAGGTGGCTCTCAACCATCTATAGTGGAATCTGATACCACCTTATGGCATAAAGGCATACTTGCAGATAGAGCACTCATATACACAAAGTAAATCAATTAATTTTTAAAAATATATTCATGTGTTTCTTATTCTGTCTTTGAAATAGACTCTGAAATGAGTCATTAGTCTATCCTGTCCTCTGTTACACCAGACTATATTTTCACACACCCAGAGAGTAGATAAGCCTACTACATGCATGGGCTATATGACAGAAGAGATACAGGGATTGCCAATTGCTCCTTGAGTCACCATGATGAAAAACATGACATTAAAGTGGACACAAGAGAAAATAATGCAATAAAGGGACATGGTATGATGGTTATTCTTGGTTGTCAACCTGACTATAACTGGAATGAACTATAATTCAGAAATGGAGGGCATGCTTCCAGACACTGAGGCTGGAAGGCACACCTTTAATCTGGGCCACATCTTCTACTGGATGGAAGAAGGAAGGGCTTGTTCTTCTCCTGCTTGCCCTTGCCTAGTCAGCACATCCATTCCTTCTTCTGGATCCCAGTAGACCAACTGAGACACCCAACCTCATGGCACTGAGCAACTACTAGATTCTTGGACTTTCCATTCATAACTAGCCATTATTGGACTGCAACCTGTAAATCATTCCAATAAATTTGTGTGTGTGTGTGTGTGTGTGTGTGTGTGTGTGTGTGTGTGTGTGTATGTTACTTTCTCATAAAACTGGCAGCATAGTAGGTACATTGGGACCAGCAACACCAGGGACACACAAGTAATAAGATGGCTACAAGGTCTAAGCAATAGAAAACTAATCATTCTTGGGAGCATGCTACATGTGTTCATGGAAACATTAAGTTGCACATGGCTATAGGTAAGCAGGAGAGAGGGCTCCCATGACTATGAACACTTACTGCTCTTGCAGAGGATTAAGGTTCAGTTCCCTAAACCCACACGACATCTTACAACCAACCACCTGTTGCTCCAGTTCCAGAGGATTCCATGTCCATCTGCAGGCCTCTGTGAGCACCTGCACATACATAGTGCACATAAACACATGCTGGCATACAAATAATTTAAAAATAAATTTTGAGATGAACCCAAGTTGTCTGCAAGAGCAGACAAGTACTCTTGACCTCTGACTCATCTCTCCAGCCTGCTTTTGTTTTTAAATGTACAAACTATATATAGTATATCTATACTTGGTTATGGTAAGAAGTTAGGTGATTATAAATTCAGAGACAAAACAAAGTTTTCAGGTAACACAGGAAAGCCAGGATCTACAGTGAGTTTTAGGCCAGCCTGGGCTACAATGTGAAAACTCTCAAAAGAGAGTGTATATGCATGCGTGCGCTGGAGGGGGATGGTGTCGTTAAGAGATGATTCAGCAGTTGAGTGCAGTTGCTGCTTTTATAGAAGATGTAGGTTCAGTCCCCAACACCTACATGGTGGCTGACAACTGTCTGTAACTCTAGTTTCAGAGGATCTAATACCTTCTTCTGGCCTCAGGTACCAGGCACATATGTAGAACATATATATAGCATACATGCAGGCAAACATACATGCATAAAATAAAAATAAAAACTTTTCTTAAAAAGGGATTAAAAGAACAGTTTACAGGGTGTTTTAACAATGTGGGAAGTTCTCAGGCTCAGGGCAACAGAGACATGCACAGAAACAGCTCCACCATTATCTCAATATAAATGTGCACAGAACTAAGGATATGCTGGGGGTACAGTTCAGTGGTACAGGACTTGTTCAGTATACACAATCGTTTGGGATTGATGCTCAGTACCACCAAAAATGGAAGGTGCATGTAGGGATGGAGGGTGGGGTAATGCATGATAACAAGATTTACAGAGGGCTGGAGAGATAGCTCAGCGATTAAGAGCACTGGCTGCTCTTCCAGAGGTCCTGAGTTCAATTCCCAGCGAGCACATGGTGGCTCACAGCCATCTATGAGATGAGAGATCCGGCGCCCTCTTCTGGCGGACACTGTATACATAATAAATAAATCTTTTTTTTTTTTTAAAGGATTTACAGAAACCTTCTAAAACATTAAGCTGTTATTTCTGAGTAAGAAACCTGGATTTTTCTGTTTTTCTTTTGTGTCTTCTAAAGAGTCAACAGTAGGCAACATTGTTACTGTTAGATTAGTTTTTGTTTGTTTTGTCTCTCCACTACCTCCCATCCCCAGACAGGGTTTCTCTGTGAAGCCCTGGCTATCCTGAAACTCAATCTGTAGACCAGGCTAGCCTCCAATTCAGAGATCCACCTGCCTATGCCTCCTGAGTGCTGGGATTAAAGGCATGTGCCACCACCAGCTTAGATTAGTTCTTAAAAGTTCAACTTTTAACTAATATTGAGTAGAGCTTAACAATAAAACTGAAATTTATCTTAATACCGATGTTTAAAAACTCTCAAGCAGGTGTTATGTGCACACTTGTAGGCCACTACTCAGGAGGCTGATGCAAAATGATCCCTGTGTTAAAGCCAATCTAGGGTACACAGTAAGTTCCAATCTTTGTGGGGTAGAGGGACCTACTAACTTTATATATTCATTGGCTTTCTTGTAGGTCTAGTAAGAATAAAATACCAAAAGTTAAATTCTGATCCCAAAGATTCTAGTATGCAATGCCAAGATACAAGAGATGCTAATTAGGAAGAATGAAGAGGGGAGGCAAAGAGGTAAAAGGATACTAACATAATCCTAATCTAGAAGAAGTATTGTAAGTGGAAAGAGATCCAGACTCTGGGAACGGGCCAGGCGTGGTGGTGCAGATCGTTGATCTAGCACTCCAGAGGCAGGGGCAAGTGGACCTCTGTGAGGCCATAGCGAGTACCAGGACAGCCAGGACTACACAGACAAATCCTGGGGAAGGAGGGGGGTGGTTCAGCTGTTAAAGGCTAGGCCTACAACGCCGCCCCTCCCAAAACAAACAAAACCCATGAAAAAATGGAATAAACAGAAAAGAATCTAGGAGCTGATTCAGAGGAGCAGATTTAGAGCCCAGCTGTCCGTGACCTTGGGCTCTTCATTCCTTGTCTCTAAGCTGTGGAAAGCTGTCTGCACACGGGATTCAGAGAACTCTCCTTACACCACTGTGGATGGACAGTGAAAGCTGCATGACCAGGGGCAGCATAAGCACGTGCTGTGCTGGCGTAAGGCTCAGAAGCGCTTGCTCTTCCCCAGGGGCACGGAGACTAGAATGCTCCAGGAGGGCAAGAGTGAAGAGAGAGCTCCAGAGTCAGACCCTCTGGAAGTAAAGCAACTCCACCAATAAGGAAGACAGACTAACTGGGTGCCTAAGAACCTCAAGGAAGCACTTAGTCAGTTGGGCTCAGGAAAACAAAGCTTTACGGATTACAAGGTAGATTTTTTTCTAGTTCTTTTTTCCCCTGCTCTGAAAGAAACAGCATGTTCAAAATGACATGAATCCACTTTGTAAATCACTGCAAATGCTCAAAGAAAAGGATGAAAAACAAAACATACGAGGAAATATGCAGAAAGCTTTTCTGTAGCATGGCAAGGATCAGAAATGCTAAGGCAGGTGGATCTGTGCATTCCGGGCCAGATATGCATAATACCAAAAATTGTGATATGATTTCAGTTAACAAACCCCATAAATGCCATCCATAAATTACAATGAAAATTTCTCAAAAGAAAAATTTGTTTTATTTCTTAGTTATGATGAAAATAAAGACCTTCAAACAGCAAGGAATTATGGTAACACAGCAGATACAAAATTAGTCTTAAAAGGTAACAAAGACAGAAAATACAATTAATATCTTTAACAGAACCTCTTTATCTTCCCCCTCCAAAACAAAGGTCAGTGGTCTCAGGGTATTTGCCAGTAATATGCTAATACTGCCAGGCTGGAGGTGCAGCTCAGTGGTGGAGTACTGACCTAGGACTGTGAAACCCTGGGTTCAATCTATGCATTCCCAGTTAAGGGGTTACACATTTCATTGTTATCTCCTTCTTTGTTTAAAAAAAAAAAAAGATTTTCTGTGCTAGAATGTTTCACCTATTGCTATGTATGTGTGTGCACCACAGAAGTCAGAAGGAGTCATTGGATCCCTGGAACCAGGTTCTCTCCAAGTGCTCTGACTGCTTTGCCATCTCTCCAGCCCACTATTTCCTTTCTACTCTTTTTTTTTTTTTTTTTTTTTTTTTTTTTGGTTTTTCGAGACAGGGTTTCTCTGTGTAGCTTTGTGCCTTTCCTGGGACTCACTTGGTAGTCCAGGCTGGCCTCGAACTCACAGAGATCCGCCTGCCTCTGCCTCCCGAGTGCTGGGATTAAAGGCGTGCGCCACCACCGCCCGGCTCCTTTCTACTCTTACTCAGTGTCCTTAGCTACATTCCTTACTACCTTACACAGCATTTGGGAATATGTAAAAGATAATGAAATCACAGGCTGGAAACATTTAAATTAAATAAACTCACAGAGATCCGCCTGCCTCTGTCTGTATTTTAAAACTGTGAGAGAGCAGTAATAGAGAAAGACTTTACGTTACAATGATGCCTTTAAGACTTTGCATTACCTAAGAAAGATGAGAAATAAAGGAGCTTCAAGACTTACGTTTTGCTTCTGAAAGATTCTGATTAGGTGACCAGACCAACATGCCAAGATTGTCTCGTTCTTGACTGCGCCTTGCCAGTTTGGCTTAGTAGAAAGAAAATAAAAACTGTATTATTATAAGTTAGTAGCTGTAACAACAGTAAATATCACCACTATTCTGATCTTCTAAGACTTAGAATATGACATCACCACCTACCCTTCACCTTACAATAATAATAACTTTAAAACAGTATCTTAGGAAATTCATAAAGTCCACTAAAATTACTAATATGGAAATGGAACAGAGTCTAAAACAGTGGTTCTCAACCTGTGGGTTGTGACCCTGGGGGGGGGTTGTTGAATGACCTTTCATGGGGGCCTCCTAAGACTACCCTGCATATCCTGCATATGATTCATAACAGTATCAAAATTACAGTTATGAAGTAGCAAGGAAACTAATTTTATGGTTGGGGGTCATCACAACATGAAAAGGTCCCAGCATCAGGAGGGTTGAGAACCACTGGTCTAAAGGATAAAAAGAGAGAAGTGTAACAAATAGTAGAATAGCATGTGCCTTTGAATATGTCTTTTTAGTTTTTATTTGTTGAGACAGAGTCTCAGAATGTATTCCTGATGGATCTGGAACTTGCTATGTAGACCAGGCTGGTCTTGAATTCACAGAAATATACCTACCTGCCTGTGTCTACCAAGTGTTAAGATTAAAATATGCACCCCCACACCTGGCCCAGAATGCCTTTTAAAATAATTCTAAAGTTTATAAAAATGTTCATTCTCCATAATCAAAAAAAAAAAAAATTAACAGAGATCCAGCCCACTGCCCAAACCTTTTTTATAAAGACACTGAACCCATTCATGAGTGAAACTCTCATGGCCTCTTAACCTATTGAAAGACCCACCTCCCAATATATTGGCCTTATAGATATTAAGGTGAGTTCTGGAGCAGACAAACATTTAAACAAAAACAATATTATCACCACAGAATGTGTTTAGCAAAAGTTGAGTGTGGTTGTGCATGCCTATGATCCCAACATTTAGGAGGCTGAGGAAGTTCCCAGCCAGTCAGAACTATAGAGCAAGATCCTATCTATGGATGTCGGTCTTTGTTTAGGGTTTTGTTTCCACAGTAGATGAGAACCCGTGGATTGCTTCCAGGCTAATATGGTTTGATCAACCAAGAACCCCTGAAAGATTGATACAGCATCACAGACTACTACAACCAAGATTTAACTGTAATTCTTAATTTTCTCAGGATCCAGATTAGATTGCCAGTGCCCCCAACCAGCAGGATGTAGTAGGAGAAGCTATGCTTAAATTCCCAAAATATTGTTTATAAATATTTATTTTTATTTAAAGGGGGTTGATTATAAATACAATCTCTTTCTAAAAAAGAAAGGGGGATAGTATAGATAGAATAGAATAAAAGGGTAGATTGTTGAATCTACTTTTAAAGAGCAATAATTTGTTTGAAATGTTTTACATTGCTATGGATTTTAGATTATTGATAAAAATTTAAAGTTAATTTTGTTATACTGTATATATATTTCTACTCTTGTTTAATGTATTATGTTTGTACAGCTCATTTGACATTGTCATGTATAATTAAGAAATACAGATTAATAATTAGACATCTATGATAAACTTATAGTCATGTTAAATTTTCTAGATATTCATAGATTTCAATTAGGTAGATAATTTTCAAATACTTCAGAGACCTACAGAATATGGCATTTAAAATGTTTTAAAAACTTTAAGACTTTCTGGACAGTGAGACACGTCTGCTCCTGGCAGCACCGATTTACTTCAAAGAAGATGATGGGCATCGAAGTAACTCCATATGGAGTTTGCTTTCTTTATGGCAAAAGTTAGCCATTTGGGCAAGAAACTGTTCTTGTCTGGACTGCTTGACAAAATGTTGTATCGGCTAGACATACAGGACCCATGGAAAAAATGACCACTAAATTTTGCCAAAACAAGGTGAGATGGTCCTTCAGGTTCCTGCTTTGCAGAGGAGACTGCCAGACATTCTACAGGACACAGGGAGAAGCAACTAAAAAACTCTAGGCCTATAGGCTGAAGATGCTTCAACATTGCAGAGGAACTTTGGGTGACAGTCTAGGCAGCCAGATGTCTCTGTCATTCTAGATTTTTGGAAGTTGCTTACAATGCACTTCCTGTTTACTTAGGTAATATTATAAGGCAAGATATATAAGGTAAGATCCTTCTGGGGTCTTTGATGGAGTTGAAGACTAGATATAATTTTCATTGGTTATGATAAAAGATAAATTAGATATGAAACTTTAGACTCACAAATATAGGATAGATGATAGAATATTTTCTTTAATTTTGCCAAATACAAATAGGCTAGATATTATAACTATAACTTCTGCTTGATAACTGTTCTATTATTTGTAATTTTACTATGTTAAAGTTAAAACCTTCTTTTTTGATTAGATAGAAAAGGGGAAGTGTTGTAAGATGTCTTTCTGTATGCTATAAATGTGTTGTTCCCATTGGCTATAGATAAGGCTATTTTGGCCTATGGCAAGGCAGCTTAGAGGCAGGTGGGAAATCCAAGACAGAGAGAAGAGGAGAAAGGCAAAGGCAGAAGAGATGCCAGCCGCTGCCAAAGGAGCAGCAAGATGCCAAAATCAGTAATGCCATGACCATGTGGCAACTTATAGATTAATAGAAATGGGTTAAATAATAAAGCTACCTAGCAAGAAGCCTGCCATAGGTCATACAGTTGGTAATTAATATTAAGCCTCTGAACGATTATTTTATAAGCAGCTGAGGGACCATGAGGCCGGGCAGAACCAGAGGGCACTTATGGCTACACTACCAAACAAAAATACCCTCTAACCAACCCTTCGAGGGAGGAAAGCAGGGAGGGAAAGTAAAGGAGAAAGGGTAAGGTTAAAAACCATAGATAGGGGAGAGGCAAACTGAAGCTCTATGAGTAACTACTATACCATGCTTACTAAAAAGTACAAAATTTGGGCTGGAGAGATATCTAAGTACAAATATAAGTACAAAATTTAAAACAATGCCCAAGTCTGGTGATAACATGGAGAAAATGAATCTTTCTTTACTGATGGTGGCAAAATGAAATGCAACTAATACTTTGGAGAGAAAAGTCTAACAGTTTCTCCAAACTGTAACATATCCATACAACAGAATACAACTGAGCAATAAAAAGAAATGAACTAAACACATAAGAATATGAATGAACCTCCAAATGCTTAAGCTAAAGAAGAGTCACAAATATAGGAAAGGCGAGGCTTTTAGAGAGAATCCCATGGTGGTGGGCAGGAACTGTTGGTAACAACATGCACTCAGGAGTTCTATTACCACAAGAATTATGGCTTTGTGTGCACGTACATCAACACATTTAGTTCCCATCTGTCTACTGAGAAAGCCTTAAAGGGAGGAAAACTAAGCACATTAACTCCCAGATGGGACTTCTAAACATGTCTCCAATAAAATAACTAAGATATCTTGAAATGTTTTATTTCATGGCTCACAAGTTTGCAAGATGACCCTAGAATGTTTTGTTATATCACCAAGTAAGATTTTTAAAAGAACAATGAATTCTGTCTTCTACTAGCCAAATCTAGAACAATTTGAGCAACAAAAAAGTGGGCATGGTGGTCATGCCTTCAACCCTAGCACTGGAGGGAGGGAGGGAGGGAGGGAAGGAGGGAGGGAGGGAGGGGGGAGGGAGGGAGGGAGGAGGGAGGGGCAGGAGGATTTCTCTTGAAGAGTTTGCAACCAGCCTGGTCTACTTAGTGGGTTCCAGGACAGTCAAGGATACATAGTGAGACCCTGTTTCAAAACAAAACAAAAGCCGAGGTGGTGGTGGCTCACACCTACTATTATACTAGCATTTGGAAGGCTGAGGCATGAGAATGTACCTTGAAAAATAAGGACTCTGTAAATGAACAAGAAAATTATATAACTTTTAGAAAAATACACAGGAAAAAAAATGTGAATTTGCTTTAAGAAAAGTATCATTAGATACAACAGGACCATAATCTATAGAAGGCAGTCCATTGTCCTTAATCTCAATTTGATGGCTATGTATCAGAACAGAGCAGGAGTCAGAAGGCAAGAGCCTAGTGATTTATTAGAAATCCAATATCCTCAGGTATCTGTGCCAAAATATACTGTGCCACTGTTATGAGCTGGAAAACCACTTTCCCATATTATAGTGATACTGAGCATTGAACCTAGTACCTTGCACCCACCAGACAAACACTTTACCACTGAACTTGGTCTCACAAGCTGTCATCACACTTTAAGCAACCCTTCTGCTGAGGCATTCCAAGTAGCTAGGTCTACAGGCCTCTCTCTACCTGCAGGCATGGCTAGGCATAGTTTTCCTTTCTTTCTTTCTTTCTTTCTTTCTTTCTTTCTTTCTTTCTTTCTTTCTTTCTTTCTTTCTTTCTCTGTCTCTCTCTCTTCTTTCTTCCTTTCTTCTCTCTCTCTCTCTCTCTCTCTCTCTCTCTCTCTCTCTCTCTCTCTCTCTCTCTCTCTCCATTTGTTTTTTGAGACAGGCTTTCTCTGTGTAGTCCTGGAACTCTCTCTATAGACCAGGTTGGCCTCGAGCTCAGAGATCGGCCTGTCTTTGCCTTCCAGTGCTGGACACCCCCTGGCTAGGCATAGTTCTTAAGGTATTGAGACTATATACTGTCAGCTAGAACACCAGCAACGAGTGACTCAAGTACAGCAGTAAATGGGGTGTGTTTTTTGACTGCCAACTCCCCCACCCCCACAGATACACAGCTCATCTAACAGGTACTGTCTAATGCTTGCCATCTGCAAGGCTCATATCTACCCAAAACACAAGCTCAAGAGTACCCCACGCTCAAGACTCCTTCCCTGTCACATCCTGGAGTGCAATACCAAGAAGAGCACCCCAGTTCTAAGAGCTACAGCTTGGCTTTGAGGACACTGGGTCCTCAACTTTTCTGGGATCTATGGAGCATCACTCGGCACCAGAGACCTAGGGCTGTGGACCAAGTGGATGTGGCACTGCCAACAGAGCAGGTGTAGAGAATCTCTGATTCACAGAGCACCTTTCCTGTAGCATGCAAGGGCGGCCCTTCCTTCTGAATGCATGCTCCCGTCCACCTGCAACAGGTAGGCATTTGCTGTCTGTACTGAGCACTCCCATAATACAAATGATACACAGAAACATTCTGAAAGTCTCCTCTCTGGGAGTGGAACTCCTGCTCCTGGGTGACTCCCTGCAGCCACTGCTGCCCTTCCACACTCTAGGAACCTAACTATCTCCCAAACTTAGCAACCAGAAGCTTTGTAACATCTGCTTCGTGCCCCAATGTGGACAGGCTATGCGGTCTCTTTGTTGTTGTTTTGTTTTTTGACAGGGTCTCTCTATGTAGCCCTGGCTGTCCTAGAACTTGCTATGTAGACAGGGCTGACCTCACCTCCTGAGCAATGGAAGTGCACCACCACACCCAGCCCTAGATACTCTTCTATGTTAACTGAACATTAGGAACCATTTTCTTTTTCTTATTCAATTCTCTTCATTTATTTGAACTTATTTTATTCCCCAATGAATACCTAAAATGTTTAAAAAAAACATTTCTTTTTATTTTACATATGTGTATGTCTGGGAGTTGTGGACATTTGGGAACTGCCCAATGTGGATGCTGGGCCCTCTGGAAAAACAGTCAGCACTCTTAACTGCTCCCTGGCTCTACCCAAATAAAGCCTCTGTAAACAGCTGCATGTGCGTTTCATTGAGAACATGTGCTAATTCTATTTCCCTGAAGAGTGAGCTTCCTGGGTTAGTCTTTTGGTAATAGTTAATTCTTCATAAAGACTGCCTGCTTATTTTTGAGTGGCTTTATCATAATTCACTTCCCCACACACACACACACCTTGTGGATCAGATGTCAGCTCTGACATACTGCTCCAGCGACAGGCCTGCCTGCTTGCCACCATGCTCCCTACATGGACTCACTCACCCTCTGAAAGTGTAAGCAAGCTCCCAATTAAATACTTTCTTTTATAAGTTGCCTTTGTCATGGTTTCTCTTCACAGCAACAGAAAAGTTAAGTCAAGATCAAAAGTCTATTCATACAGCATTTTGAGAATGGTAAAATGAGAGACACAGCAGAGACCACTGGTTTCCAGGACAGAGGTGAAGGAGAATTAAGAAAAGCTCAAGAACTCTAGTACTAAGCTGAGGCAGGAGATCAACATGAGATTGAGGCCAGCCTGTGCTACATAATGAGTTCAATTATAGAGAAAGAGAGAAGGAGGAAGGGGCAGGAGAAAGGGAAGAAGTTCCTCAGTTCTGCTTTGTGTACAGTCAGGAACTATAAGATGGGAAAAAGGATCTTCCACTGTTTGTAGATACAAACTGAAGCACTAAAGATGCTAGCTCTAAGGCTGTTGTTTCCCATTAGCAGATGCCAACTTTTGGAGGAGTCAAAATAAACTCAGACCTGCCTGGACCGAGAAGCACAAAAAAGCACAATTACTAATAGCTGCACCAACAGAGAGAAGGCTCACACTAACAACAGGAAGTATAGTTGTGCAAGTGCTGTCTTAGAACTGACATTGGGTAATGAATGTGCCCTAGCAACTTCTCACCTAGATGCAATGTACACACTCCTAGTCAGACCTACAGAATACTGCAGGTTTTTTGGGTTGGTTTTTGTTTTTGTTTTTAGTTTTTCGGAGGCACAGTTTCTCTGTGTAGTTCTGGAGTCTTTCCTGGAACTCACTCTGTAGCCCAAGATTGTGAGTTCGAGGCCAGCCTGGGCTGGAGAGTGAGTTCCAGGAAAGACTCCAAAGCTACACAGAGAAACCTTGTCTCAATAAAGAAAGGAAGGAAGGAAGGAAGGAAGGAAGGAAGGAAGGAAGGAAGGAAGGAAGGAAGGAAGGAAGGAAGGAAGGAAGGAAGGAAGGAAGGAAGGAAAAGAAAAAAGAAAAAAAAGCAGGACACCTCCCCACAGCGTCATTTGGTATATGTGTAAATGGTGGCAGAAATTGTACACCGTCAAAGCCCTGGCCTTGAGACACTACGACAAGGCTTCACATGAACACTGGTGTCACTGCTTACTTTTGCGGGGTACTGACTGTGCCTCTGCTGGCCTTTCCAATCCTCAGCTCAAGCTATCCCCAGGTTCTTCCCTTAGTGAGATGACACAGGTATTGCTTTCAAGCATTAGGTAGACCAGGTTACTATCTACACTCAAATGATAAGGAACAGAGTCTATGCTCCATCATATCCACTGAAAGCGGGTCTATAAGAAAATACTGGACTTGGAAGCAGGTGTTGAGAATGATGATTCAACTCCTCCCTTAAGTCTGCCCCACAGATTTCAAATCTGTCAGCTCCCCAATCAGATGATTGCCTTAAAATAAACCTCTAAGTATCTACATGTATGACATGTGCATACATACTCTACAGCTCTCTCAAGGAAACCTTGACTCATTAGGATAGTAACTATAGAACTTGGTATAGTATAAAATATACAAAAAGTTTTAATGTTCATTGACAGGTATGAAATAAACTTGGAATTTAAGGGAATTAAAAACAAAAATTAGCTCTACACCAGTTTCATTACAAAATGCAAGTTAAAGGAAGTATATGCTATTATAACAAATATTATTTATAAGTATCAAAGTAAAATTGGCCCTTCCCAGAGTATTAAAATGGGGTCTCTAAAAGTTTAGCAAATAAAAAGTTTTCTGAACATACAATAGCCAGACATCAATTGAAATTCAAACACGTAATGAACTGGAGGTGTTTCTGGTCTAGCAAGCAGTCTTGGTTTGAACTCTCACCCTGTGTATACTGAGCTGTGCCTATCATCACACCACCCAATGCCCGCAAACACTGCCTCAATTACCTCCACTCAGATTAAAAACTACTGTATGTATAAACTGCAGCATTTTTACTGTACAAAGTTTTCTACTATTACAGAACCATAATGGTTTAATTACATAAAACAGAGACTATAATTATTTTCCTACTATCATCCCTCACAATTATTAAAATTAATAATTAGTAGATATTTATCTAAAAAATAGTCCATGCATTGTTATTTTGTGTATAGCTGTTTTGCCTACATATAGGTCTGTGCACTACACTCATTCAGTGCTTACAATGCTGGATCCCCTGGGAACAGAATTACAGACGGTTGTGAGCTGCTATACGGGTGCTGGGAATCAAACTCAGGTCCTATGAAAGAGCAGCCGGTGCTCTTAACCTCTGAGTCTACCCAGCCCCACATTATTATGGCTTTAGATTGAATTTTGATAATGTGTGATTTTAAAAACTCCTGTTTAACAGGCTGTGAAGATGGTTCAGTGGACAGAGTGCTTGTTGTACAAGTGTGAGAGCTGCAGTGTGGATCCCCAGAGCCTATACGAAAGAGTGACAGCCACTTGTAATCCCTGGAGCAAGCTGACTAGCCAGACTAGCCATCAAGCTTTAAATTCAGAGAACATACCTCAGTTTTGGTGAAGAATAATCAAGGAAGATACCTGATGTTGACTTCAAGTCTCCACATGAACATGTGCACATGTGTACATGGACACACATGCATACATACACACATTCACAACATATGCACACACAGTAAAACTGGGCTGGAGAAATGGCTCAGCAGTTAAAAGCACATACTGCTCTTGCATGGGCCCCAGTTCAGTTTCCAGCAGCTACACTGGGTGGCTCACAACTGCCTGTGACTTCAGGTCTAGAGTATCCAACACCCTCTTCTGGCCTCCCCAGGCAAATGTGCTCATATGACCATACCCACACAGACACATAACCAAAACTAAACCTTCAAAAAAGAAAAAAAAATCTTGAATGTATGATTTAATGTTTCCTAATAACAGAGTGTTCAATTTAAAATCATTTAGCCCTATAATATCCTTCTAGCATATTTCCTGATTATGATTTGAAACCATGAATTAGCTGTCCTTCCACGGGGCCATATTTTGTCAACAGTTACGGAAGAGAACATCAACTTCCATTTTATATTCCCAGTAACATTGGTTCCTATTTCTCCCCATCTTAGCCAATACCTGTTATTGTCTGACTTTTGGCTCAAGTCAATAGGATGTAGTCTCTCGATGGGATTTCCCTGGTGAATACTAAATAGCAGATACATTTGCTGGCAATTTGTAAACATCTTTCCTGGACAAATTTCTAATTCAAATCTTTTTCCATTTCCATATTTATAGCTTTTAAGTTATTATTTATCATTGTTATGTATGTACATGTAGGTGGGGTCAGAGGACAACTCTGGAGTCAGTTCTCTCCTTCCGCCTTGAACGAGGAGTGCGCTTCAACTCTGGTCCTCAGACTTGCCTGGCAAGCACCTTCACCTCCTGAGTCATCTCACTAGCCTCTTTGTCCATTTTCAAATTGGGTTATTTGTCTGGAGTACTGGGAATATAAAGTGAACTGATTCCTCAAAACATTGGAATCACTCTATACAGCCACCCAAAAACCTGTACATAAATAGTCATAGCACCATTCATTAAAAATAATAGGCAAGAAGCAAAAATGATCCCAAGTGCCCATTAACCAAATGAAAACACAAAATGTAGTATATCCGTAAGATGGTTTATACTGCCATAAAAAAGTATAAGGTACTATGCAAAATTAAAGCACTAAGTCACAAAACAAAAACCTGACAGTGTATGAAGAGGTGATCATAAAGACATACTAGGGCTGGAGGAAAATTTGTTGCTCTTGGAGACGACTTGAGTTTGATTTCCAGCTCCAATATGGCAGCTCCCAACTGTCTGTAACTCCAGTCCCAGGAAATCCAACACTCTCTTCTGACCTCTAAAGGCACCAGGCACACACATGGTGCAAATACACAGACAAAATAATCATACACATGAAATAATAAATATATTTTTAAAAAGCCATAATAGACTAGTGGTTGCAAGAGGCTGTGGAAGAAATGGGAGATCACTGTTTTTTTTTTTGTTTTTTTTTTTTTTTTGGTTTTTGGTTTTTTTTGTTGTTTTGAGACAGGGTTTCTCTGTATAGCTTTGTGCCTTTCCTGGAACTCCCTTTGTAGACCAGGTTGGCCTCGAACTCACAGAGATTCGCCTGCCTCTGCCTCCCGAGTGCTGGGATTAAAGGTGTGCGCCACCACCGCCGATGAGATCACTGTTGTTAAGTCCAGAATTTTTTTGTTTGTTTGTTTTGGTTCGTTTTTCAAGACAGGGTTTCTCTGTGTAACAGCCCTGGCAGTCCTGGAACTCATTCTGTAGACTAGGTTGGCCTTGAACTCACAGAGATCCGCCTGCCTCTAGCTCTGGCTCCACAGTGCTGAGATTAAAGGGGCGTGCCAACACACCCAGCCAAGGAATTCTTTACAAATGGTAGGCATATTCTGAATGTTTTATCCACTGGCAAACAGGTGTATGATCTGTGAATACAATCAAGATCACTGGATCCCACATTTAGATAATAAATAAATTGTGTGTTTAGTGAATTATATCAATAAAGCTGTTATTTTTAAAATTTTATTATTGGTGTGTATGTGCCTATGTGTGTGCATGTACACAAAACGTGGATATCCATGGAGGCCAAAAGAAGGCCAATAGATCTCCTGGAGCTAGAGTTACAGGCAATTGTGAATTGGCCAAAATAGGGGTATGTGTAAGAGCTGTATGCACTTTAAACCACTGAACCTTATCTCCAGCCACAAAGCTGTTTTGTTGTTGTTTGTTAGTTTGACTGGTTGTCTGTTTGGGGTTTGTTGTTGTTTTTGAGACAGAGTCTCACTGTGAACTCTGGTAGGCCTCGCAGAGATCTGCCTGTCTTTGCCTCCCAAGTGGCACAGCCACACCTAGAAAAACCTAAAGGTAGGGGTGTGTGTGTGTGTGTGTGTGTGTGTGTGTGTGTGTGTGTGTGTGTGTGTTTCAGACAGGGTCTCTATGTAGCCTTGGCTGTCCTGAAACTATGTAGACCAGGCTGGCCTTGAACTCACAAGAGATCTCCCTGCCTCTGCTTCCATAGTGTTAAGATTAAAGGTATGTTCATACCTGGCTAAAGATGTTACTTTAAAAAAAAAAAAAAAAATGCCAGGAGGTGATGGCACACACCTTTGATCCCAGCACCCAGACAGGTGGATCTCTAAGTTAGAGACCAGCCTGGTCTACAGAGTGAGTTCTAGGACAGCCAGGGCTATACAGAGTAACCCTGTCTAGTGGCTGAGCAAGGCCAGTCACGGTTACACATTACCTCCGTGAAGGCTACGTTAGAAGACCCTGCCTCAAAAACAAAAGAACAAAAAGTACTCAGAAAAGAAAAAGAAAAAGAGTATGTGGGGGATGGGGGACGGGGGACGGGGGACGGGGGGGGGGGTAGGAAAACTGAAGACATGAGATACTGTAACACAGTTATTTTAAAAGTATAAAATTTGGGGCTGGAGAGATGGCTCAGAGGTTAAGAGCACTGACTGTTCTTCCAGAGGTCCTGAGTTCAATTCCCAGCAACCACATGGTGGCTCACAACCATCTGTAATGAGATCTGGTGCCCTCATCTGGCCTGTAGTCACATATGCTGTATACATAAATAAATACATCTTTAAAAAAAAAGAAAAAAAAAAAGTATAAAATTTGGGGCTGGAGAGATGGCTCAGAGGTTAAGAGCACTGACTGCTCTTCCAGGGGTCCTGAGTTCAATTCCCAGCAATCACATGGTGGCTCACAACCATCTGCAATGAGATCTGGTGCCCTCTTCTGGCCTGTGGGGATATGTACAGGCAGAACACATAATACATAAATAAATCTTTAAAAAAAAAAAAAAAGTATAAAATTTGATTTAAAAAATACAAAAAGTCAATAAATTCCCAGGACAAGAAGTGGGCTAACGGATTGGGACAAAGAAATACAATTTGTAACTCAGCTGTGTATGTTTCTCCATTGTTTGGGTTTTCATCTTAAGGTGCACGCAGAGGCTGGAGAGATGGTTCAGTGGTGCATGTTTAGTTACACCTCATGAATAATACCAATGCCTCCACTGTTAAATTCCAGTCCTTTGCCATGGGCATCTCTAGTATCTGCCACATTACAGGTGTTTCATAAATGTTGAGCTAATAAAGAGCACAGGTAGCTAACCACTGAAAAGTTCTAGGAAGGGGGCAGTACCTGTTTCCCTCCCTTCACCACAGCAGTCTACCACACTGACAAGTCTGGGAACTAAGTGGGAGAACCCTTACAACTTGGGGCCCCTGAAATGCAACCCCCTCACTCCCTGATGGTGCTTTTCCTCCTAAGAGTTTCTATGCAGCCAACTCCTGGTCTGCTAACCACACTGGAAACTGAGCTGACACACTCAGGTTTTCTTCTAACTAAAATGATCTTCCTATACAAGCCAAGGGAAACAAAAAGCAAGGAAATCTGGGGCAAGGGGGAATAAAACAGAAAATAAGGATGGGTACAGAGGAAATAAAGGCACAGTTGGCCCCACCAAAAAATTAATAAATAAATTAAGTGCATGGTGTGTGGTAGCTCAGATCTGTAATCAGAGCAGCATTAAGCTAAGGCAGGGAAGTTTTTAAAGTCAGTAGGGCTGCAGGTGAAACTGTTTATTTTAGGGGGAAAGGGGTAAGTTAGGATATAGCAGAGTTGGTAGAGCGCTTGCTAACATGCATGAAACCCTGCGTTCAATTCCCAGTATGGCATAAATTGCAATAAATGGCAATAATCTCAGTTCTCAGGATGGAGGATCAGAAGTTGAAGGTCATCCTTAGCTATACAGCAAGTTCAAGGCCAGCCTGGGCTGCATGAAACCCTAGCCCCGCCCCCCAAATAAATTAAATTTAAATTGACTTTTGATTGCTTTTGTTCTACTCCTGGATTAGACACGTTTTCTCCAGGGTATTTCTTTTGAACCTGGTAGCAATTATTCTTCCTATACCACATTTACACTTGAGATTCTCCAACCATTTCTGTTAATAGCTTTGGAATATTTAACTGCACAGCACAATGCCATATAATTCAACAGTCACTCAAAAGTGGCTCCAACTCAATGTGTTTAAACTGAACTTTTCCTTCAGCGTGACCATCACCACTGCCACCACCATTCTTTCTTTTTATCTCAAAAAAACAGATACTGTCACTTACATAGTCACTGTGGACTACACAGTTATTCATCAAATGTTGCTGATAACACAATAAACTGGAATGAACTCAAATGTCCAACAAGAGACTCAGTCTGAAGGAACCGTTCAGTGGATACTACATGCACCAGACTGATGTCGGGACAGGTGCACTTAACCTGTAAGGAAACAACACATAAAGCAAATCTAAGCAAAGAACAAAGCAGGACTTGTACATGCAGTCATCCTTAGCAATAATAGCTAATGTCCAGCTTGAAGTAGGTTTCCATACATGACAGTTATAAAAACAGGTCAGGTTTGCAGAAAGGGAGCTGAGGTGAAATTACCCTTCAGACGAGCTTTACTAGGAAAACTGCAGCATCACCACCTGAAGTGGGTGAGCAAGCCTCATGCAAGTCCAAGTAGCAGCTTCATTAAGAGAGGTACCCGTCATGGACAATGTGACAGGGATCCTGAAGGAAGAGGCAGGCCCTTCAATTTCAGACTATTAGGAGAGCACAAGCAATCCTGTCATGTTACAGGGTGTAAAAGGAGAGGCAGACCCTTCAGTGTTATCAGTTCCAGTTAGAGCAAAAAAACAAAGGTGGAGGGAGAGGTTAACAGTGTGACCCAGTCTATGTGCCAGGTCAGGAAGGCACTGATGAAGTCTGGCTGTAAAGCAACACCATCCTGGGCCTGGCAGTAGAGAGAGCAGGCCTTACCTGCAACTGTAAGGTCCGCTCACTATAGAAGTATATACAGGGAGACAGGGCCTGGTTTTCAGGGAGAGAACGGCAGCAGGACCTGTGGTCTAACATGGATACTTACTAACATGGCAGCTGTCTCCTCCAGGGTCACCTATAGATGACCCTGCTTGATGCCTGTCACTGCATGTCTCCTCTGATAACAGTGTGCCTGCTTCGAAATATGCTTCTCCCAAAACACATTTTTATTATTTTATGCATATGGGTGTTTTGCCTACTTGTATATATGTGCACCACTGTGTGTCTGGTGACTGAGAAGGCCAGAAAGGACATCAGATTCCCTAAAAGTGGAGTTACAGGCAGTTGTGAGCCACCATGTGGTTGCCGGAAGTAGAACCCACGCTTCTGGAAAAGCACCCAGAACACTTAGTAAGTAAATTATGTTACTGAATTCTTTTATCTCATTTTTTGAGTCTAGGGTCTGATTACTATGAAGCTCAAGCTGGCCTATACCATGAAATCCTAATGATTCCAATTCCTAGTACTAGGTTACAGGCTATACTGGCTTAAATGTTTCCTCTTCCTAATGAGAAACTATTTTCTTTCCTCTGAGTCTTAAATTGTTAGGGAATGACACAATATGAAAGAGCAAAGAGTGGAATGGCCTATTATAGGGTATCACTGTGTATCAGACCTTTACAGCCCTGCATCATAACAAATGACTTTTCTGTAACTAATCCACATTCGTGAACACTCTATTAGATTCCCCCTGCTCCCCAAACTCTATACTGCTTTATCCTTTTCAGGGATGGGGAGGCAGAAGGGACACTAGCCATTGAACCCAAAGCCTGGCACCTGTTAACACTGAGCTACAATCCAGCCCTCTATCTTAAAATAAAAAGGGAAACTAGCCAGGCAGTGATGGCGCACGCCTTTAATCCCAGCACTTGGGAGGCAGAAGTAGGCAGATCTCTGTGAGTCCAGCCTGGACTACAGAGGGAGTTCCAGGAAAGGTACAAAGCTACACAGAGAAACCCAGTCTCGAAAAAGGAAAAAAAAAAAAAAAACCCTAAGGAAATGCGAAGATTTGTTTTTAAGCAGGGCGGTGGTGGCACACACCTTTAATCCCAGCACTTGGGAGGCAGAGGCAGGCGGATCTCTGTGAGTTCGAGGCCAACCTGGTCTACAAAGGGAGTTCCAGGAAAGGCGCAAAGCTACACAGAGAAACCTTGTCTTCAAAAACAAAAACAAAAAAAATCTATTCCTGATATTAGACTTGAAGACTTGAAGAAAGAAGAATGAAATGGCCTGTGGGCTGTTTTTGTGGTTTGTTTGTTTGTTTGTTTGTTTGTTTTTTGAGACAATGGCACTTGCCACCAAGATTGACAACCTGAGATCAATGCTCATGACTAACTTGGTAGAAAGAAAAACCTGACTCTATAAGAGTAAGAAGTCACCTAAAAGGCTCCAACCAAAGTCGAATGCACATGCAAAATCCTGTATCTACCACATGCCCAACATCCACCACTCAACACAGACCATCCTGCAAAGCTATCTTCAGAAACCATTCTCATAAATGTCTACTGTTTGGGGGTTTACAGTCAAACAAAATTATAAAACAAAGCAAAATGCATTAGTGTAATGGCACACACCTGCAATCCCAGCTCTAGAAAATCTGAGGCACGAGGATTTTTAATTCAAGACAAGCTTGTGCTACAAAGAAGACCATCTCTCTCTCTCCCACATGCATATGGCACTTGTAATGGAGGCAGGAGAATTACAAACTCAAGGTCAGTCAGAAGACCTTATCTCAAACAAACAAACAAAAGAGGGGCAGGATTAAGGTTGACAGACTCCTGGTCTAGCATTTGAGAGGCCTTGAGTTACCTCCTGGCCTATGAAACAAAACAAAAACTACAAAGGCAGAGATGTCATGAGAAAGGGGTGTGTATGGGGCAGTGGGGGCGGGGGAGATATTGAGAGGCAAAACTGCCCATAGGAAACATACTGAGAAGGAATGCCAGGGAGCTTCACAAGAAAAAAATGCTCCAGAACCATTCTGTACCTGCCACAGCAGCCCAGACATTCTCATACCTGAACAGGAGCCTCAGGAAGTCAGCACATCAGGTAAAAATGGCTGCTTCCAGCTACAGGAAACAGAGGCTGGGAATGAAGAAAAAGATATTCGTACCATGCAAACCATTTAGCATCTTTTGAATTTGTACCATATGTCTGCACTGCCTACCCGTAGCCAGAAGTCTCCTGTCCTGCCTGGCCCCATGGTCAGGAGGAACCTCTCCCACCCCTGTCCTGCAACCACTTGGTCCCAAGTAGACACTTACAAACTGTGGCCTATGGGTCAGGCTTCCTGCTAGCTAGCTCTTATGGCTTAACTCAACCCATTTCTATTAATCTACATGTTGCCACCGTGCGTTACCACTCTGCGGGCATCTTGTTGCTCCTTGAGCAGCGGGCTGGCGTCTCCCCCACTCTCCTCTCTCCTGTCACTGTCTCTCTTGGATTATCCCACTGGCTCCATCCTGCCCTGCCATTGGCCAACGCAGCTTTATTTATTAGCCAATGGGAGCAACACAATCACTGCATACAGAAAGACAACCCATAGCACTTCTTTTCTGTCTAATCAAAAAGGAAGGTTTTATCTTTAACAGTAAAATTATATAATAGAACAGTTATCAAAAATTACAGTTACAATATCTAGTCTATTTGTATTTGGCAAATTTAAAGAAAATATTCTAGGGGGTTGGGGATTTAGCTCAGTGGTAGAGCACTTGCCTAGCAAGCCCAAGGCCCTGGGTTTGGTCCTCAGCTCTGGGGGGAAAAAAAATTCTATCATCTCTTCTGTATTTGTGAGTCTAAAGTTTAATATCTATTTTATCTTTTATCATAACCAATGAAAATTATCACTACCTAGTCTTCAACTACAAAGACCCCAGAAGGATATAATATTACCTGAGTAAACAGGAAGTGTACTGCAAGCAACTTTCATAATTCTAGAAATGACAGAGACATCTGGCTGCCTGGACAGTCACCCAAAGTTTCTCATCACTGTTGGGGCATCCATCTTCAGCCTATAAGCCTAGAGTCTCTCAGCTGCTTCTCCCTGTGTCCTGTAGAATGGCTGGCAGTCTTTCTGCAAAGCAGGAACCTAAAGGACCATTTTGCCTTGTTTTGTCAAAACTCAGTGGTCATTTTCCTATGGGTCCTGTATGTCCCATTTATACAACATATTATCAAGCAATCCAGGCAGAAGCAGTTTCTTGCCCAAATGGCTACTTTTGCCATAAAGAAAACAAACTACATATAGAGTTTCTTCAAGTAATTGCTGCTGCCAGGAGCAGACATGTCTCATTGTCCAGAAAAGTCTGTTTTTAAAACATTTTATGTTTTATGTAAGGTTCTTTTGTTAAATATACAAATAAGTGTGCCGAGCATGGTGGTATACACCTTCAACCCCAGCACTGGGGAGGCAGAGGCAGGTGGATCTCTTTGAGTTCAGGTTAGCCTGGTCTACAGACTGAGTTCTAGGATAGCCAGGGCTTGTTACACAGAAACCCTGTCTTGAAAAAAACAAAAAAGAGAGAGCTACTCAAAGAGAGGCTTGAGTCACAGACATATAAATTCAAAGCTAATAAATGAAAACGTATCAACCATTATTGTAAAACCAGCCTAAATTTACCCTACAATTAACATATATCCCCACCCCCACAAAAACTGACTTAACACAGGGCACACAGCAGAATCATGGACCCTGCTTTCTTAGAGAGTATCACCTGCTGGACAAGAAAGGCTAAACCCTATACAAGTTACTTAACATCTCTCAGCCTTGCTTTTTAAGTTGTGTGTACATGCATGTGCCTGGATGTGTGTGTACATGTGTGCGCACATGTAGATGTGTGGGCAGGTGTCTGAAGTGGCCAGAAACATCAGACCTCCTGGAGCTAGAGTTACAAGTGACTGTGAAATGCTTGGTGTGGGTACTGGGAATCAAACTTGAGTCCTCTGGTACTGTACTACTGAGCTTTCTTATCAGTGAAATGTAGTTGATAGTAAATGCTCCTAAAATCATCCTATAAAGCAATTACAGTGGCTAATACAAAGAACTGCACAAATAGTATCTATTAAATAACTAATCAAATGATTCTAAGATTGCAATTGGATGAGAAGTGTGACAGCCTCTGGAAAAAGGAATTACTTACTGTACATGGACAACATAACTAGAAGCCAATTACAATTCATATATGCCTTTTAAAAAAAAGTAAGGCCAGGCGGTGGTGGAGCTCACCTTTAATCCCAGCACTGGGGGAGAGGGGGGCAAAGTCAGGAGGATCTCTGTGAGTTCAAGGCCAGCCTGTTCTACAGAGCGAAATCCAGGACAGGCACCAAAGCTACACAGAAAAACCTTGTCTTGAAAAAAAACAAAAAAACAAAAAAAAAAAAAGTCATCTTTCTATCAATGATGTTACTGCCTACTCAAAAATTATAATTGAAAAGAGTTAACCAAAGAGGTAGCCATCTTAATATCCATAAGACCTCCCCTGATAGTTGTTCAAATCTGAGGCAGAAGATCTAGGGAAAAAGACCACTTTGAGATCTGATTTACACACTGGGACAGGCCAAGTGTCACATTGACTCTACACACTCCAGAACTTTATGTCTAAGGGACTACGTTTGAAGATATTTCCCTTCATTTTAAACATCCAATCAAATAAAAAACAAGACTAGCCATTTCTACCACAAAAGATTTATGTAATTTTGGAGTTATAATTTTAAACTGCCCTGTTTTCCTTTCCCTACTAAAAGCAAATACCAAATGCTTTGCCCTTTCTATCATTCATTCATTCATTCATTCATTCATCTGCAGTACTGAGAACCAAATCCATATCCTTCATCCTAGGCAAGCTCTCTACCAGAGTTAAACCTCAGCCCTTCAAACATTTTTTAATGAGAACATTTGAATATATTGTGAGCTACATCTGCCTAGCAACAAGTTATAAACTTATGTTATCCTACTCATGTTCCCATGGATACAGTCATGAAAGTGCAGTGGCAGCTGTAGGAATCAAGAAAAGAATCCCTAGAGAATCATATCCCCAACTTGAGTAGAAGGCAATGCTCTAAAGGTAAAAATACTGTCCAGTACATTCCCATTAGAAGCCACCTCTCCCTGCCCCACAAATCCTAAAAAGCCTTTCATTATGACCTCCTTTCCTAAACCTGCTGCCTGTCCACAGCTTCAGCAGTGACTTCTGTGCCTCAACTGGCAATGGCTTTTCGCATGCTCTACTACCAGAATTGGTGCACAGATCTCTTGGTATTTATGATGTAGCAAATTTGTCAAAATGACTTGAAAACAAGGTAGAAACCACTTTACGCTGCCCTGTGACCCACACTGGCCTCAAACCTGTAACCCCCTTACATTCACCTTTGTTATGTGTTGGTCATCATACTTAAGCTAAATAACTTTTTCATAAGTGCTATGGGATGTTCTGTATGTCCTGTGGGAGCCCATTCTCGGGTTCCTCGTGGCTTTACCCAGCAGGTCCACATAGAGGATGATTAGGACCACAGGCCTGAGTGCAGGTGTATGAGATGGTCTGCACTTGGCTGTGCTGGGGGATGGTCTGTATGTCAAATTGCTCTGATTGGTCAATAAATAAAACCTGATTGGCCGTGGCTAGGCAGGAAATATAGGCGGGACTAACAGAGAGGAGAAATAAAAGAACAGGAAGGCAGAAGGACTCACTACCTGCCAGGCGCCCACCGGACAAGCAGCATGTGAAAATGCCGGTGAGCCACGAGCCACGTAGCAGGGTATAGATTTGTGGAAATGGACTAATTTAAGCTATAAGAACAGTTAGCAAGAAGCCTGCCACGGCCATACAGTTTGAAAAGTCTCTGTGTTTACTTGGCTGGGTCTGAGCAGCTGTGCGACTGGCGGGTGACAGAGATTTGTCCTGACTGAGCAAGGCAGGAACACTCTAGCTATACACAAGCTGTAAAAATACTAATCACAAAAAGAAATTATTGATGAGCAAAACATTTTTTTAAAAAAAAATCATATTATGCCAGGTGGTGGTGGCATACGCCTTTAATCCCAGCACTCGGGAGGCAGAGCCAGGCGGATCTCTTTGAGTTTGAGGCCAGCCTGGGCTACCAAGTGAGTCCTAGGAAAAGCGCAAAGCTACACAGAGAAACCCTGTCTTGAAAAAAATTTAAAAAAAGAAAAGAAAAAAAAAATCTTTCTCCTGGCAAACAAATAAAAACTAAGAATAATGCCTAGAATTCAAAAATATGTTAAATTTATCTACATAAAATTCGAAACTTTAACTGAGAATCTAAGATCAGAGGGTTGAGAGTTCAAAGTCAGCCTAAACAACAAAGAGAACTTGAGGCAGCCTGGGCTATACTGTGAGACCTTATATAAAAAAGAAGTTTCCGTTAAAACTTTGGCCCTGACACAGCATCTCCCCATCAAGTTTCAGTCACAGAGCTACTTACTGAACGCAGCCCTGGCTGGCCTGAAATGCCACAGGCTGGCCTTGAAGTTGCAGTAACCCGCTTGCCTCTGCATCAAGAGCTGAGATTACAAGCATGAGCTCCTATGCCTAGCAATTGCTTCCTTTAATACACAGATTTTTTTTTAATAGTCAATAAAAAATTGAACAAAATAGGCCAAGGTCACCAACAGAAAGAAAAAATACCAATGATCCAAGAACATGAAAGATGCTTAAATTCACTAGGTAGGTAGAAGGACTGAACTTACTCTAAAAGTAACAGCACTTTCAACATCTGCAGGAAACCAAAATGAGCCTCTACAGAAAGAATTCAGCAGCTTATATATAAATTCTGATCGCAATTTTGCTCTGGAGAAAAGTTAACCCACGTGAGCACAATCACTTGCAGTTTAGAATACTAGAAAGAGAAAATGCCCATCAGTAGGTCCAGGTTATGTTATACCCATACAAACACTATGCTGTCATTATACAGAAATAGAGAAGGTTATGCTCTGTGGTGGAGCACTACCCTAGGAATGAAAAGAAACTGTTTCCATCCCCAGCACCAAAGAAGAAAATAAGAAAATGAGAAAATGAGCTGGCAAGTTGACTCAACAAGTAAAAGTACTTCCCAAGCAAGCTTGATAACCTGAGTACAACCCCGGGAACATAGAGCAGGAAAACTGTCCTCTGAGCCCCATGCATCTCCAGGGCATAGGCACCCACTCACCACACACCAATGCACATACATATAATGATCAATAAAATTTAAAAATTTTAAATATAGCTAGCATTATCTCATTTCTTATGTCTATATATATTTTAATACACATATTACCTTAAACTATCTTCTATCAGGAAAATTTGGGAGAAATGGGACAGAACATACAACTTAGAAATTAAAAGCAATAGAACCACATGCAAAAGAATTCACACAGCTGCCTGAAAACACCTGTGGTTAAATGATGAAAAGGCAACAATCTCAGAATATGTATTTGCAATCAGTGACTATGGATTTATATTTCAAACTGATTAGAAAGCCAAAGGTGGTGGGCTGTGGTGGCGCACACCTTTAATACCAACACTCAGGAGGCAGAGGCAGGTGGATCTCTGTGAGTTCGAGGCCAGCCTGGCTACAGAGTGAATTTCAGGACAGGCTTCAAAAGCTACACAGAGAAACCCTGTCTCAAAAAAACAAAAACAAAAAGAAAAGAAAGAAAAGCAATAACTTAACATTAAAAAAAAAAAAGCCGCCGGGCGTGGTGGCGCACGCCTTTAATCCCAGCACTCGGGAGGCAGAGCCAGGCGGATCTTTGTGAGTTCGAGGCCAGCCTGGGCTACCAAGTGAGCTCCAGGAAAGGCGCAAAGCTACACAGAGAAACCCTGTCTCGAAAAAACCAAAAAAAAAAAAAAAAAAAAAAAAAAAAAGCCAAAGGTAACTTCCGTGGGAAAAGGACATGAAGACAAATCATAAAAGAAAATAAAAGTATTCCACCACCTCTAGAACCTGGAAAAACACATAGTAACAAGACATTTTGCAAATTAATTTTTTCCTAACACAGTAAGCCAGGCATGACCTGTAACAGTATTTGGGAGGCTAAGGCATGCATGATAGTCAAGTTCTAGATCAGCCTGAGTTACATAGCAAGATACTGTTTCTAAAAACAAAAAAAGTATAAAGTAAACATACTCAATGTCCCTGCAATACCCTGCTGGTAAACACTGCATATTTTGGGGACAGCACATTACAAATAAATGTACAGAGGTTTTACAAGTACATGGAAAATCATTTCAAAATGCTCATAAAATGAGAAGCCAGGCCAATGAGATGGCTCAGTGGATAAGCCTGAATGATCAGAGTTCAATTCCAAGGACTCAAATGACAGGAGAGATTAGACTCTTGATAGTTGTTCTCTAACCTACACACACACACACACACACACACATACACACACACATATACACACACACACACACACACTGCATAATTGGGGGCGGGGGAGAGGAGCCAGAGGGTTCAGGACATGAACCAAGCAGGGCTCACGGGGACTCACAGAAACAGTAAGGGCAATCAGAGTCTACTTGGGTCCATGCTAGGTCCTTTCCATATATGTTATGGCTGTTGGCTGGTGTTTTTGTGGGACTCCTAACAGTGGGAGTGTGGGTTGTCTCTGACTCTTTTGTCACTTCCCCACCTACTGGGTTGCCCTGCCCAACTCTGATATGAGGGTTTGTGCCTAGTCTAATTATATCTTGTTATGCCATGTTCAGTTAATATCCCTTGGAGGCCTGCTATTTTCTGAAGGGAATGGGAGAAGGAGTGCATCTGGGGAGAGGGAAAGGGGGCTGGAAGGAGTGGAGGGAGGGGAAACTACCATCAGGATGTATTGAAAACAAAAAATAAATTTGAAAAAAAATTAAGGAGCCAGCAGTGGTAGTGCACGCCTTTAATCCCAGCACTTGGGAAACAGAGGACTGTTTCTACAGAGGACTCCAAGTTTTTAAAACATGAGCAACTAATTTAAATGTTTTTAAATGAACATAATATTTGCAATTGTAACCATTTTTAAGTTCACAATTCAGTGGCATGAATTACATTCAAGATATTAATTACACTCATGATATTCATTGATTACACTCATGATATTAACTACATTTTCCACCTTATTTTTTTTAAAAGATATTTTATTTGTGGTGGGGGGAGTCTATGTTTCTGTCTGTGTCTGTACATGTACACAGCCTGTTCTACAGAGGACTCCAAGTTCCAGGACAGCCAGGGCCACACAGAGAAACCCTGTCTTGAAAAACTGTGTGTGTGTGTTTGTGTGTGTGTGTGTGTGTGTGTGTGTGTGTGTGTGTGTGTGTGTGTTTACAAAACGTTTAGTATGTTTGATATTTCATGGACTGTTATTCAGCTTAAACATTTTTGAAAACTTTACACAAAAAAACTATTAATGTCATGAAAGTAATAATAGTGAACTTAGTTGTTGTCAGGCACAGGCCTATGCAGTTTATGTATATTAATTCATTTATTTCATTTATTGATAAATACAATTAATTCATTGTATTTAATATAATTTTAGAAAACATATTAATGGCAAAGCATTGGTTTTTGAAATTCTGTGAGGTTTATTTTGATCCCCATCCATTGAGAATTTCTACAAAAGATGAACATTGAGCATTTTGCACAGAAAGTTCTTGGGACACAGGTGTGGTGGCACATGCACTTGGCTGGTGGACGAGCTTCAGGCTGGCCTAGTGTACACAGCAAGTTCCATTACAGCTTAAACAGGTTAAAGCCTGTTCAAATGTCCCTAGTTCCTTCATGATTCAAAATTGGAGACATATTTATATCTAGAAGTTGGTACATAATCAAACAGTTGAAAAGTTCTAAAGCTAGGCATAGACCCAGGAATATTAAAATTTGTGGCCAGCCTGGGCTACATATTGATACCCTGTCAATAAAGAAATATAAGTGCTTTAGCACAATGCAAGTTGTCCACACGCGCACACACACACAAAGTTGAAAAGTAAAAATCTCTATGCTAGAGATGAAAGTTTCAAATGCATTCTTGCCACTCTCCTGAATTATTCCAACAGCATTCCCTTATAGAACTTCATTCTTTGCTCAGTGCTCCATATGGTATCTAGGACAGAGCCTAGTGCAAAGCAGATGCTCACTGAAAAGTTTCTGCAGCAGGGCAGCGGTGTTGCTCACCTTTAATCCCAGCACTCAGAGGCAGAGTCAGGCAGATCTCTGAGTTTGAGGCCAGCCTGGTCTACAGAGCGAAATCCAGGACAGGCACCCAAACTACACAGAGAAACCCTGTCTAAAGAAAGAAAAGTTTCTGCACTGCTAAGCTCAGGAGATGGCTCAGTTGGTAAAATGTTCATGTGAAAAGTAGGCCCAGTAGTCTGAGTCTGTAACCCCAGTACAGGGAGACAGAGGCAGGCAGATCCCAGTGGCCTGATGACCAGCTAGTCTATGTGAACAGTAAGTTTCAAGTTCAGTGAAAGACTTACTAAAAAAGGTGGAGTCAGCCGGGCGGTGGTGGCGCACGCCTTTAATCCCAGCACTCGGGAGGCAGAGCCAGGCGGATCTCTGTGAGTTCGAGGCCAGCCTGGGCTACCAAGTGAGTTCCAGGAAAGGCGCAAAGCTACACAAGAGAAACCCTGTCTTGAAAAACCAAAAAAAAAAAAAAAAAAAAAAAAAAGGTGGAGTGGCTAGAGAGACGGCCCAGTAGTTAAAAACATGAACTGCTCTTTTCAATAATAAGGTCAAGCAGCTCAAACTGCCTGTAACTCCAGCTCCAGGCATCCTCTTCTGGTCTCCATGGGCATGCACTCATGTGACCATGTACAGACAGAGACAGAAACAGATAGACTCCCCCACCACAAATAAAATAAATCTTTAAAATAAAAAAAAAAAACAAGGTGGAAAATGTAGTTAATATCATGAGTGTAATTAATATCTTGAATGTAATTAATTTATGCCACTGAATTGTGAACTTAAAAATGGTTACAATTGCAAATATTATGTTCATTTAAAAACATTTAAATTAGTTGCTCATGTTTTAAAAAAAATAAATAAGGTGGAGAATCAATCACAGAAGATATCCCAACACTAACCTTGGGCCTCAGCATGCCCCTGCATAGGTAAGCACATCCCTGTGTGCAAAGTTCCTGCACTGTCAGATACAGTAACACCAGCGAAAGCTAGAAGGGAGGCTGGGGCAGCACCACTAAGCCAAGGTCAACATTTTGCTTGAGTTAAGATTCTGTCCTAAAAATCAAAGTTGGGTCAACAGTCTTCTCCAACTTCAGTAAACCCTTACATAGTCTCATCAATGTCCTTCCCCAGCTACAATTCCATCACTTTCTGGCTTCAACTTTTTCAATGTCACACACTGAAGGGCAATGATTTTCAAAAGTAGAGAATGTAGTTTTAAAATAGAAGGTTAAGATCCAGAGAGATTGCCCAGCAAGTAGAGTGCTTGCTGCCATGTAAGCTTGATGGCCCGAGTGTGATCCGCAGGACCCACAATGGAAGGAAAGAACACCTTCGCAATCACCCCGTGGCACATGTGTTTCAGTGCATGTGCAGGTACCTTAAAAATAAATAAGTAATAAACAAAATAAGGTTGAGAAATGAGAAGAGAGAAGGGAAGGATGAGGAGAAAAACTACAATACATACAAGTATGCAAAATAAAAATATATAATATTTCCCAATAAATCGTTGTGGTGATGTTTTATTTTGTATTTTTTTATTCTAGAGTTTATTTTCTTCAGCTTATAAAGTTTACCATAAAACCATTGCACCAGCCTCACAAACCTTCTGTTTATTATCCCTTTATTTTCCTTTGTAGGGCTGGGAGAGAAGTTAGGTTTCAGACATACGAGGCAAGCATGCAAGCCCTCTACCCCAAACTATATAGCTAGCCTGATATGGCCTCTCCAGTGTGACTAGGGATGTAGACCAGTGTTAGAATTCTTACCTAGCAAACACGATGCCTTGGCTTCTATCCTCTTCACTGTGAGAAAGGGAGAATTCAAAGCCACCACATCAAGTGATCAACAGGTACCATAGTAGTTTCCCTAAATGTACTCCATTTTGTTTAAACAATGAAATCACCCAACATTTCCTTTCTTCTTCAGAATGTGTCCCCATCATTTAATGACAGGTTTAAAAAAACCAAAACACACACACACACACACACACACACACCCATAGAGTGTGGTGGTGCACGCCTTTAAATACAGCACTCAGGAGGCAAGGCTGGTGGATCCCAGTGCAATTCAGAACTACAAAGTGAGACTGTCTCAAAAAACAAAAATACAAGCCTCTTCACATAAACACAAGAGAATCCATCAGTCTGGAGCGTCCTTCCTTTCTGAAACCAAAGACTGTAGCACACACTTTTAATTCAAACTGTCAGGAAGAGGCAAAAAAGATCTGGAACTTTGCCAGGGATAGTGGCACACACCTTTAATCCTAGCACAAGAGACAGAGGCAGGAGCATTTCTATGAGTTTGAAGGCCAGACAGTTAAAGAAAAATAAGATAAAATAAAAAGATCTGAATTTAATACCATCCTGATCTACATGGAAAGATCCTAGCTCAAAACCTAAAAGTGACTTACGAAAGAGGCATCTTTGGAAAGACTTCCCTCTACACCCAATTTCAGTCATCTCACTAGATTCTCATGGCCCTCAATTTCCAAAGCACTGTTCCGTGGCTTTTATTCTATCAGACCAGGTGTTTTATGATAACAGAAAAGTACTCATTAAATAATTACACTTAATATCCAAAGTCATGTGCTGTGATGCATGCACACATGCCATCTTATAGGGCAGAATATAGCTCAATGTAAAGGATTAATACCTATCACCCTCACACACACACACACACAGCACATTTACAAAATTTCAGCCAGAAAATTTTTAAAGAAAATATGCCAAAAATCTTACAATATGTCATATAAGCTAATATATCATATACAATTATACATTATCTTACACTTACAGGTTTTTGTTGTTTTTCAAGATTAGGTTTCTCTGTGTAGCTCTAGCTATCTTGGAATTCCCTCTGTAGACCAGGCTAGCCTCAAATTAAGAGATCTGAGATTCACCTGCCTGTGCAGCGATTAAAGAAGTGGTTCTCAGCCCGTGGGCTGCCACCCCTCTGGCTGTGTTTGTTGTTGTTGTTGTTTTATCCTTTCATAGGGGTTGAATATCAGATATCCTGTATATCAAATATTTACAGTATGATTCATAGAAAAATGACAGGTATGAAGTAGCAATGAAAATAATTTTATAGTTGGGGTCGCCACAACACAAGGAACTGTATTAAAAGGTTACAGCACTAGGATAGTTGAGAACCACTGAATTAAAGGCATACACTACCATGCCTGGCTACAAAATCTTAACTACAAATATTTAAATTACTTATCCTGGCAGTTGGTCATGTAACTAATATTCTATTTTTCTGATGTTAAATTATTATTTTTTTGTTTTGTTTTGTTTTGTTTTGTTTTTGTTTTTCGAGACAGGGTTTCTCTGTGTAGCTTTGTGCCTTTTCCTGGAACTCACTTGGTAGTCCAGGCTGGCCTCGAACTCACAGAGATCCGCCTGGCTCTGCCTCCCAAGTGCTGGGATTAAAGGTGTGCGCCACCACCGCCCGGCCTAAAATTTTTAATAAGCAGAAAAGCACTTATTAACCTTTAGAAAGGTTACAAGTATAGTAACAGAGAATGTACAGTGTCTGTTCACTGCTAGAACAACATAAGGAGTCCGTCACCTCCTTACATAGTCCTGAAAACATGCACAAAAATGGAATAATGAAAAGCAAGGCAACAGACATGCCATGAGGAAAATTAGGCTCCTGAAAAATACAAAATATGCTGGGCGATGGTGGTGCACGCCTTTAATCCCAGCACTCGGAAGGCAGAGGCAGGTGGATCTCTGTGAGTTTGAGGCCAGCCTGATCTACAAAGTTCAAAGTTTCTCTATGTAGCTTTGGAGCCAGGACAGGCTCCAAAGCTACATAGAGAAACCCTGTCTCAAAAAAAAAAAAAAAATGAAAGAAAGAAAAATACAAATACAAAATGTTTAATCATACATCATCTTACTTCAACAAACTAATTCCACTTGTAAATTTGAGTTTTTCTATGCCTATATGTATATGTGTTTGGCCTACATGTATATGTGTACACCACATGTGTGCCTGGTTCCTATGGAGAACAGAAAAAGGTACTAGATCCCTGAACTGGAAGTTACATATAATTGTGAGCCACCATGTGGGTACTGGGAATCAAACTTGGGGTCTCTTTAAGAGTAGCAAGTGCAGGCCGGGCGGTGGTGGCGCACGCCTTTAATCCCAGCACTCGGGAGGCAGAGCCAGGCGGATCTCTGTGAGTTCGAGCCCAGCCTGGGCTACCAAGTGAGTTCCAGGAAAGGGGCAAAGCTACACAGAGAAACCCTGTCTCAAAAAAAAAAGAGTAGCAAGTGCTGAGTCATCTCTTCAGCCAAATGTAATATTTTTAAATTGTTATGTTTCCTTTACAACTAAGTAAGTATCCACGGTAGAAGTGCAATGCTTCAGGGATGTCTAAAGGCTATTGCTAGCTTTGTCTCAAATACAGTATACAGAACTCACATTCGAAGTGACTGATAAACACTTCCACTTTTCTCTTGCCATGCTCTTAGTAAGACAAAAAATTTGGATTTCAATCTTCATTTTCTACAGAAATGAAACCTTTCTTGAAGAATTTAATATTCAGAAATTTAACTTTCAAGACGATATGAAAGCTCAGATACTGAAGTTTGTAACCGTCTATATCAGGATAAGAGGCGTATAGCACCAACCCCAACCTCTCAGCTCACTGAGTTCTAGGGACAATGCTATGGAAACTGACCTGTTGCCAAGCAAGGAAAGCCAAGCAACAAATCAGAACTAACGTGTATCAGCTGACACACAAAATCCCAGTTCAGTTTAGGAGGATTGGTATATTTGGCAAACATGTTGCTGAAAAGGACAGGAGACAAAGTTCTTAACAAGGTTACTAAAAGAAATGGTCTTTCCCCAACCCCTTCTAAGCAAACTATGAGGTCCAACACAGTCCAGTGGGTATTGAATTTGTATTTTATTCTTAACTTTTGAATAATTCAAAATGACTATCTTTTGAAGAAATCTGGAGTATAATGACCAATTAGTAATCAGATGTCAATGAGATCAGATCATACACCTTATTACAAATACTGAAACAACAGCTATCAGAACATAAAATGTGTTATTCTGGTTTTACTGTGCCAGGCTGAGAGCCAGCATGACGACACACACCTAAATCCCAGTATTTGGAAAGTGGATGCAGGAGGATCTGGAGTGAAGGTCATCCTGGTCTGAGTTCCCAAAACCCATATTGGGGAGCTCACAACTGTCTACAATTCCAATTCCAGAAACTCCCTCTTCCAGTCTCCATGGACATTATATACATGTGGTATACATACACATGAGCAATAATAAAAAATGTTTTAAAGATTTTTAAAATTTATTTATGTATTTATTTATTTTTGGTTTCTCTGTGTAGCTTTGCGCCTTTCCTGGAACTCGCTTTGTAGACCAGGCTGGCCTCGAACTCATAGAGATCCGCCTGGCTCTGCCTCCCGAGTGCTGGGATTAAAAGCGTGCGCCACCACCGCCCAACTAAAATTTATTTTTAAGTATGTATAAATATGTGCAATGAGTGCAAGTTCCCATAGAGGCTGTGGCCTAGAGCTAGAGTTACAGACAGCTGTAAGCCACCTGATGAGGTTGCTGGGAATGAACTCAAGTCTTCTAGAAGAACAGTACTTACCTTAAATGCTGAGCCATCTTTCCCATCCCAAGATTAAATCTTTATTTATTTTATTTTATGCATTGGTGTTTTGCCTGCATGTATGTCTGTGTGAGGGTGTTGGGTCCCCAGAATTGGAGTTACAATTTTGAGCTGCCAGTGGGTGCTGGGAATTGAACTCAGGACCTCTGGAAAAGCAGCCAGTGTTCTTACCGCTGAGCCAGCACTCCAGCGCCCCAAAATTAAATCTTAGAAAAAGAAAAATTGAGTTTCTCTGGAAAGGAGACACACTAAAGAATCAAACTGAAAAATCATGATGCTCACACAGGAACATAAAGTACCCCAAGTCCAGGAAGAGCAGGAAAACTTCAGAATTCATGGCTATCCAGGTATAATGCATAAGATGATTTGACTTAGCAAGCAGAACTTTCTAGCCCTGGACAAGATGCTACTTTCTTGGTACCCAACAGAAGTTAAAGCCCCACATGATGGCACATGTGCAACTTCAGGGATCAGGGGCTACTGTCACAGACCAGAGCCAGCTATACCTTAAGACACTTTCTCTTTTTTTAAACTTAAAAAAAATTAACGAACAACAAAATCAATTGTGAGCCATCAAGATAGCTCAGCACGTGAAGGCATTTGTAGCCTTCCAACCTGAGTTTAATCTTTAGGACCCACATATTGAAAGTACAGAAACACTCCTACAAGTTGTCCTCTGATGTCCACTCAGGTTACATGCATGTGTGCACACACTAAATAAGTAAAGATAATAAAGGAGGAACTGGGATGACGGACCTCAGTTGTTATAGAGTGCTTGCCTCCCATGAGGCCTTGGGTTCAATCTCCAGCATGGCAAAACCCAGGCATAGTTGTGTACTCCTGAAAACCCAGTATTCAGGTCAGACAACTGGATCTGAAATGCAAAGTTGGGGCTGAAGTCATGGCTAAACAGTTAAAAAGCACTTGCTATTCTTACAGAGAATCCTGGATAGCTCAGAACCATCCGTAAACTCTAGTTCCAGATCTGATGCCCTCTTCTGGTCTCCACTGGCACCAGACACACACATGGTGAACATACATACATTCAGGAAAAACACTTGTACACATAAAATAAAATTCAAAGTCACCCTCAATTATATAAGACAGTTTGAGGCTGTCTCAAAACAAACAAACAAAACCAGTAGCTAAAGGGGCTAGAGAGACGTCTCTACTATCAGGTACACATCCTGCTCCTGCAAAGGACCTGAATTCAGTTCCCAGAACCCGTATCAGGCATTCACAGTTGCCTCTAACTCCAGTTCCAAGGGAACCTGTCCCTCAGCACCTCCACTCAAATGCACATACCTATAAAGACAGACATTAACTAAATAATAATAATGATGAATCTTTTGGGGGCAGAGGCACTGTAATATGGCTCAGTGAGTTAAGGCACTTGCTGCCAAGCCTAATGACATGAGTTTGATTCCTGGAACCCTCATGATAGAAGAAAGAAACAGACATCCAAAAGCTGACCTCAATACCCTAGCCATGGAACACATGCTTGTACACACACAAATAAATAAAAATACATGAAGATCATTTGTATGTTTTTGTAGTACAATATTATTTTAAGGTGTGTTACTTTTGTTTATGTTGCATTTGTTTAACTCTGTGAAGCTGTGTTACTGTGCCTGTCTAAAACACCTGATGGGCTAATAAAGAACTGGCCAATAGCAAGGCAGAAGAAAGGATAGGTGGGGCTGGCAGGCAAAGGGACTTTGATATAGAGGGAGAGATTTGGGAGGAGAAATAAATCTAGCAGCCAGAGGAGGAGGAGGACTCAGGGGCAGCCACCCAGCTACACACAGCAAGTCACGGAGTAAGAGTAAGATACAAAAGTAAGAGAACCAGAAAGCCCAGAGGTGAAAGGCGCACGGAGCTCATTTAAAGTTAAGGAACAAGCCAGCCTAAGGCTGGGCCTCCATAAGTGAGAATACGCCCCCATATGTGATTTATTTGGGAACTGGGTGGTGGGCCCCCCAATAGGGTCCAAGAGCAAAAACAACAAAAGTTTTTTTTTTTTTTCTTTTGTTTTTTGAGACAAGCCCTGGTTGTCCTGGAACTCACTATGTAGACCAGGCTAAGATCTGCCTGTTTTGGCCTCCTGAGTACTGGAATTAAAGATGTGTGCCACCATATCCAGTTAAAGATCATTAGTTAAAAAAACAAAACAGGGGCTGTAGAGATAGCTCAGAGGTTAAGAGCACTGCTTGCTCTTCCAGAGGTCCTGAGTTCAATTCCCAGCAACCACATGGTGGCTCACAACCATCTGTAATGAAATCTGGTGCCCTCTTCTGACCTGCAGTCATACACGCTGCATACATAATAAATAAAATTAAATAAATAAATAAATAAATAAATCGGACTGGAGAGACGGTTCAGTGGTCAAGTACACATGTCTCTCTTGCAGAGGACGTGGGTTCAGCTCCCAGCACCCACTTGGAAAGCTCACACAACCACCTGTGACTCCAATTCCAGAGGATCCAACTCTTCCTCTGGCCTCCTTAAGCGCGCACGCGCGCGCGCACACACACACACACACACACACACACACACACAGTGGACATACAAACAGGTACACACACATAAAAATAAAATCTTAAAAACTACTCTCCTCTCCCCACTCAGAACCAACTGTGATAAGTGGACAGAAGATGAGGTTAAGAGACTTACTTACCTGACTGTGTGTGTCACAGGAGTGGTTTTGGTTTTGACTGTTTTTTTGACTTTTGAGATGGAGTCTCATACTAACAATACCCAAGCTAGCCTAGAATTCACTATATAGCCCACACTGACCTTGAACTTGCTTCTGCTTAGGTCTCTCCCTGGAAAAAACCTGAAGGATGTGAGACTACTATCTTCCAGACCAGGCAAGGCTAACTCAGCTCTTCTTCACACCCTAGTGTCCCCATTCCAGTGCTTTTTATTTTATTTTAGAATTTTAAATTTTATTTTATGTAAGTGACTGTTTCACGGGCCTATGTATCTGTGCATCACATGCCTGTTCAGAAGAGGGCATCCAATCCCCTGGAACTGGAGTTAGGGATGACTATGAGGCACCATATGGGTGCTGGAATCTGGTTTTTGTTTTTGTTTTTTTGTCGGAGCTGAGGACGAACCAGGGCCTTGCACTTGCTAGGCAAGCACTCTACCACTGAGCTAAATCCCCAACTGAGCTAAATCCCCAACCCCGGGTGCTAGAATCTGAACCTAGGCCTTCTGAAAGTGCAACAAGTACTTCTAACCACCGAGCCACCTCTCCAGCCCTTTCCCATCTTTAAAAGCAGAACATGGGGGCTAAAAGTTAATAGCACTGGCTGCTCTTCCAAAGGACCTGGAATTGATTCTCGGAACCCCATGGTGGCTACCACCATCTGTAACTCCAGTTCTGGGGGACCCAATACCTTCTTCTGGCTTCCGAAGGCACCAGGCATGCACACAGTGCAGACATACATGCAGGTAAAAACTTGTACACATAAAATAGTAATTTAAAAAAAATTAAGAAAAGAACATTAGGCCCAGAAACTTCTATGCCAGTGAAAGCAACACAGGCAGTAAGTGTGTGTGATACAAAACAGAAACGCTCAAAATTCAACTGAGACTTGCCACTCAGTGAAATTTTTTTCTTTCTTCTTGCAGTTTTGGGTCTTGCAGCCTTACCATGAGCTATTCACCTCAGATCTACACATTACTCTGACTTGACAAAAACTTGACATTTTGGGTTGGGAGCCTAGCCTTTAACTGCTGAGCCTTCTCTCTGGCCCTACTTGACAAAACGCAACTCCTATCAGCCTCTGACAGGAAGCTTTTTTTGTTTGTTTGGCTTTTGTTTTTCGAGACAGTTTCTCTGTGCAGTTTTGGTGCCTGTCCTGGATCTCACTCTGTAGACCAGGCTGGCCTGAACTCACAGAGATCTGCCTGGCTCTGCCTCCCATGCACCACCACCTCCCTGCTGACAAGGAGCTTTATTGGGAACAATCCATCAACACATATTTTGTATAGTGTCCGTATTATATACAGCAGGAAAATACACAAGAATGGCAAGAGACCATGTTTTACTGTAGCACACATGATGATGAACTCACATCCAGTTCAACAGGAACCCCAGGAGGCAGCCACAGCTATTACAGCAGTGAAATATGCACTAGCTGATTTTATCTTGTTGTATAATAATGCACCTTACATTGTTTTACCTTTGAAGGAAGGAGGGAAGGAGGGGCTTAGATAGGCCAAGTTGCCTAGACCTTCCAAGCCCAACTTTTTACATTTCTCTAGACTGACACTGTTCAATCTGTATGTGTGTAAGTTTTAATACATTTCATTTTTCTTTTCCCCAGCCTTTAGTCTGGCATAGCTCTGGCTGGTCTGGCACTTACTGTATTGTTCTTGAACCCTCAACAATCCTCCTGCCTCAGCCTCCCAAGTACTGAGATCACAAGTTTGCACCCCCCCCCCCAATATCAACTTCTTATGTGTTTGTATATATTTAGGGCAGTAAGTTCAAAGCAGACTATATCTATATAATCTATATTCATGACAGTTCTTCTTAAACTTCTCAGTTTTTCTAGGCTACGAGATTCACTTGTGCATTTTCTAACTATTACAAGACTCCAAAATAGGGATCTGTTTGTCGGCCATGCAGTTCAATCCTGTACCACAAGGGTCAGCTGGACATACTACCCTGAAAAATGCAGCACAAGTACTTACTAAGAAATATGTATGTACACTGGTTTTGTTGGTGAAGGAGAGCTTACGGGAGGTCTTGAGTTCTGAAGGAAGAATGTGACTCACAAGAAAAGGAAAGAAATGTGCTGCACCATCCTACTGAGGTATCTAATTATATCTGTGGAAGACTGAGATCATTTCATACCTATTCAAAACACTGTTGTTTTTTGTTTGTTTTGCTTTTGTTTTTAAATCAGTATCTTTCTCTGTAGCCTAGGCTGGCCTCAAACTTGATCAATAGTCTTGCTTCAGCCTCTTAACAGTCCTGGGATCAACCATTCCAGAGGAGACAGAGAGACCTAAACGTTAAAGAGCAGTCCACACTGCTTAACTTACACGATCACACTGGGTGCTCCCTTCAAAATAACCCCCGTGAGGCTGGCTCAGCGGTTAAGAGCAATTGTTACTCTTTCGAGGAGACAGGTTCAGGTCTAAGTACTCCACATAGCAACTGGAATTTCAGTTCAGGGAGTCTGATGCCCTCTTCTGACCTCCTCCACAGGCACACGTGTGGTATAAATACATATATGCATGCAGTATACACATAAAATAAGTCTTTAAAAAAAAAAAAACCTTCCAGTGCATTCTAAACTGTAAAGTTGCCTACAATTTGCCTCCAGTCACCAAGCTAGATTCTTCCCATTCATCAATTTTCACTGCCACTTAGAAGAATGAAATTCAACATGAAGCTAGCTTGGCAACTCTAAACATAAAACTCAGCCACTGTGGTGGTGGACACACCTTTATTCCCACACTCAAGAGGCAGAGGCAGAGGCAGATAGATCTCCAAGTTCCAGGCCAGCCTGGTCTACAGAGTAAGTTCCAGAACAGCCAAGACTACACAGAGAAACCCCGTCTTGAAAAAGCAAAACAACAAAAATAAACAAACAAACAAATAAAACCTCAGCTGCTGCAATGAAGCATGTCTGTAATCCCAAAACTTAGGAGGCTGAATATAGAGCATTGGAGACTAGCCTGAGCTACACAGAAAAAAAAAAAAAGACCCTGCTTACAAACAAACAGACACACAAACTGTCCAACCATTTAGGTCACAAGGAAAGAACTAACCTATGGATGCAACAAAATGTTGCTGCTAAGTGTGTTCCTTAAAGAGGTTTTCTGATTTCATATTAGACTGAAATCTTTCTATTAATGATTATCTTGTTAATAAATTGCTCCTGACCCATTCTTAACAATGTCTCTTAAAGCTAATGACAACTTGGGGCTGGAGAGATGGCTCAGAGGTTAAGAGCACTGGCTGTTCTTCCAGGGGTCCTGAGTTCAATTCCCAGCAACCACATGGTGGCTCACAACCATCTACAATGAGATCTGGTGCCCTCTTCTGGCCTGCAGGCTGAACACTCACTGTATACATGATAAATAAATAAAATCTTTAATAAAAAAAAAAAAAGCTAATGACAACTTAAGACTCAGTTAATAACTGCTTGGGTTCTGAATACAGAAAATGAAGACACACTTTCCCAGTGTGACTGACTTTGGGAAGGGTTAAACGATCTAATAGTGTACCAATAAGTCTGGAATGAACGAGTGCTAAACTGACCTGGCACTGACAGGTATTCTGCTAGTCCCCTGTTAGTGATGACAAGTTGCATCTCTCTATCCACATACTCTGCCTTTCTCTTACGCACCAGTGACAAATGCCCAACAGCACTTTAACCCCTTCTGAGAAAATAACTGACCACTCCCGGAATCAAAGCCTTCACTTTAATCTCTAATATGCTACTACAACTGCATGCGAGGCAGACACTAAACCAGAGCTTCTCGTCTGACACTGTAATTTGGGTCAATCAGTTAATAGCATATCAACATAAACTGAAGAGGATTTGTTCTGAAAATACCAAAAGGTCTCAACTCTTGGAGATACGAACCTCAGAAACCAAGAGTCCTACAGTGACACTAGTCTGAGTACAATCCCCAGTCAAGGAAATATTTTTATTCCTTCCTAATCAAAGAAATTAAAATCCTTCCCCCATACTCAAAATTAAAAACAAAAACTGTAACCAGGTGGTGGTGGCGCACACCTTTAATCCCAGTGCTCGGGAGGCAGAGCCAGGTGGATCTCTGTGAGTTCGAGGCCAGCCTAAGCTACAGAGTGAGTTCCAGGAAAAGCGCAAAGCTACACAGAGAAACCCTGTCTCAAAAAAAAAACAAAAACAAAAACAAAACAAAACAAAAAAAACTGTATATGCAACTCTAATAAAAGACTAATATCCAAATACATGAACTTGCATAAACTTAAAAAAAGGGGGTAGGGACCAACATCAATCATGGTGGCACAGCTTAGACTTAGCTCTTGAAGTGGCAGAGGGGTAGGGTCAAGTTTGAACTATGTATGAGATATTGTTTTTTAAAAAGAGCCTCCAAAAAGCCAGGTGATGGTGGTACGCTCATTTAATCCCAGCACTTGGGAGGCAGAAGCAAGCAGATCTCTGTGAGTTTGAGACCAGCCTGTTCTACAAAGTGAGTTCCAGGACAGCCATTGCTACACAGAGAAACACTGTCTTAAAAAAGAACCCACAGTAGGAAAATCAACTTCTAAAATCTGTCTTCGTGCTGGTTCTTCCCCGCCCACAAGCAAATAATACAAATTAAAAAATAAATAAAGAGGGGGCTGTAAAGATGGATCATCAGCATGCCAGGCGATGGTGGCACACACCTTTAATCCCAGCACTCGGGAAGCAGAGCCAGGCGGATCTCTGTGAGTTCAAGGCCAGCCTGGTCTACAGAGCAAGATCCAGGACTGGCACCAAAACTACACAGAGAAAACCGGTCTCGAGAAAAAAAAAAAAGAGAGAGAAAGAGAGAGATGGATCAGCAGTTAAGAACATTTGTTGTTCTTGCAGAGGATCTAGGTTTGGTTGCCACAAGGTAGTTCATAACCATTTGTAACTCCAGTTACAGATGCATCAGGTGTCCCCTTCTGGCCTCCATAGGCACCTGCACACACATGGTAATATACAGCCAGGCAAACACCCACACACATAAAATAAAAAGATAATCTTTTGAAATAAAGAAACTGGGCATGGTAGCACTCAACTTTAATCCCAGCACAAGGGAGGGAGAGGAAGGTAGATCTGTGAGTTTGAGGCCAGCAAGGTCTATAGAGTCTATAGGCCAGGGCTATATAGTGAGACTGTCTCAAAATGAAAAAAGAAAAAAAATATAGATATAGATATATCTAATACCATGGCAAAAGCAGGGTAAAGAAAAGGAATTGAGGGCTGGGCATGGTAGTGCAGACCTGTAACCAATACTCAGAAGACAGAGGCAGGAGACAAAGAGGCCACACTGGTCTACATAGCCAATTCCAAACTAACCAGGGATACACGGTGAGTCCTTGACTTTATTTTATTTACTTACTTATTTACCTATTTATTTGGTTTTTCAGGACAGGGGTCTCTTTGTAGCTCTGGCTATCCTGGAACTCAATTCTGTAGACCAGGCTAGCTTCAAACTTACAGAGATCCACTTGCCTCTGCCCTGAATGCCAGCAAGCAGTCCTAGTCTTTAAAGGAAAGAAGAAATCAATCTACCTACCTATCTGGCTAGCTTTAGAATGTATATGCCTTATGAGTAAGAGAATACTTGTTCAAAAAGTATCAGTGTAGATGGATATGCACAAATAATCATTTTTATATAAGGACTAGTAACAGGACAGAATGGTACACATTGTATCATTATAGCTCTCAAAAAGAAAAGACTGTCACAAGCTCAAGGCCAACGTGGTATACACCCATACTCCTACCTAGAGGTAAAGACAGCAGGATCAAAAGTTCAAGGTCACCCTCTGTTAGACAGCAAATTTAAGCATCTTGAGCTAGGAGACATCTTAAAATAGGGAAATAATTTTTAAAACCCAGAAAGGCTAGGGAGAAATGGCTCAGTAGTTAAGAGCACTTATTCTTCCAGGAGCCAGGTTTAGATCCTAGCACCCACATGGTGGCTCTCAACCATCTGTAACTACAGTTCTAGGGGATCCAAAGCCCTCATCTGATTTTTGTGGACACTGGTAGCCATGTGGTGTACATACATATATGCAGACAAAACATCCATACACATAACATATAGAGGAAAACTTAAAAAAAAAACTAAGAAAAGTTACTAAATATATTTACTAAAATATAAAAACATGTATAATAAATCATTTGAGTATAGTGGCACATAATCCCAGTACTTGAGAGAGAGCAAGCCAAGATCTTATTTCAAAGCCGATCTGGGCTGCACATCCAGGCCTGGTCTCAAAGCAAAAGGGCAGGGGCTGTGACTCGGGGGGGGGGGGGGGGGGGGGGGAACAGTTGCCTAGCATGCACAAGACCTTGGGTTTGATCCCAGCACCACAAAAATCAATCCACTAATCAATCAACAATCGGAGTTCCAGAATTCTTGAAGTATGCCACTCAATTTCCCTTCTACAGGAAGTGGGTCCCCAAACAGCCCAAGCTGCCCAGATTTCAGATCTTCTCCAACACCCACAGAAAAGAGAAGTTGCCCCAGCCAATGACTGAGTCAGCAAGTATCTAAAACCAGAGCCATTCTTGTCCCTGCCCTACAAGTGCACTGCCATCTCCCACCTTCCTTCTCCTTCACAGGTGTCACAACCTGCGTGCACCACAGGTCCTGTCTACAGGAGCCTCTTTCCTCATTGTCCTCACAACCATCTATCCCAATGAATCGTTTGCACATCTCATTTTGCCTGCTTCTTAGGGGATGGAAGCAATCACAGAAAGAATTCATCTCAATTCAAACTAATAAAGTGAGGGAAGGTTAGGCTTTAGATGGAACTGATATGGCTTAGGTAACAATGGTCAGTCTCAGTGGAGAGCATTATTCCATTGGAAATGTTTTGTCTTGAACTCTGTTCATTTCTTTTATGACTTATATTATTCTTAAATTATGTATGTTGGAGGAGGGCATGTGCTTATTAAAAGTACAGGTGGCCGATGAGGTCAAATGTTGAATTTCCCTGAAGCTAGGGTTACAGGTGGTTGTAAGCCACCCAGTGTGGGTGCTGGGTACGAACTCTGAAGCAGTGTGCACTCTTAATGAGTGAGTCATCTCTCCAACTGCCCCTGACATGTTCTGAAGCAGGACTCACTGCCTAGTGCAAGCTGGCCTCAAATTCATGCCAATCATTCTGCCTCTGCCCTCCTGAATTTGAGGACTACAGATATGAGTCACCACACCTAACTAATAATTCTGTATTCATAATACTATCTTACCTTATGGTGATTTTTCAAAATAAAAAGGCACCATCAAATTATACCTAATAATTATCTTAGCATTTCAATTTTTTTAAAGTTTTAACTCTTCTCTTTCCAAAATTCTAAGCATATTAGAGTTGATTCATACTAACTGAACCCAGTAACAAGGCCCTAAAACATAAGGTGTGGTCCAGATGGCCCTACCTTGAGTCGGTTTTAATCACTGGGAAATTAAAGACAAATACAGACCACTCTAACTTTCTAGGCTTCTATTTCCCTCGTGGAGAAAACAGAATAGCGCCGGGCAGTGCATGCCTTTAATCCTAGCACTGGGAAGCTGAGCCAGGCAGATCTCTGTGAGTTCGAGGCCAGCCTGGTCTACAGGGCTGAGATCCAGGACAGGCACCAAAACTACACAGAGAAACCCTTCCTCGAAAAACCAAAATAAGAAAACAGAATAGCTGCCTGGGTGGTGGCATATACCTGTAATCCCAACACTTAGGAGGTGGAAGCAAACTAGGCCATCCTCAGCTACACAGTGAGTTCAAGACTAGTAAAAGCTACATGAGAGTGGGGTGGGGGAGAGACTGGGGGATTAGCAGGTAAGGACATTTGCCAAACCAGACTTAATCCTTGGGACCCACATGATAGAGAAAATCAATTCCTGAAGGTTGTCCTCTGACCTTCAAATGTGTACAATGGATGCCTGGATGGATGATGGATGGATAGATTTTTTTTTTTTTTTTTTTTTGGTTTTTCGAGACAGGGTTTCTCTGTGTAGCTTTGCGCCTTTCCTGGAACTCTCTCTGTAGCCCAGGCTGGCCTTGAACTCACAGCGATCTGCCTGCCTCTGCCTCCCGAGTGCTGGGATTAAAGGCGTGCATCACCACTGCCTGGCAGATTTTTTTTTTTTTTTTTAAGTAATAGGGGGGAAAGTGAGCTATGGAAGTAGCTCAGTAATAGCGTACCTGCCCAGCCAGGTTCAATTCCCAGAAAAGCAACAAAAGTTGATGAAAAGCAGATAAACACAGGTTCATATAGCTGCTGCACAAGGCATAACACCTTTACAAGTCATCAGACATGGTAAAGCCAGTGCTAACTATAAACTCTGAAGGCAGACGTAAGACCACCTCAAAATCAATAACGAAAGTCTCATAGTGGGAGGTATACTCAGTAGTGGAGCACTTGCATAGCATCTTTGAAGTCTGATTCTCTGCACCTGTCCCAATTCTTTTTCTCCTCTGTGAAAGTCGTCATTTTAGCATGTCTGAACTGCGATAATAAAAACTAACACAGTATAAACTTTACATATGACACATGTCTAAGAAAACTGAAGCCAATCGTAACATCCTATCACTGTGCTCCTCTGGCTAAAACTACAAAGAGCATCATACAAATGACCAAAGAAATATACAGGCCAGAGTTTAGGATGTAGCTCAGTTGGTAAATTCTTGCCTAGCGTGCATTAAACCTTGGTTCAATTGCTAGCACCAAACGAAGATTGACAACCCCAAGACTATTAGAAGTTAAAGAAGAGGACCAGTGAAATGGCTTAGTGAACTTGCCACCAAGCCCAAGGACCCGAGTTCTATCACTGGAACCCACATAGTAGAGAGAGACAATTCCCCCAAAGTGTCCTAATTGTTTTATCACACACACACACACACACACACATACACACACACACACACACACACACACACACACACACACACACATGCGCGCGCAACTTACAAAAAAAAAGTAAAAGAGAATTTTTTTCAAGGCCTTGGACCTTCCCCTTAATGTTTACCAGCAAGAGGGAGGAAACACCTAGCAGTGGTAACACACACCTTTAATCCCAGCATTAGGGTGGCAGAGGCAGGTGGATTTCTGTGAGTTCAGGCCAGCCTGGTCTACAGAATGAGTTCCAGGACAGCCAGAGCTAGAGAAACCCTGTCTTGAAAAGTTGGAAAAAGGAGAGAGAGAGGCAATATTCCCATTATTTAATAGAAAAACATTATTCACATAAAAATAAGAGGTGCTCTGCTAATACAGAACAAATGAGTGATAAAGTAAAGCATTCTCTCCTCACTCTTCCTTAAATACTGAATCTAAGAGCTCATAGTCTGGACACCACATGTGGCAGCCAAGTCTTGAGTCAAAGGGGGAGGCTGTGCGCTGAACTGTGTTTAACTCCACAGGGTCAAGACTTTCCTTGTGAACGGATAGTATTCCATCCCTAACTATGCCATGTCCACCAGCCTAGCACAGGCATTCCTTAGACTATAAGGACCAAGGAGCATTTCAGAACTATAGCACTCTATCCACCTCTCAGCTATTTATGAAGGATGACAGAATTAAATCCTCCTTGGTCAAGATAAGGTAATCTTAGTTTCAACCACTCTAGAAATTAGGTCAAGCTGAAGTCTACAAATAAGCAGAACAGACTTGAACAAAAATTATCATCAAGCTAGGCTTGATGGCTCATGCCAATATATAGGAGGCTGAGGCAGGAGGACTACCATGAGTGTGAGGCCAGTCTTCACTAAAAAGACTGTTTAAAAAAAAAAAAAGAAAAAAGGTCCATTCACACATCTTACTACTTAAGGTTTTTTACTTGTTTGTTTGATTTGTTTTTAAAGCTTGCTTTCTGGACAAAATGTGGTAGCTCCTGCTTGTGACTCAGAACTCAGGAGGCTGGAGAAGGAAGATCACCACAAGGTCCAGGCCAGCCAAGCCAGGACTACTTGGGAAGACCATGTCTTAAAGAGAGAGGGAAGGGGGAAAAGAAAGAAAAGCTTTCTGCTTACTCAAATTTGGCAAGGAAACAAAATAAAACACAAGATACTTTCAAAACTTAGGCAGAAGGATTTGAGAATGTAGCTGAACTTTCGCATGGTGATGAACACCTTTGATCCCAGCACTCAGAAGCAGAAGCAGGCAAATTTCTAGAAATCTGAGGCTAGCCCAATCTACATAGCTAGCCAGGGCTACACAATGAAACATGTATTAGCATGCCAAGACTCTGATACAATCCCCAGCACCAGAAGAAAAGACCAATGCATTCATCAGGAAGTAAGGAAAGGCAGTAATACCACCCTTGAGTTCACATTAGTCCTTGTTTTTCCTTGTGTGTGTGTTTACAGGAATATAGGGGCCAGAGGAATCTGGATGTTAGGATTTTTCTCCATGATTTTCCACCTCTATATTTTTGAGACAGGGTCCTCTTACTGAACATGGAAGCTTAAAGTTAGACATGTACGGCCCTGCCCACCTTTTTTGTGTATGTGCAAGGAATTTAAACTCAGGTCTTCTTGCTTTCATAACAAGTGCTCATGCCCAGAGAATCTCCCCAGCCTTGCTTCTGTTTTTAAGATATGGCCTTGAGCCGGGCAGTGGTGGCGCACGCCTTTAATCCCAGCACTCAGGAGGCAGAGCCAGGCGGATCTTTGTGAGTTCGAGGCCAGCCTGGTCTACAGAGTGAGTTCCAGGAAAGAGAAACCCTGTCTCGAAAAACCAAAAAAAACAAGATATGGCCTTGAGCTCATTAGCCGGCCTCAGCCTTCCAGGTGTTGGGATTACAGGTATATGTGACCATACCTGACACTCCTAACTTCTTTTAAGCTCATAAAGACCCTGTCTTGTGGTGCTGGAGAGATGACTCAGAAGTTAAGGGCACTGGCTGCCTTTCTGAGAACTGGGGATGATTCTCAGCACCCATATGGTACTAACAACCATCTGTAACTCCAGTTCCAGGGCATCTGGTACCTGGACTACTTAGTAAGTTCAAGGACAGCTCAGGCTACATAGTGAGACCCTGCCTCAAAAACCATAAACAAGACAAAAACCTTTGATTTTACATTAAATAAAAAGATATGCCAGGTGTGGTGGCACAAGATTTTAATCCCAGCACTGGAAGGAAGGCAGCTGTCTGTGAGTTCGAGAACACCATTTCACAAAGGGAGTTCCAGGACAGCCAGGACTATTACACAGAGAAACCCTGTCTAGAAAAACAAAACAAAACAAACAAACAAACAAACCAATATAACATGAAAAAATCACTTGGAAATAGTAAACAAATGTGTCCCAATGTTCAGACTGACAAAACAAGGTTTGAAATAATTTCACAGCAGTTAAATTCCTTTCCAGATTGAAAAATAATAACAATAATAAAAGTTTAGAAATGTTAATGTAAGCCAGGCAGTGGTGGCACATGTGGATCTCTGAATTTGAGGCCAGCCTAGTCTATGATCTAATTCCAAGATAGCTAGGGCGGTTACACACAGAAACCTTGTCTTGGGAAAAAAAAAAAAAAAGCCCCCAAAGAAATGTTAATGTAAACAATCAACTGGCAGCAAAGCTATGCATAAGAACATTTACAATTCTTTACTTTCTAGACTGTTAAGTCTCTAGCAAATACATCCCCCATCAAAAGTCCAAAAACAAGCTGAGAATGTAGCTCAGTGACGGAGTGCTTGTCTAGCATATGTAAGGACCTGGGTTCAATTCCAGCACGAAAAATAAACAAATAAAATTAACTATCACATCCTAAGACATACACTTGTACAAGATGTAAAAAAAAATATTAATAACCAAAATAAGTCCAAAGACGTTGAAGTAGGATGATGGCAAACTGAAGTCTAATTTGGATCACACAGCAAATTTGAAGCCAGCCTGGAGTATAAAGACACCCTGTGTTACAAAAACAAAAATGACCCAAGAGCTCAAAATTTAACCTATTACACCTGATGTTTCAAAGAGGATTCTAACTCTAAAGGCACCAGGCACCCTAAAGACAGTGCAGAGATGACGACATCTCAATCCTATGACCACTGAGTACGTCCTATCAAACATTTAAATAAACTTTCAAAAATATGTAACAAAAATGTGTCTAAAAATGACCAAGTTTCTGGAAGGTCTGCTCAATTCAGTATTTAAGTAGAATCTGGGAGAGAAACTTTGTGGCGAGCTTTATATTCTATGTATTACTGCAGATAGACTTGACCTACAAAATAAGGATAGGGTCAACTGTAACCAAAAAACAGTATGCTTCCCCTGGTGGCCAACCCAGGAATGGAGCCCTGTACAGAAGAGGAGGAAAAAAAAACCTGGCTCTGTCCTGTCACTCACAAATGAGAAGTGAGTTCCAGAAAAAGATGTGGGGAAAGGGGAAACCATCCAAAACACTAACGTGAGTTTACAAAATAGAAATCGGGAAGAGGGGAGTTAGACTACATAAATGTGAGGGATTGGAGTCACAAATTTGAAAGTCATTTATTCTCGGGGTGTCCAAGCACTCACCCAGAATCCCTCTCTCCTGTATTTTCACTTTTACCTAAACACAGAGTTCAGTACCTTAATAACAACTTAAAAGCAATCTCCTTTTCCAAGGGCCAGATCCTTGCAATTTTCTGCAGTCTTGTTTCCAAGGAAAAGCGTTTATCTTTTCAAACTAGTGGTATAACCTACTTAGAAAAACCTCCTGTTCTTCAGCTCTCCAACCAGGACGGTTCACTCTAGCTGTACATGACTGTCTTTTGAATTTTATTTCTGAAACAAAACCCACGTCCTTTCAAACATTTCCTGTAACAACCACCTTTAAAGACAGTCTCATACAGAGAAGGGATAGAATCGTGGGCATTAAAACGCGGCGAATTCCTTTGTCTGATAGGATTTTTTTTCCCCCTGGTACCACTTTAAATTTGCTTCCACACAGATCAGCAGCAAGGGAAGTGAAATGCCCCATTCTTGGGGACAGGGATGTCTAGTAGATGGAAACGGTCGGTTAGCTAAGGCTTTTTGATGGTTCTATTCTTTCACAACCTCTTCCTCCCCACCCCACCCCCAAAAAAGAAAAAGAAATAAAGGAAACACACACATTTACAAACAGATCCCAAAATAGCAGCCGCAAGCGAGGCTCTCTTAATCTAGGCAGATGCTCTTTGGAAAGCACACTTCTTTTATTACCTGATTGGAGTGGAGGGAAGGGGAGATCATTACTCCACTGGCCCTCAGAATGGGATGGGACGGGAGTCAAGAGGTAGCGAGAGCGCAGGGTTGGCAGGGTAACACTGGGAGCCGGTTCCTTCCAAGTAAGAAGTCTCTGCGGAGCCCTGAGTCCGAGCGCCCCAGGACGCCAACTCTCCAGCACTGCCACCCGGGATCCCGTCCTGGCCCCGGTGCACCTCACCTGGACGCAGGGACACCACACTCCGGCCCGGGCAGGTGTGGCCTCCTCAGTGCCAGGGGCGCAGCGGGCGGGTACCGTCCCCACCGGGGCCCGCGGCCTCCCCGCACCCGGGATCTGCAGCACACCCGTGTGCGAGCGTGCGGCGCCGTCTGCCCTCGCGCCCCGTGTGCCCCCGCGGACCGTAGGCCAACACGCACAAAACAAAGTTGTCGCCGGGCTCCCGCCGCTCGCTACTCACCGGGGTCGAAGTCGGGCACCGCCGCCTGGTACTGGGGTCCCACCCGCATGCCGCCGCCACCTGCGGGGAAGCAGAGCACGGCGGTCAGCGCGGGCGCGGGCGCGGGCCGGGCGCGGGGGCGGCTGCCACCTACCGTGCTCCTCGTCGCTGGACGAGCCCGAGCTGCCTTCCTCCCAGGAGTTGCTGCCGCTGTTCCCGTTGGGAGCCGCCGCCGCCAAACTTTTATTCTGGCCATTATTGGGGGCGGCGGCGGCCGAGGCGGCGGCGGCGGCGGCGGCCGAGGCGGAGGCGGTGCCGGCTGAGGCGGCGGCCGAGGCGGCGGCCGAGGCAGCGGCCGAGGCGGCGGCCGAGGCGGCGGCGGCCGCCGTGTTCCTCCCTCGCCGCTTCCCTGAGACCTCGGGGCCCTTCTCCACCATGGCCGGCATCGGCGGGGCCCGGAGCCGGGCCAAAGTGACGGGGACCCCGGCTCGTGAGGCGCGGGCGGCGGGCCGCGGGCAGGGGGCGCAGGTGGGCGCCGGGCCGGGCGGGCGGGCGCGCGGGACCCGCTGGCGCGAGTTGGGGCTCGAGGAGGCCCAGACGGGCGGAGCGACGAGCCGCCTCAAGCCCCCGATGCCGAACGGAGCGCAACTTTGGCTCTCATCGCCGCCCGCACTTCGCTGGCTCTAACTACTCCGGGAGCCGCGGGCGGGGGGGGGGGGGGGGAGGGGCGGGGCCTGGGCGGAGGAGGAGGAGGGCCGCGCGCAGCCTAACCCGCCGCGCGGGGGGCCCCGCCTCCGTGCCCTTTCATTGGCTCTCACGGGATCCGGGCGGCCACCGGCCGCGTGGTAGGCCCTTGCGCGCGTCCGTCAGGCGGCGGGGGGCGGGAGCACGGGGAGGGGGGAGGCTCCGCGCTTCCGTTGGCCAGGTTGGGTTGACGCGTATCGCCCACTGTACGTGGTTTGAGGTTTGCGATCGCTCTACGCCCCATGATCCATCTCTCGAGGCAACAGCGAGGAGTTAGCCGCCCTGCTAGCCCCCTCCCCCTTCCCCCGGCGCCCCGCTCCCTCCGCGCGCACCCCGTGGGCCCCACGCCACCTCCCCCCCAGGGATCCCGCCGAGCGCCCCACCGGCTTCCCAAAGTGAATGTGCCCCGACGCGAGAACAGAAATCGCGGGCAAGGTCGGGACTACTTTCCCCCTCGCGCGGAGGAGTACGCGCACAGTTTGAATGGGTTCTATACAAAGAGGGGAAACTAATTGGAAGAAACTAATTGCGCCCCCGCGTCGCCCAGGGGGATTGGGATGTACTAGGGCAAGGGGACCTGGGGACGAGGCTCTCGGGCGGCCGTGTCCCCCGAGGGGAGGAAAGCAGTTGTGCTAGGAGTCCATGGCGCTCCCCGCTAATTGGGTTGGGGGCCACCGGGTCCCCGCATCGCCTGAGGGGCAGCGGGAGGAGTCGGGACGATCGGCCGGGGAGGGCCTCGAAGCCGTCGGGGTGCGGGGAGCCCGGGGTGACGGCAGGACTGAGACCGGCTGGGGGCCCCACCGCGGTGTGTGGGGGGGGGAGAAAGGAAGGGGCTTGGGTCCCCAGCTCGGCGCGGGGGGAGGGTCACTTCCCGAGACCCGGGCCCTTCCCCCACCCCGCAGGGCCGAGGGCCTGAAGGCGTAGGAGTCGGTGACACCCAGCCTCGGGCGTCCTTGTCCCTGGAGTGATCAGCAAGGGGCCGTCACTGCCTGACAGCTGCCTGTGGGGCTGGGTGGGCTGCCCCACCCCCCGCGCCAGCAGCTAGCCAGACCTGGGGACTATACGTGAAACCATTTCCTTTTTTAAAAAAAGAAAGAAGAAACACAAAAAAAAACAGGAGATGGCTATTTTTTCGTTTAAGTTACTTCAGACCTGGGCTTCATATGGGGACAGTTTTTACACCCGCTCAGGATATAAATAGCTACAGGGAGAAAACGAGAGTTTTATGGTTTTAAAGCCTGAATAAATAAGCAGGGTTTTCTCGTCCACGTTTTCTGCAGCGCGAATCATCATTTTAAACTTCGCTGAAGTGACTAGGTTCACTTCTAAGTAGCCTTTAAGAACAAGGGCCCAGAGCCTGCCGGTAGCAGATCCCTGCCCCCACCAAGTTCCTGGGCTTGCTCTTGGCCTGCTCTCTGAAGGACACCCCTCTACTGAGAGAACGCAGGGCACTGCAGGCTTGAGCCCCGAGATATCTGCAAAACCAGAGGTGGGAACCAGGGGTGACCCACGGCTCTCAGCGCTCAGCTACTATGTTGCACCCAGGGCACCTTGCCTGCCTCACCCTAGTCTAGGCCTCGATCCAGGGCGCCCTCCCCGACTCCACCATTGAAAGAAGGATGGGTTGGGAAGAAGGAAGCTGAGATTCGTGGGTTTATTTGAACTCTCCTCTACTCCCTACCCCACCCTACCAGTCAGCCCCGAAATCTTGCTAGATTGTAACTGGGTGCCTCAGTGAACTTTCCAATTGGTTATTCAATGGGTTGGTTTATTGGATTTTGTTGAGACAGGTTCTTCTTTTTCTTTTTTCTTTTTGTTTGTTTGTTTGGTTGGTTGGTTTTGGTTTTGTTTTGGACAGGATTTTTCTGTATAGCTTTGGAGCCTGTCCTGGAGCTCATTCTGTAGCCCAGGCTGGCCTCTAACTCAGAGCTCCCCCTGCCTCTGCCTCCCAAATGCTGGAATTAAAGGCGTGCACCACTGCCCTGCCTGAGACAGGTTCTCCTTTAACCCAGGCAGGTCTTGAACTCCCTATATCTGAGGATGACCTTCAACCCCTGATCCCTCTGCATCTGCCTCCCAAGTACTGGGATTACAGGCATGTGTTGCCATACCCAGCTTAATTTAGTGTTGTTTTGTTTTTGTTTGTTTTTTTTATGTGCATTGGTGTTTTGTCATGGGTGTCAGGTCCCTTGGAACTGGAATTACAGGGAGTTGAGAACAGCCATGTGGGTGCTGGGAATTGAACCCGGGATCCTCTTGGAAGAGCAGTCAGTGCTCTTAACCACTGAGCCATCTCTCCAGCCTGTGTTTTTTTTTTTTAAAGATGTTATTATTTATAGTTATATGTATGTGTGAGAGAGAGAACAGCACATATGGGCAGGTACCTGCAGAGGTCAGAAGAATGCATTGGGGCTCCTGGAGCTGGAGTTACAGAAGCTTGTGAACTGTCCCGCCTGGGTTCTAAGAAGCAAACTGGGGTCATCTGCAAGAGTAGCAATACACCATCTTTTTTTTTTTGGTTTTGGTTTTTCGAGGCAGGGTTTCTCTGTGAAACAGTCCTGGCTGTCCTGGAACTCACTCTGTAGAACAGGCTGGCCTTGAACTCACTGAGATCCGCCTGCCTCTGCCTCTCAAGTGCTGGGATTAAAGGCGTGTGCCACCACGGCCTGGCGCAGTACACCATCTTAACCACTAGGCCACCTCTCCAGCCCCATGGTTGTTGGTTTTTGTTGTTGTTGTTGTTGTTTGTTTGTTTGTTTGTTTGTTTTCCCAGGACAGGGTTTCTCTGTGTAGCCCTGGCTGTCCTGGAACTCACTCTATAGGCCAGGCTGGCCTCGAACTCACAGAGATCCGTCTGCCTCTGCCTCCCTAAAGATGTGCACCACCACCGCCAGCTATGGTTGGAATTTTGAGACAAGGTCTCATATTGTAGCTAGGGCTAACCTCAAACTTAGAGCAAGCCTTCCGCTTCCTCCACCAAGTGAGTGGTGTGAAAATAAAAGCCACCATGCCTGCTTGGTTGTTGTTGTTTTTCAACAACTATGCCCCCCAACACACACACACTGCTCTAGTTTGACCACAAAGCCACATGGATACCAACTGGCCTGCAACCTGTTGGCTTCCTCATTCATAAAAACCAGGTAACAACACTGGCTGGCTTTTGGGGGTTTGTTTATATTTTTCTTAGGGTCTCAGTATTAGGCCTGGCTGGCCTCTGCCTCCTCAGTGCTGGCAGTAGAGGCATGAGTCGCCATGACTACCACTTCATCTCCTCCAGCCTTGTGGTCCCTTCCTCTGCCATAAGAAGCCCTCAGCCTGAATGAAGGAGACCCTCTTTCTTAGTGCTGTTGGGGTGGTGTCCACACCTAACTCCATGATGGGGACTGTACAACCACGTATTATAAATGATACTCCACACACTAGTGGCCCTCCTGAGTCAGCGTCCAGAACAACTTCAACCCCCTCTCCTCACACCTCCACAGCCGCTGTTCCCAAGCTCCTAGGCCGAGATCCACCTGATGCCTTGAGAAAAGCTGAGGCCCTCAGGCAGGCAGGCAGGCGTGCTCCTGGAGTCCCCGACCTGACACACGCCCCCATCTTGCACACTCCCTCCTCAGACGCTCGCCGCACCCCTGCCTGCTGTCTTCCATACACTGCCTCCAGGCCTTCAGTGCCACTCCAGGTTCACACTGGACCAGGATTCTCAAAAGAGACGGGCTTCCTAGGCCCCCCCAGCCTTGGCTCCACTTCTCTAGGCCCTGGCCAACACACTCCTCAGAAGCTAGTCCACACTTGCCCTCTCCACTCCCTCCCACCACGGTCTTCCCCCCCCCCCCCCCCCCCGCCAAGGATCCTGTCTCCACCCCTGCCTCCCTGCGCAGAAGCCAGTTCCTGGTAGCATGAGCCTTCCAGAAGCACCTGAGCAGACCATTCCTCCCAGAAACTCCGTGGTCTCCGGGGACGGCCTCACTCTCTCTTGTTGTACCTCACAAACCACTCCCTGTCAGTCTCCTGTAGCTCCGCCCCTTCCTTCGAACCTGTCATTTCCGCGGTGCCTGGTCTGTGCCTTCCTCCTCTCTGCCTGTAGTATGGTAGGTGCTCTTTAGATGTTAAGGGAAGGGTGATACGGAGTACAAGCTACTGTGGGTACACAGAGCTGAAGCAAATTCCAGAGGGGAAAGGGGATCCCCTGGAACAGGTGAAGCCCAACTGGGATGTTGGCTATATGGGGAACATCTTACTGTTAGTCTAGCATTCTTCCAGGGCCTACCCCACCCCCTCCCCCAACATCCTCTTCCAATTGGTTGGCTCCTGGAATCCGGAATTCCTGACCTACTTGTGACTCAGAATTGGGTGACATTAAAATGTCCCTGATCCCCTATCCAGGAGTGGATGGCTCAGGCATAGGCGTATGACCCAGCCAGGACAGCCACCACCCTTGCTAGAACTTTTCTTAGAAGGCATCCTGCCTGGGGTCAGGACCTAAGAGGAGGAGGCCAGAGCCTCTAGGGCAGGCCAAGCTGAGTGAGGCAGGCCAGGATTCCAGGGTTCTCAGCTCCTGTGATAACACCTAGGAAATCCTGCCTCACTCACCCCAATGTGCTCTCTTCTCTAGGAACTCCTTCCCTATCCCTCCATCACTCAAAATGGAGGGTGAGCTTAGGCGGAAGGAACCTGAGACCCGTCTGAACTCTGCCTACTTCATCCTATATTGCAGGCATGAAATCCTAGCCTTTAAATTGATTGATTTGGATTTCTGTTACAACCCTAGAGTCCTGAATGATACAAATGACTAGAGCATGCAGTCAAAAAGCTAGCTTCCCCTAAACAGAATCATAATAAGTATCTGTGTATAGAGTTCTGGTTTTAGCATTGAAATCAAGAGCCCTTTTAATAACCCCTCAGTAAATACAATTATGTCATCATCTCAGCATAGCAGAAAAGGAAACTGAGGCACTGAGAGGTGAACTGGTTTGCCTGAAGTCATGGATTTAATGGGTAGTGGAAAAAGGACACATCTAAGCCACGGAGCTGTGGAGCCATGAGGGGAAGGCTGGGGCCAGCAGCAAGGATACATGGGAAATTCCTTGTCTTGATTCTTAAGAAATACAATGTTGCAGACTAGGGCTATAACCCAATTGGGAGAGTTCTCGCCTAGCCTAGCACGTGGGAAGCTCAGGGTTCGTTTCCCCTGCGTTACATAAACCAGGCGTAGCTGCACACACCTGTAACCACAGCAACTCAGGAAGTAGAGGCAGGGGGTCAAGGGTTCAAGCTCAGCTTTGAGAGTTTGAGGCCAACCTCAAAACAATCAGATAAATAAATAATAAAATGTTGATGGTTCCTGTTGATACTTTATTAGTTTAGATGACTCATTATTAGAACATTCTACTTGGCAAAGAATAGCTGCTACAAAGATGGAGACAGACAGTAGCCAGAGCTGGGGGGCGGGGGGGGAGGAGCCCTGGAGCCCCTCTTGGGAGGAATCAAGCAACCAAAAAAATAAATTAATCAATAAAAAAAAGTTTAGAAACTGAGACTTTTAGCCATCCAAGGGATTTTAAATCTGAGCTGAATGGAGAGAATCCAGGAGCCCACGAAGCTGGGAGAGGAGTTCCAGAATGTGGACAGTTTAGCAATGCCCAGGAGCCTGTGACCTGTGCTACTCCTCACACTACCCTGGCAGTATCTTAGAAGAGCGTGTGTACTCATCTTCAAAGTTACAAGAGATCCAAGAGCTGCCTCTGGCTTGTTGCTTAACATGCTAACAACTCAGCAAGTGAAGGGAATCCCAGACTAATTACAGGAACTAAAACCATAAACCTTAAGGAAACCTAGGAGCACAGCTTCATGTCATAGGTTATATATATATATATATATATGATGTGTGTATATGATATATGTGTATGATATATATCATGTATACACATATATGTATGTATATGTTGGTTTTTTTGAGGCAGAGTCTTACTTTGCAGGCTGGCCTAGAAGTCTTTGTGCATCAGATTGTCCTGGAAATTATGTAGCTCAGGCTGGCTTTAAACTTACAGCAGCCCAGGGTTGGAGTGCTTACCTGGCACGAACAAGGCCCTGGCTTCAGTCCCCGGTGCTGCAAAAACTAAAACCCACCCCACAATGAGCAGCCACGTCATCCCTGCTATGACAGTTGTTACCAGAAAGACGGACAGCAACAACTGCCGTGAAAACATGCAGAAATCCGAACCCTCTGCGAGTGAGGATGTAAAATGGCACATCTGCCTCGGGAAACACTTCGGCAGATTCTCAGAAAGTTAAACACGGAGCTGCCAGGCCACCCATAAACCCCACTCTGACATATCTGCCCCAGAGGACTGAAAGCATGTCCATATGGAAGCAAGTGTGCATGTGTTCTTAGAAGTACCATTCATAAGAGCCACAAAGTCAAAAGCACAATCACTGCCGTATGATGAGTGGTTAAATGTGGTTTGTTCACACACTGGGATACAATCCAGCCATAGAAAGGAATGGAGGCCATCGCCCCACTGGGAAACATCTCAGGAAGTGAAAGGAGTCACTCACAAAAGCCTTGGGATGGGATGCTTCCGTGTGAGTCCAGAAGTCTGGGACAGGCTGATGTGTACAGAGGTGGACTAGTGGTTCTCAGGTTGGAGGAGAGGGGCGTTGGGTTATGGCCACCAATTTGGTCAAACCCAGGGTCTCACTCCATAGGCAACTCCTTGTTGCTTCCTAGGGCTTCTCCTCACTCACCACACAGGCGTGCACATGCCATAGTGCACCCGTGGAAGACAACTTTCAGGAGCCGGTTTCTCTCCTTCCACAGCAGCTTCCAGGGATTGATCTCCCGGCATCTTTCAAGGCAACAGCTTTTACCTGCTGAGCCATCTTGTCAGCCCTTGGGTTTGTTTTTGAGGTAATGGACTGTTCTATTATTGATTATGGGGATGGTTACTTAACTCTATGAATATACTAAGAAGCAGCAGGGCGGTGGTGGCGCACGCCTTTAATCCCAGCACTCGGGAGGCAGAGGCAGGTGGATCTCTGTGAGTTCGAGGCCGGCCTGGGCTACAGAGTGAGTTCCAGGAAAGGTGCAAAGCTACACAGAGAAACCCTGTCTCAAACAAGAAGAAGAAGAAGAAGAAGAAGAAGAAGAAGAAGAAGAAGAAGAAGAAGAAGAAGAAGAAGAAGAAGAAGAAGGGAGAATAAAGCTGAAGATGTATCTCAGTTGGGAGAGTACTTGTTCATCCTGCACAAAGCTCTGGGTTTCAGTCCTAGCACTGACTAAAGCTGGCATGGTAGCACATACCTGTAATCTTACCACTCAGGAGCCAGGGCTACATAGAGGCTGTCTCCAAAAAAAAAGAAAAGAAAGTAGTCATCGCCTGAGAAATGGCATGGGAGGTTGTCCTCTGACCTACATGTGCTTGCACGGACATACACACACACACAGAACACATGACTGAACGATGGAGGAGGAGAAGACACGCCCACATACAGCCTTTGAGTTTTCACAGACTTGATTTCCCTTGATCCTGCGCTTTGCTTGAGCTGCTGGGGCGGGCCAGGCCTCCCCCAGCCTCAGTGTGTCAGCCCTGGCTCTCTGCACCAGGCTGCTCAAAGGCTGCTGCTAAGGCCCTGGCATGGCAGGGCACCAGGGCCAGTGTAGGTGACCCATGTTCCCAGGAAAGCCACCCTCGGGCATTTTTGTCCCACGGGTTCCCCTTCAGCCAGACCCCTACCCGCTTTCTCCCCATCAAGCCTGCTCTGAAAGCCGACCATACAGTAAGCAGTGGCAGCTGGAAAGAGAGGCCTGTCCAGCCCTGAAAGTTCAGAGGGAGGTGATGAGCTCGTGTCCCTTCCTGTCCAGTCACCCACCCTTTATCCAGACACCCCAGGGAGCTTTCCTGTTTATTTATTCGTTTGTTCTTGTTGGTTTGATATAGGACCTCGTTGTAGAGCCCAGACTGGCCTCGTGACCTGCTGCCTCAGCCCCTGGGCCACCATCTAGCCTAGAACCCTTCTGACTGTCTCTAAGAAGCCTCCCAAGGAAACTGGTCCTGGAGTACATGCCTTTGGGGACTACAGACTCCTTGAAAGGGTCCCAGGACCAAGAAGGAAAGGGTCCCAACCTGGGCCTCAGAGTGGTCCCCACAGGAATGGTCCCCCACTGCATGTCTAACTTGAGAGTCCCCAGTTTGGAGCCTCTTGGAGCTGTGTGGGGTTCCTCTCCCAGAGTTGACATGTCCACATGGTGTCTCATGACTCAACTCACAGACTACCTCCTGAGGGCAAGGAGTCCTTGCTGCTGCTGCTGGCCTCCACCCCTGCATAGCCATCCCTTCTGGAATGATCATGGTTGTGGCTGTGACATCCTGCCTGGCCGATGCTCTGCACTGCACAGAAACTAAGTTCCCTAGGCTCAGCACACAGCAAGAGCTCATTAACTCAGCCCTGCTGGCTTTATTCAGGGGTCAGGCTGGAACAAAAAATACACTCGAGTATAAATTCATTGCCAGGGAAACAAATGCCGACCCTAGCTCTGGCCTCCCAGGAGCCTGCCCAGAGCAGGCAGATGCCGGCTCTCAGACCATCAGAGAGGGCTGTTTTCTCCATCTAGAAACTGCCTTCCAACTTGCGGTTTCCTGTCTGAGGACTCACCCCTTGTCCACAAGATTGATAACTCCTTCCCCTCCCCTCCCCTCCCCTCCTTGAGTTTGCTGGATCAGAAAAGAAGACAAACTAGTTCACCCCTGTAAGACAAACAGGTGGAGGTGGAGACGAGGTCATAGTGCATGGTCTGGAACATGATGAAGCTGTGTGTACCCATTCTCCAAGACTGCCAACTATGTGCAGGCCCAGTTAGACTAGCTTCCCTTTGCCCCTTGCTTACAAGTGCCTGGTTTAGAAGTGACAGATGAGACCTTCCCCAGGGCTCAGCGGGACACCCTCCCAAGGAGCCATCTCTTCTCCACAAGATAGTCAGAGAAGATCTCTGAAATGGAGACTAGGGAGAGGAGACTGAGAGCGGAGTCTGGGGAGTGGAGGAGACTGTGGAGTGGAGGCCCGGGAGTGAAGACCGGGGTGGAGGAGACTGGCCGTGGAGGCTGGGGATGTAGTCCAGTTGGTCGAGTTCTTGCACAGCCTCCATAAGTCCCTGGATTCCATCCGCAGTACCTGACATCACGGCACAGTGGTACAACCCTACACTCCCAGCACTGGGGAGGTGGAGGCAAGAGGATCAGAAGTTCAAGGTCCTGGCATCCTAGCTCGATCCCCCGCCCACACCCATGTGAAAGTGGACAAAGAGCACCTACTCCAGAAGCTGTCTGCTGACCTCCATACAAATAATGCCCTGCACACACCTCTTTCTCACTCACCCACCCACTCCCTTTCCCACAACCCTGTCTCACACACATAACAAAAATAAATTCAAGATCAGCCTGGCCTATGTGTGACCCAGTCTCAAAAAAGGAAACAAGAAAGGAAGACAGGATCTTAGCCTTCCCTGCTGGCCACCTTGGGCTTCCTGCTGCACTGGGGATAGAATCCCAAGCCCCCCACGGCTAGCCCCCACTCCATCCTTGTCCTGGGCTTCCTCAGCTGCCCTGTGCACCCACTCGGCATGTGCCTAGACTTTGCATGTTATTCCTCGAACCCCTTACCCCAGGGCTTCCCAGGTGGCGTGCACCTCATCACGGGCAGGTTTCCTCCTGGACCCTTCCCATTTCCTGTCACTCAGCCCCTCCCCCACCGCCATTCTCAGCCTTATCTCTAGGCTTGTGTGGCTCTTGGCTCTGCTTTATCTCTCCTCACTAGACCCCACCCCGCCCCACACACAGAGTTGCTCTGTCTGTCTCTCTTGCTCCCAGGTGGATCACCCACTCAAAATAACGCATCTGGGGTCCTCCCAGCAAGGTGCACCTCGTGGGGTGCTGGGGGTGATAGAGGAAGGGTAAAGGGACTCCTACCACCTCCCCAGGGGTCCCCCTGTACCCCTCAGTGTCTGTGCCCTCTCTCCCAGGCCTGATTGATAGTAGGCCCCAACAAGTGGGAGGGGAGGGGCCAGGGACCTTCTGCTCCTCAACCTCACACCCTCATTAGCAGAGGCTGGGGCCTTCCATTTACGCCAGCTTCCTGGACTTGAGGCTCCTCCGAGGAAGGGGTGGGGCCTGTCCCAAGGTGCTGCCTAGGAAATCTTAGAAATCCCTGGAGGAGAAGCAGGTACGGTCCCAGCACTTGGTTAAAGGTCAACCTAGGCTGTAAGCGACTCTGTCTTTAAAAAAAGAAATGGGGGGAAGAAAGAAAGAATCTTTGGAAGCAGTGGGGGGTGGGATAGAGTCAATCCATTTTCTCAGATTTGAGCCCAATTCTACAAAGGGAAAATAAAGCAGAAGAGACAACCAACCAAACTGGGAGAGGCAACTGTGAGGGCTGAGGAGAGGCCCGTGTCCACAGAGCCAGCTCCCTCGGCAGAGGGTAGGGTGGACGCGCCAAGGTGACCCCTTGCTTGAGCACCCTGAGGAATCAGAGATTGCCCACCTCAGACAATTACTTGTTCAGGGTCCCAGGGCTGATACACGCTGGCTGTGATAGATAGCTCAGACGGGTAATCCCAGTACTCAGGTTGCCGAGCAGCAGGCTTACCAGGAGTTCAAGACAAGCCTGGGCTACCTCGTGGGTTCCAGCCTACCCTCAGCCTGATGGTAACAAGATGAGCAGTGACCTGGAGCCTCCTTTGGCCCTCAGCCCTGCATGAACCAGGAGGCATAGTTGTTGTTTTAAAATGATAAGTGGATGGGCTGGAGAGATGGCTCAGAGGTTAAGAGCACCAACTGCTCTTCCAGAGGTCCTGAGTTCAATTCCCAGCACCCACATGGTGGCTCACAACCATCTGTAATGAGATCTGGCTGCTCTTCCAGAGGTCCTGAGTTCAATTCCCAGCACCCACATTGTGGCTCACAGCCATCTGTAACAAGATCTGGCACTCTCTTCTGTATACATAATAAATAAATAAATCTTTAAAAAAAATGATAAGTGGTGCTGGCTACCATGTGGAAAGGTCATGAGGCACAAGCCATGACAAAACTCAGTATCAGAGCTTTACTGAGAAGCATGTGCAGAGAACAGAGAGAAAGAAGAGACAGAGGTAATTGGGGGAAGAGAGAACAGAATAGAGGGGAGGAGTCTGTGTCCGGCTTTTTGAGGATTCCTGTGCACGTGTGCTGGTGGGCTTATGGAGCTTTGCCACACGTGCGCTAATTATGCAACCATGCTGCATGCATGCAATCACCAGCACACACTGATGATGTAAGACACAAGAGCCCAGCTGGGTGATGGTGGTGCACGCCTTTAATCCCAGCACTCAGGAGGCAGAGCCAGGCGGATCTCTGTGAGTTCGAGGCCAGCCTGGTCTCCAAAGCGAGTTCCAGGAAAGGCACAAAGCTACACAGAGAAACCCTGTCTCGAAAAACCAAAAAAAAAAAAAAAAAAAAAAAAAAAAAAAAAGACACAAGAGCCCTGTCTTAGCTGCTGAACTGCACGTGTGTGACCATGCAGCTGGAGTGGCGGCAGAATCCTAGCAATAGTGCCACACTGTAGTCTCATCACTTAGGAGTAGAGGCAGGAGGATCAGAAGTTCAAGGTCCTCTTCAGTTCTATAGTGAATCTGAGGTGTGCTTGAGATACATTAGGCCCTTTCTAAAATAAACATTAAACACTTAGCCAGAAGTGGTGGCACATGCCTTTAATCCCAGCACTCAGGAGGCAGAGGCAGGCAGATCTCTGAGTTCCAGGCCAGGCTGGTCTATAGAGCAAGTTCTAGGACAGCCAGGTCTACACAGAGAAACCCTGTCTTGAAAAACAAAAATGAAAATAAAAGCAAACCAACAAAAAGAATGAAGGAACAGAGAGGTGTGGTGGGTAATCTAAGCTACGTAGCTCCAGCCCCAATTATACAACAAAACCCCGTCTCAAAAATCAAATGAAATTGGTGGCTGGAGACATGATTCAGCCATCAAGAGCACCCGCTGCTCTCTCAAAGGACCTGAGTTCTATTCCCAGCTCCAAAATGGCACTCCAGTTCTGGGGAATCTGATGCCCTCTTCTGGCTTCTGCAGGCACTGCACATATCTGGTGCATAGACACATGTAGGCAAAACATTCATATACCTAAAATAAAAATGAATCAAAAAAGATTAAACAAAATAAAAAAATGATTTAATTTATATATATATAAAGTATGTATGTATATGTATTTACCTGCATAGATATATGTATATATATGTTGTTTTTCAGGATAGGGTCTCTCTGTGTAGCCCTTGCTGTCCTGGAACTCGCTCTGTAGACCAGGCTGGCCTTAAACTCAGAGATCCACCTGCCTCTGCCTCCCAGTGCTGGAATTAAAGGTGTGCGCCACCACCACCACCACATCTGGCTTTTTTTTAATGATGAATAAAGCAGGGCCAGCTAGTCATAGTTAACCTAGCACACTCAAGGCCATGGTGTGAGCATCAACACTATGACACGGGCCACCAGGTAAGTGAGCCTGGAAATCGTTATGCTATGTAGACTAGCCTCAGAAGGTTACACACGGGACGTTCTACTTGTGTATGACATCCAGGGCTGGAAAACCCTCAGAAAGTAGCAGGGTGGTTGCTGGTCCCTGGGGGAAGGAAAAGGGTAAGGGTAGTGGGTTCATAGGTTTCCTGGTGGGGCAGGAAGAGTGCTGGGGTAGAGTGCAGAGGTCTGTACGCAAGGGAATGACTTCAGGCCACTGAATCACACATTTTAGAAGGGTTACTGTGGTGGTATTGTGTTCCCCCAAATATTGTGAACCCTAATAAACTTATCTGGGGTCAGAGAAACAGAACAGCCACTAGATAGACATAGAGGCCAGAAAATGGTGGCACAGAAGCCTTTAATCCTATCACTTGGGAGGCAGAGATCCACCCAGATCTCTGTGAGTTTAAAGCCACACTGGAAACAGCCAGGCATGGTGACTCACGCCTTTCATCCCAGGAAGTGAGGGAAGGAAGCAGAAAGGTATATAAGGCGTGAGGACCAGGAACTAGAGGTTAAGCTTTTAGGCTTTTGAGCAGCAGTCAGTGGAGATCCATTCGGATGAGGACACAGAGGCTTCCAGTCTGAGGAAACAGGATCAGCTGAGGAATTGGCGAGGTGACATAGCTGTGGCTTGTTCTGCTTCTCTGATCTTCCAGCATTCACCCAATACCTGGCTCCCAGATTTGTTTTTCATGTGCTTCCCCCCCCCCCCAAGACAGGGTTTCTCTGTGTAGCTTTGCGCCTTTCCTGGAACTCACTCTGTAGACCAGGCTGGCCTTGAACTCACAGAGATCTGCCTGCCTCTGCCTCCCAAGTGCTGGGATTAAAGGTGTGCGCCACCACCGCCCCCAGATTTGTTTTTATTAATAAGAACTTTTAAGATTCATGCTACAGGTTACCACCATTTTTTGTTTGGTTTGTTTTGCTGTCGTTATTTGGGGGGTTTATGTTTCTGGGGATTGAATCCAGGCTTCTCACTTGATAGTAAGTGCTTTATCTCTGAGCTGTGTCCCCAGACCTTTGTAAAACACTTTTTGTTGATTTTTCAAGACAGGGTTTCTCTGTGTAGCTTTGGAGCCTGTCCTGGATCTCCCTCTGTAGACCAGGCTGGCCTCGAACTCACAGAGATCCGCCTGCCTCTGCCTCCTGAGTGCTGGGATTAAAGACGTGTGCCACTACTGCCCCCTTAAAACCTTTTTTAAAAAATTATTTTTATTTGCATTGGGTGTGTTGCCTGCGTTTATCTATGTGAGGGTATCAGATCTTGGAGTTACAGACAGTTGTTCCAGAGAGAGATCTTATTATTAGTTGACCTCTGCCCTATACAACACACATGTACACACACACACACACACACACACACACACACACACACACACACACACACACAGAGATTCTAGAACCTTGGAGGCCTGAGACTAGGAAGCCCGGGGCCAAGGGTCCTGCCCCTGGCCAGGAGTGGCTTTATGTGTCATGCTGTGGTGTAAGGACAGAAGGGCAAGAGAAGAGGAGGGAAGAGACTGAGACACTTCCAAGGAGAGAGTGGGAAGGAACGGACAGCCCAGGGGTAGGAGGGCCTGTGCAGAGGGCCAGGGGATGAAAGATGGGACTTGTTCCTGGAGAAACACCATGCTGGTGTGAGCTCAAGCTGTGTGAGAAGCGGTGAGTTGGGCTTGGCAGCAGACAGGGCTTTGGGACGAGGAGGGACATGGATGTTAGGGAAGGAGCTGAGGCCACAGATCAGCTCAGCTCATCACCTGTGTCTGAACAGCCACAGTTAAGAATGGCTTTTCAGGGGGCTGGAGAGATGACTCAGGGGTTAAGAGCGCTGATTCTTCTTCCAGAGGACCCGAGTTCAATTCCCAGCACCCACATGACGGCTCACACCTGTCTGTAACTCCAGTTTCAGGGGACCCCCACATCCATGGCAAAAACACAAATGCACATTAAAAAAAAAAAAAAAAAAAGAATAGCTTTTCAGCCAGGTGGTGGTGGCACATGCCTTTAATCCCAGCACTCGGGAGGAAGAGGCAGGTGGATCTCTGTGAGTTCAAGGCCAGCCTGGTCTACAGAGCAAGATCTAGGACAGGCACCAAAACTACACAGAGAAACCATGTCTCGAAAAAAAAAAAAACAAAGCGGGGGAGGAGTGGCTTTTCCCTTTTCTGTTTTTATATGTGTATGTGCGTGTGTGGTGTATGTTCACATGTGAGGATGCACTGTGGAAGCCAGAAAGGATAGGCATCATCATTGCTGTCCACCTATATTTTTGAGACAGAGTCTCAAAAAAAATGGCACTTACCATTTGGCTAAGCTGGCTGGCCAACAAGCCTCAGGGTTTGGTATGTCTCCATGCCCCCAGTCCTGGGGTTACAGAGACCTGCTGCTGTGCCCCAGTTTTAATGTGGGTGTCAGGATTTGAACTCAGAGCTTCAAGGCTGCAGTGAGACACTTTACCCACTGAGCTATGTCCTCAGCCCTGCGCTTCCCATTTTGTTTGTTTATTTGCTTTTGTGTGTGTATGTGTGTGTGTGTGTGTGTGTGTGGTTTTATTTAAACACAAATAAAACATGCATGAAAGCCATCTACTCCTCTTCTCCACTGTGTAGCCTGGACTGGGAGCTGTGCTGCTCTTCCTGCGATGGCTTTTAGTTCCTGGAGGAAACATGAGCAAAGTCAGTACAGCAAGGTTTGTCACTTCCAACTCCTTGACATTGGGGACCGGAAACTCCCGGAAGCCACTGTGTTTGGCTCTCTTGTTGCTCCCATAACCACTGTTGGGCATTAGGATCTGGCCCTTGAATCTTCCTTGCACCCTGTTGTCAATATCTCTGGGTTCCCGCCAGTTTCGCTTAATTTTGGCATATCGCTCTGACTGGTACCAGATGAATTTCTTAGTCCTCTTTTTGACTATCTTGGGTTTCACCAGAGGCTGGAGGGCAGCCATGATGCCACAAAAGAGATGACAGCCACCTCACAGGTAGCACCAAGGAAGAAGGAAATATTTGCTTTTTAAAAATATACAATCTTGTTATATAGCCCAGGCTTCCCTTGAACGCCAGGCCATTTTCCTGTCTCAGCCGCCTGAGTTCTGGGATTATTGGTCTGAACTACTATACCTGGCCATACATTTCTTTCTTTTTTTTTTAAGATTTATTTATTTATTATGTATACAGCATGTATGACTGCAGGCCAGAAAAGGGCACCAGATTTCATTACAGATGGTTGTGAGCCACCATGTCGTTGCTGGGAATTGAACTCAGGACCTCTGGAAGAGCAGCCAGTACTCTTAACCTCTGAGCCATCGCTCCAGCCCCATACATTTCTTAAATGGTGGAAAAAATATATTTTGTGACACAGGAAGCTAGGTGTGGTAGCACAAAGTTATATAATTCAAATTTCAGCGTCTATAAATACAAGCGTATTGGCACACAGCCATCCCTGTTCATTTACATATCACACTCAGCTGCTTCTGCATTGCAACGGACAGCAGAGTCAAACAGCTGGTCACGTGGCTCCAAGAGGCTGCATGTTTATCTTCTGATCCTTTCCAAAAGATTTGCCTACCTTTCATCTAGGAAATAGTCATGAGCAGACAGCAGGGCCCCCAAGGAATCCTAGGAAACACCCTACACCCTACGAGGAGACCCTGTTGGAGAAATGGTCTCCTCAGCTGCCGTGGCTGAGCACAGGAAAGGTGCTGAAGTCCTGCATGGAATAGCTGGGCTCAACCCATGAGTCCTTAGAGACACTCAGACATTCAGAGCCTCTCCTCTGAGGCTCAGGAGAAAATCCCATGTTATCTTGAAACTAGATGTGGCTTCCTGATCCCTTCGCTGTGGAAATGTGAGTGGAAGTACCAGGCATTACCTTACCAGTGGGTGATCAGTCATTTCCTCATCCTCCCCTGCCCTGGAGAGGAAGCTTCCTCAGCTGGAGACAAGGGACACAGAGAACACAAGATGCCTGCGCTGGGGGTGGAGAGGGAGCTCGGGAAAACAGAAGGGAGGAGGGTGGGGAAGGAAGGAAGGGAGGAAAAAGGAATTGGAGTAGAGGGATGAGGTGGACTTGATCCAAACATATCGTGTGTATGTATATGTGTATGTATGTATGTGTGTATGTATGTATGTGTGTATGTATGTGTGTATATATATGTATGTGTGTGTATGTATATATGTATGTGTATGTGTGTATGTGTGTGTATGTGTGTATGTATATATGTATGTGCATGTATGTATGTGTATATGTATATATATGTGTGTATGTATGTATGTATGTGTGTATGTATGTATGTGTGTATGTATGTATGTGTATATGTATATATGTGTGTGTATGTATGTGTGTATGTGTGTATGTATGTATGTATGTGTGTATGTATATATGTATGTATGTGTGTATGTATGTATGTGTGTATGTATGTGTGTATGTATGTATGTGTGTATGTATGTATGAAATACTCAATAAAAAGGAAAGAAAGAAATACCACCTATGTGTGATGTACAGGAAGCAAGAGCAAACTGCCCCTTGCTGGGCCCCTTGGAAACATGCTAGGGACTGTGTATGGCAAACCTCTGTACTTTCCACTCAGTTTTGCTGTAAAACTAAAAAATAAAATCTTTTTCACTCATCATTGTAAAAATTAAAGGATAAGGGGCTGGAGAGATGGCTCAGAGGTTAAGAGCACTGGCTGCTCTTCCAGAGGTCCTGAGTTCAATTCCCAGCACCCACATGGTGGCTCACAACCATCTGTAATGAGATCTGGCGCCCTCTTCTGTGTACATAATAAATAAATAAATCTTTAAAAGAAATTAAAGGATAATAACATGGAAAATAATGGCATCTTAAAAAAGAAAGGAAAGGGCCAGGCGGTGGTGGCGCACATCTTTACTCCCAGCACTTGGGAGGCAGAGGCAGGCGGATCTCTGTGAGTTCGAGACCAGCCTGGTCTACAGAACGAGATCCAGGAAAGGCGAAAAGCTACACAGAGAAACCCTGTCTCGAAAAACAAAAACAAAAACAAAAAACAAAAAAAAAAGGCCGGGCGTGGTGGCGCACGCCTTTAATCCCAGCACTCCGGAGGCAGAGCCAGGCGGATCTCTGTGAGTTCGAGGCCAGCCTGGGCTACCAAGTGAGCTCCAGGAAAGGCGCAAAGCTACACAGAGAAACCCTGTCTCGAAAAAAAAAAAAAAAAAAAAAAAAAAAAAAAAGAAAAAGAAAGAAAGAAAGAAAGAAAAGAAGGAAGGAGAGAAAAGAAAAGAACATGGGACCTGCAAGTATTTCTCCAAAGCAGAGAATGCCATCATCATCTGTCATCAGGGAAACACAAACTACAGAGGGATAGAACCCTGTCACCAGGCAGGGGAGCCAGGGGGGGGGGGGGGCAGCAGCTGAAGTGTCTGTCATACAAGTATAAGGACCTGAGTTCAGATCCCCAGAACCCACCATCACACCTGCTTATAACCAGCCTTCCCAAGCTGAGATGGGCGGTGCAGACAGATACCCTGGCAGCCCTCAGGTCAGCTAGCCTGAGGCTGTAGCAGCAATGAGACCCTGCCTCAAACAGGGTGGGAAGTGAGGATTATACCAGAGGTTCTCCTCTGACCTCCTCTTGTGCATAACACACACACACACACACACACACACACACACACACACACACACACACACACCTACAGGAACACACATACATAAATAAGAAAATAAAATCTGTGTGTGTGTGTGAATGAAAGCATTATATATATGTATAAATATATATAAATATATATAATGACAGGCTACATGAATAACTCTTGAAAACATGTTGCAAGAAAGAAACTATTGATAAGTTCTTTTTTTCATTTTTATTTATTTATTTATTTTTCTATTATCAGCTTGATACAGTATAAATTCTTGTCCTAATAGTGAAATGTTTGATTGAGGCTTGCCCAGGAATTGAGTAAAACCAAAACTTATTATAAGCCACAGTCATCCTAGGGTCCCCCTGGTTCTGTGGGTTGCAGTCTGATTGTTCTTTGCTTTATATCTAGAATCCACTTATGAGTGAGTACATACCATGTTTGTTCTTCTGGGTTTGGGTTACCTCACTCAGGATGATATTTTCTAGTTCCATCCATTTGCCTGCAAATTTTGTTTTCTGAGACAGGGTTTCTCTGTGTAGCCCTGGCTGCTGGCTGTCCTGTAGACCTGGCTGGCCTAGAGCTCAAGAGATTTACCTGCCTCTGTCTGGGACTAAAGGCATGTGCCACCATGATTGGCCTTATTTTTAATTGTTTTATTTTTAAACAGAGCCCCCCCATAGCTCAGGCTGGCCCCTTGGCTTATACCATTCAATCAGTAGGTGCCGGTGGAAATAAAGCTGGAAGAAGGATAAAATCTTTCTCTCCTTTCCACATCTGGGTGCCCTTATTCTTGGAGACTTGAATGTCAGGATTCCAGGCCTCTGGCTTTCAGATTCCACCCCCCTGAGAATTACACCACTGGATTCCCTGGTTCTGGGTGTGAGGCTGTTAGTCCCATTGCTCCTAGCTCGTCCAGTGTGATACCTAAGGAGGGCTAACGACTTCTCCAGACCACACTGCTAGTGAGCAGGACTGGGGCCCCCATCTGTGTGCTGGGGACCAGGCACTCTGGCCTTGGTGACTCTAATCCAGGGCCCCTCCTTAGCTGTAACTCATGGGGTGGCCTGAAGGCGCTTCTAAGAAAAGGCAAGCATCTCCCCCAACCCCGACCACCTGCCTCACCCAGGAGGACAGCTGTGGCTCCCTACACAGACTCCCCCGGCAGCAGCTGTACAGGGAGCAGCTGAGTTCCCTAATAAAACCACAGCAGCCCAGTGAGAGCGTCCCAGTTTCCCAACTCTCAGCTCTCAGGCCCTGGTCTGGGGTTCTGGAGGCAGCACACCCAGGACCCAGACCCCAGAGAAGCACTGCCTCCCACTTCATTCATCCCTCTGTCCGGTGGGTACCTACGCAGAGCAGTGGCACACAGCAGGGGGGGCAGTGCCACCGGCCCTGCAGGCCCCTACCCCCCTCACCTAGGCTGACCGCACTTGACACTTGGCCGCAAGTCTCCCTTCCTTTAGGCTCTCCAGCCCAGTCCAGCTACAGACCTGCCATCACTCCCAGCCACCCCCAGAAAGCAAAAGGACAGCCCCTCGGCCTGGTACCTAAAGTTCTGCACTCAGGAAGCAGAGGTGAGGCCGGCTCCCGCCTGGCCTCCCCCCTCCTTTTATTTAGCTGGGGACCCTAGCCCAAGGGTTGGGCCAACCACATTCAGGGTAGAGCTTCCCCCTCAGCTAAACCTCTCTGGAACCACTTTCACAGACCTTCCCCAAAGTGTGTCTCCTCGGTGGCTCCAAATCCAGTCAAACTGACAACGAAGATTGGCTATCACAGGTTTAGGGATAGGATGAAAGATAAGTAAATAAATAACCAAACCATCACAAATCTACCCCTTTCCAACTTGATACCTAAACATCATTTTTTCTATTTTTCTTTCACTTGCATGTTCTAATGCATGCACCACATACACACACACTACACACACACACCACATACACACACATATACACACCACACACACACACACCACATACACATACACATACATACATACATACATACATACATACACACACACCATACATATTTTTTTTTGAGACAGCTGTAAGATCAGGTTGACCCTGAACTTGCCCCAGAGCCTCCTGCTTCTGTTTCCTGAGTGCTGAAATTACAGTCACAGGCCACTAAGCTCCTACTCCCTTTTATATATAGGGTCTCATGCTTTTCAGGCTGGCCTCAAAACTGGTATGTAGCTGAGGATGACCTTGAACTTCTGGTCCTCCTGCCTTTACCTCCTGAGTGCTGAGATTACAGACGTGAGCCACTCCTCCTAGTTTGTGCCCTATGAAGACCAGGCTGACCTCCAGCTCACCGAGATGCGGGACCTCTGCCTCTGGAGTGCTTGGATCAGAGGCATGCACCACCACACCCAGATCCCAAATACTTTTAAACTGTAAGTTGCTTTCTCTGCTGCCCCTCTTTTTTGTTTGGTTTTGGTTTTAGTTTTCAAGACAGAGTTTCTCTGTGTAGCCCTGGCTGTCCAGGCTGGGCTTGAACTCAGAGATCCCCCTGCCTCTGCCTCCCAAGTACTGGGATTAAAGGCATGTGCCCTGTGTCACTGGACCCCTGCAAGATGGGGGTATGCAGTGGAATTCTCCAGGCCTTGCTATGGGCTCCCACAGGAGTGGGGAGATGCTCATGCTAGTCAGTTTCTGATCTGTCTTGAACACCCGGCATCAGAGGGGTGCCTCTCTATCCTGCCACTGCTCCTAGGCCCCCTCTGAGGGCCACAGACCTTTCAGGGTGAGGGAAAGCCTGGGTGCCAGCTAGCCCTTCCTCCAGAACCTCCAGAGCCTGGGGTTAGGGTTTCCTTCCCTGCCAGGAGCCTGTCAAGACCTATGCTATGATCCCCTAGGGCCTGTGACTTGGTGACTCACTGTTGTATGACATTTTCCTAAGGTGACATGTGGGAGCCCACAGAGGTTTCCTAGTGAGAACTTACTCAGGGTCAGAGAATCTGCGGTTGCTTTGCCCAGCAGGGCTGCATAATGAGATGATTTTGTTACAAGTGTGTTTACTAGGTGTTTAGAAGGGACTACACTTGACAGTATGGTGTGCTTTATTCTAGCAAGGGAGAGGTCTTTTGCCTCTCCCCTTGGCATGTTATAAAAAGCCTCTTTTTTTTTTTTTTTTTTTTTTGAGATAGGGTTTTGCTGTGTAGCTTTGGTGACTGTCCTGGATCTCGTTCTGTAGACCAGGCTGGCCTCAAACTCACAAAGATCTGCATGGCTCTGCCTCTCGAATGCTGGGATTAAAAGCATGTGCCACCACCGTCTGACTATAAAAAGCCTTTTGAATAAACCTTTGAGGCTGTTGGATATTGATCCAGGTCCTCCCGAAGCTATCCTGTGTTTCTGTCTTTCTTCTCGTCAGCTAGGTCTCTCTTTCTACCTAATATTTCTTATCCCTCCCTCCTCCTCCTAAGAACCCTAGAAAAAGTGGGAAAGGTAGGAACCGGACTCCCTCAGTCTCCCACAGTGAAAAAAAAAAACAATTTTACGAACCTCAGATTGGGCACCAATAACAGACCAGACCAAAGCAATGATTCCACCAAAGTTCAACCTGTGGAACTAATGAGTTCATTTGGGTTTACTTAGAGAGCTCAGGTGAGGGGGTCGTTTATAGATTTTGGGATGGCCTCACAGCAGCCATTGAAAAGTCCTACCCCAGCACTGATGCTGCCCTCCACATAACTACACAGATGCTGCTGCCCTCCGGGTACCCTTCCACACTGTAAACTCTGCTTCCCAAACCACCTCAGCAGAATTACTTATAGCTGAGGATGGAGGACAAAGTGGCTGGTCTCTCAGGTGAAGGTCTAATGACTTCCTTTCACTTATATGTGACAGGCTTTCTTTTAGGCTGCCAACCAGTTCCCAAATCATGACATGGAGACTTATTAGTTTTGAATGTTCAGCCTTAGCTTAGCTGTTGTTCTAATCTGTTTCTCTTTATCTATGTTTTGCCTTGGGCCTTTCTTTCTTCCTCTTCTCTCTCTCTCTCTCTCTCTCTCTCTCTCTCTCTCTCTCCTTTCTGTAAATCTTACTTTCCTGCTGTCTCCATGTCTGGGTGGTGGCTGCCTGGCTTCTGGTCCCAAGTGTGTCCCTTGCTTTCTCCATCAGTCTCTTCTTCCTTTCCTCCCTTGACTATATTTCTCCTCTTACTCATTCTCTCTTCCCACCAACCCGCCTACCCCTCTCCTGCCTGGCAATTGGCTGTTCAGCTTCTTATCAGACCAATCAGGTGCCTTAGGCACGCAAGGCAAAACAAATGTAACACATCTTTACATCAGTAACAAAGGCAGCATAAACAAATGTAATACATCTTTACATCAGTAACAAAGGCAGCATAAACAAATGTAACATATCTTTCTTTACACAGTTAAGGTAATATTCTGCAGCATAAACAAATGTAACACATCTTTACATCAGTAACAAAGGCAGCATAAACAAATGTAACACATCTTTACACAGTTAAGGTAATATTCTGCAGCATAGGGCTGGAGAGATGGCTCAGAGGTTAAGAGCACTGACTGCTCTACCAGAGGTCCTGAGTTCAATTCCCAGCAACCACATGGTGGCTCACAACCATCTGTAATGAGATCTGGTGCCCTCTTCTGGCCTGCAGGCATACATGCAGACAGAACACTGCATACATAATAAATAAATAAATCTTAAAAAAAATATTCTGCAGCATAAACAAATATAACACATCTTTGCCTAGTTAAAATAATATTCTACAACAGGGGTGTAGGTGTGTGTGTGTGTGTCTGTGTCTCAGAGGGCAATGTTTTGTTTGTTTGTTTTTTGCTTTTTTTTTTTTTTCCAAGACAGGGTTTCTCTGTGTAGCCCTGGCTGTCCTGCAACTCACTCTGTAGACCAGGCTGGCCTCGAACTCACAGAGATCTGCTTGGCTTTGGCCCCCCGAGTGCTGGGATTAAAGGTCTATGCCATTACCTCCCAGCTAAATATGTCTTTTTAAATGAACAAAACCAAACCTGGCGAGGGCTTTCTGAATCTCCCTAGGAAATGTCTATGATAGTCTCTGTAGGGTGGGAGCATCCTATCCTGGGCCTGTGGTTCCTCCCCTCCTGCTTGGAAGGATCCCAACCCAACTGCCTAGGGGAGCTCTGAGCCTCACATTGCTCACACCCAAGCAGGTAGAAATGTGGGTTCCCACTCCTAGAAGCAGCAGTTTGAGCTCCCTGGGCTTCTGCTCCTCCCTAGATCTGTTTTGGGGAACAGAAGCCCCTCTCACTCCAGGGGAGAAGGGATTGGTGTGGATCAGGATCTTTGGGGATCTATCATCACGGTTCATGCTTCAAGAATGTCCCCCCCCCCTGTTTCTCTCTGCATTCATCAGTGTGTATTTTTATCCAAGTAATGCCAGTTTCCAGAACACACATGTGGCATGCACAGAATTTTAAAAGGCAGATAGGTCTAGAATGAAAAGCAACACCCACTGCCACCCCTGGACCCTGTCTTGCTCTCTCCGAGAGCTGCCACATTCCGGGCTCTGATACGCTTCTCTATTTCAAATGCAAGTTAGAAATCTTCTAGAAGATGAATTTAGCTTTCTCACATCTCTTCCTGCAAACTTATAGATGTGCTCAAGTTGCCTCGCGTTATCAATATATAATGATTTTCAGTTATAGCCACTATGATTACATAAACTGGTTACTGAACAATATGCTATGCTCAGATTTTCTTTTTGGTATAATAAAGATTTTTATATTTTATTACTACTTTTAAAGATTTATTTTGGTCTCAAAAAAAAAAACAAAACAAAAAAAGATTTATTTTGGCTGGTCAGTAGTGGCGCACACTTTCGATCCCAGCACTTGGGAGGCAGAAGCAGATGGATCTCTGTGAGTTCAAGGCCAGCCTGGTCTATAGAGCAAGTTTCAGGACAGCTGGAGCTGTTACACAGAGAAACTCTGTCTAAAATAAAAAAAGAAAGAAAAGAAAAAGAAAAAAAAGAAAAAAGAAAGAAAGAAAAGAAATTCATTTTTATTTATGTGCGTATTGTGTGTACATGTCATACATGGAGGGGTGTCAATTTTTTTTTAAAGATTTATTTATTTATTATGTATGCACTGTTCTGCCTGCATGTGTGCCTACATGACAGAAGAGGGCACCAGACCTCATTACAGATGGTTGTGAGCCACCATGTGGTTGCTAGGAATTGAACTCAGAACCTCTGGAAGAGCAGCCAGTGCTCTTAACCACTGAGCCATTTCTCTAGCCCCCAGGGGATGTCAATTATTAACTTATTATTTTCTAAATGATGACATCAATCTCATTTTAAATAATTTGTTTATTTTGGCCAGGTGTCGTGGAATAACCATTTTATACACTGTGAAGATATGTCTTTGCTAGGGCACCTTCTGACTGGTTTAATAAAGAGCTGTATGGCCAATAGCTAGGCAGGAAGATGTTAGGTGGTTTCCAGCAGAGAGAAAAAAGGGGAGATGAATCTTGGGGGAAGAGGGGATGGTCACCAGCCAGATGCAGAGGAAGCAGGGCACGCAGGAGGAGAGGTAAGGGCCATGAGCCATGCGGCAACACATTAATAGAAATGGGCTAATTTGGGCTGGAGAGGTGGCTCAGAGGTTAAAAGCACCAACTGCTCTTCCAGAGGTCCTGAGTTCAATTCCCAGCACCCACATGGTGGCTCACAACCATCTGTAATGAGATCTGGTGCCCTCTTTTGTATACATAATAAATAAATCTTTTTAAAAAAAGGAAAGAAAAGAAACCGGTTAATTTAAGTTATAAGAGCTATCGGGACAAGCCAAAGCTATGGCCAAGCTTTCATACTTAATAAGAAGTCTCTGTGTCATGATTTGGGGGCTGGCAGTCCAAGACAGCCTGCTACAGCTGGGTGTGGTGGTGCACGCCTTTATTTCCAGTGTTTGGGAGCTGGAGGCAGGTGGATCTCTGTGAGTTCAAGGTCAGCCTGGTCTACAGAGTGAGTTCTGGGACAAGCATAATATAGAGACTCTGACTTAAAAAAAATACATACATACATATATACACACACACACACACACACACACACACATCTCGTGATACATACATGTGACACACACAATATGGCCTAGAATGAAAAGCAATGTCATCGCCCCTCCCCCAGGCTCTCTACCTTGCTCCCCAGAGATGCCCCATTTCATTTTCAACTTTTGTTATGTGTACGAATGCTTTGCCTGCCTGTGTGTTTGTGCACCACCTATATGCCTGGTGCTATGGAGTTCAGCATCAGGAACTAGAGCTGTGAGCCACCACGTGGGTGCTGGGAATTGAACTCAGGACCTCTGGAAAAGCAGTCAGTGCTCTTAACTACAGAGCCATCTCTCCAGCCCCCAATTAGCGTCTTATAAAAAAGGGGGGGGGCTGGAGAGATGGCTTATAAGAGTGTTTCCTATCCTCACAGAGGACCCAAGTTTGGCTCTCAGCACCCATGTTGGGCATCTCACACTTGTAACACAAGGGGATCCAACAGCTTCTTCTGGACTCCGCGGTACCTGCAGTCATGTGCGCATCCCAGCAGAATAGCTTTCTCACACTGCAGGGCAATAATCAGTAGTTACTCCTTATATTATCCAAATAATAAGATGAGGTACCTCAGTAGTCTCAGTCTGCTGCCAGGGGCTGGAAAGGTCTTGGGGAGCGCTAATCCCCATATCAACTCAGCTGCAACAGGAAAAGCCAAGGGAAAAAGGCAAGATGATCTTCCTTCTGAAACCAGAAAGTGCTATCCACAGTCAGGTGGGTCTTCCCAGTCAATCAAAGCAATCAGGACAGATCTTCAGGTGAGGGTCCCTACTCAGATGATTCTAATTTGTGGCAAATTGACATTAAAACCAACCATAATAGCCACACAGAGACATACATAGTCACATAGTTTTAAAATAATTCTTTTTTTAAAAGGATAATTGCCTAACTGAGTGGTGGTGCACATCTTTAATCCCAACTCTCGGGAGGCAGAGTCAGGCAAATCTCTGAGTGGGAGGTCAGCCTGGTCTACAGAGCAAGTTTCAGGATGGCCAGGGCTACACAGAGGAACCCTATCTTGAAAAATCAAAAATAAATAAATAAATAAATAAATAAATAAATAAATACATAAATACATAAATACATAAATACATAAATAAATACATAAATTAAACAAATAATTAAATAAATAAATAAATAAAATAATTGCCTTTGGTTTTGATTGCTTAGTGTGGAGAACTGCTTCAAAACGGCTCCCAGAGCCGGGCAGTGGTGGCGCACGCCTTTAATCCCAGCACTTGGGAGGCAGAGGCAGGGGGATCTCTGTGAGTTCGAGGCCAGCCTGGGCTACAGCGTGAGTTCAAGGACAGCCAGGGTTACACAGAGAAACCCTATCTCAAAAACAAAAAGAAAAGAAAACAAACAAACAAACAAAAATGGCTCCCAGAGTGCCCTGCCTCCTGGTGTTCACAGCCTTTTGTGGTCCCCACTCCTAGAATGTGGGAAGGAAGTGTGTGTGACCCACCATAGCCAGCAGAACAGGTCAAAGATGGTGGGACATATGTGATTCTGTGATGTAAGACTGCAATACCATCCTGCCTGAGCCTCTTCCTTACTAAGTTACAAGGAAGTTGCCGCCATGTTGCAGTGTGTAGACCAGGTTGCAAGGAGCCATGGTGGTTATAGCAGTTACAGGAAACCTCTCGTCTATGGTCAACAAGACACGGCAGCTCTCCAACTCTACGGTGGCAAGCAACTAAATTCTGCTCATGACTTAAGAAAGCTCGGGAGAAGGTTCTTCTGCAGCCACACCTCACATTAGACTGTGGTGCCAGCAGCTTGGGAAGCAAAGGATGCAGATAAGTCATGCCCAGACTCCTGATGTACTGAGCCGATAAAAAGTGTAGAAATCTGTTATGTGGCAAGAGATGACTCATAACATACCTTTCTTTGTACCTGTCTCTAATCCTCTGGGTACTCACCACTATGAGCACTTCTAGTATTCCCTACACACCGCTGCTCACACCACTGTCCTCGGTCTCTACCAGGAGCCACCGACCCACACTGCTGCTCTCTGGGCCAACAGCAGCCACTAGTGATCTGGGTTTCCCCCTTTCCCTCTCTTGGATCTGTTTCTTGGAGCCTCTGTTTTTCTTTTCCTTCCTTCCTTCCTTCCTTCCTTCCTTCCTTCCTTCCTTCCTTCCTTCCTTCCTTCCTTCCTTCCTTCTTCCTTCTTTTTCTTTCTTTCTTTCTTTCTTTCTTTCTTTCTTTCTTTCTTTCTTTCTTTCTTTTTTTTTTTTTTTTTTGGTTTTTTCAAGACAGGGTTTCTCTGTGTAGCTTTGCACCTTTCCTGAAACTGACTTTATAGACCAGGCTGGCCTCGAACTCACAGAGATCTGCCTGCCTCTGCCTCCCCAGTGCTGGGATTAAAGGCGTGAGCCACTACTGCCTGGCCTGTTTTTCTTTTTCTTGGCTTCCTCTTTCATTGAAGAGTATCCTTTAGTCATTCCCAATAAAAGGTACATAACAGATTGGTTGGTTTAATCTTTGCATGTCTGAGAAGTCTTGATACCAGCTTTTGCTTGATAATAGTTTGGCTGGGTATAGAAACTCAAATTAAAAATCCTTTCTCCATAGCATTTTGAAGGCATTTTTCCATTCCCTTCCAACCTCCAGTGCTGCAACTTTTTTTTTTGTTGTTGTTTCTTTTGAGACAGAGTCCAATGTATCCCAGGCTAGCCTGGAACACCCTATGTAGCTACAGATAACCTTGAACTCCTGGCTTTCTCTGCCTTGGTTATAGAATTAATATGCCTTCCCAGTGAGAAATCACTTTGTACACTTAATAGATTAATAAATGAAAAGATCTTTAACATGGCTCATGTCTGGCTCTAGCTGGTGCTCAAAGAGGAGCAGCCATGAAGAAGATTTTACTGACTTACCTACACCCGAGGCTGATGCATTCTGCATAGTCTTTCATCCTTGAATTTCTTTCAGGTCCCAGCCCCAGGTTAGACTCTGAACAATTTTAAACAAGTCTGACTGCTTAGCCAGATGGGAGATTTACACAGCAATGATATTGCATATTGCCAGGATTATTTTAAGTACAGCAGTGTGGTTCTTTTTCAAACAGTTGTTACCTGGGGTCATCTTGCCCACCAGTGAGAATTATGTTTTCCTCAAGCGGAGAACTGGAGACTTCGGGGCAGCCAGGACTTAACTTTGGTTGTGAGCCTATGCTGCCCCTTGCGCTGCCTGTTAAGAGCCATGTTATCCGGGGATGGTCCGAATGGCTGGTCAGTCCTGGTGAAGAGACATTTGTGTTCTAATACTGTACATTCTACCTATCTCTAGCAGGCCTGGTTGACACACTACTTATCTTTGGGGAGACAGCGCTCCCTCAGCTAAGTTCTACTTTGTTGATTTAACGTCTCCTATGAAAATCCCTTGGTAAATCCTTTATAACACCACTTTTATTACTGTGCCTCTCTTCTAGCTCCCGTCTACCTCCTGAGTGGTGGGCTTTATAGGCTGCAGCCACCATGGCTGGCTAGGCGCTACCTCTGATGTGGCTAGGGCCTTCCTGGCTTCTCAGTTTTCTGCCTTTGTAAAGGAGTTTGGCAGCTCTAACATACCTCTGGTGCTCCCAGGAGCTCCATGATGCGCCTTGGCTTAGGCCTTTTTGAGACTATTACAGGGCATAGTGAGCCCTGCACCCTGGAGACTTGTGTGCTTCAATCAGGCCCATCTGAGGGTCCTGCTAGCTAGATTCCGTCATCTCCAGGCTTGTCTTCTCGGTATGCCTGTCCTTTGCTTTCTCCTATTTTCTGTCTCCTTGTCATGTATTTCTTCTCATCACTAACTTCTTTTAGTTTTTTGAGACTGAGTCTCATTCTATAGGCCAGGCTAGCCTGGAACTCACTGTGTAGCCCAGGCTAGCCTCAAACTTGTAGGTCTACTTACCTCAGCTTCCCAAGTGCTAGGATTATAGGCATGAGCCATCATTCTAGGCTTTGTGCACAAGTCCATTTGTGTGCTTTTATGTACATAGGTGCATGTGTGTTTTTTTATGTAGGTACGCACGTATGTTCACATGTATACAAGTGCATATGTGTGTAGATGTATGTGCATGTATGTGTACCTGCATATAGAGGCCAAAGATCACCTGTGGGTGTCATGCTCAGGAGTTATCATGTTTTTTGAGAAAAAAATATCCCCTCACTAGGACCTGGGGGCTCCTTAATTAGGTTGGCTGGTCAGCAAACTCCAGGGATCCACCTGCCTCTGCACTGGGATTACATCATGCCCCACCACGCCTAGCTATCTATACCTAGCTTTGCTTTGTTGTTGTTGTTGTTGTTGTTGTTGTTGTTGTTGTTGTTTGGTTTTTTGAGACAAGGTTTCTCTGTGTAACAGCCTGGCTGGCCTGGAACTCACAGAGATCTGCCTGCCTCTGCCTCCCTAGTGCTGGGATTAAAGGTGCGATGTCCGGCTTTCTTTCTTTCTTTCTGTCTGTCTTTCTTCCTTCCTTCCTTCCTTCCTTCCTTCCTTCCTTCCTTCCTTCCTTCCTTCCTTTCTTTCTTTCTTTCTTTCTTTCTTTCTTTCTTTCTTTCTTTCTTTCTTTCTCTCTCTCTTTCTTTCTTTCTCTTTCTGTCTTTCTTTCTTTCTTTCCTTCCTTTTCTTTCTTTCTTTCTTTCTCTTTTCTTTTCTTTTTCTTTTTTCATAA